>NC_135002.1:14164234-14501422 GCF_051020985.1 Nomia melanderi | reverse complement strand
AAGTTTGCCACCATATTGTTATAGAATTGGTTGACTTTAATGAACGGCTCATTAGATTCTTTTAATAAATGTCCAATAATTAAGGACTCCCACATACTTATTAGGTTGTATCTCTCATTTCCTAAATTTGCCAAGATATTATCACCCCAGGCAAAGACATCCTTAAGCAGCTCGAGAGTTAGGTAATAATTCATCTGATTTATGGATGCCAGCTCGGAAGTCAGAACAACCATAAACCTTTGACAGCTAACATCTGCCAACATCAGGAGGTGTTCCCTGATACCTAATCAATGATATTTATTATGTTTATCAATAACCAACATTAATTCCCTTCCAGCAAGAATTTTGATGCCTTTCGTTAAATAGGCAGAAAAAATGTTATGTGAGGACTCAACCACTCTAATGGGGGAACCCTCCAAAAGGTGGCGAGACCTAGGACTACCTGTAGCAGTTAACATGACTAATTCCTCGAAAAACACTTTTAGTTTCCAATAATATTGTAAGATTCGGCTGAACAACAATGAGGTTCTATCGATATTAGGTATCGTTGAAAAATTCCTCAAATGAGTTGGAAGCATTTTGATCTGACTCTTGACTAGGTTATTAGTGACCCCTATTAAGGTACTCAGTTGGGTAAGGGATGAGCATACTAAGTGCGTAGGGTCTCCTCCTGAGGTATTCAATAGATGGGAAAATAATGGGTAAATTTCGAATTTGAGAGCTTCTCAGAAAACGTGTCCTTTATTGGTGATTGCATGGTATTCGTTGTAGAGCAGCTTGTCTTGATGTTTAGTGATCTTCCGGGTGGTTAAGAAGTCTCGGATGTTTTTAAGTTTGATGGGGGAGTCCAAGTGTAAGGCAAGCAAGGGTTTTGTTCGGGTATTCTTCTTTTCTCCTATTGAATCAAAGACTTGCATTTTGGGTGGGAAACGACGGAAACGTTTAATAATTTATAAAAATGGCAAACTGTAGTGCATTCGGTAACTACTTGTCTTAAGGTGCTTCCGCAATTATACCGAGTAAAACTAATAATTGCTTTTAATAGTTTACAATATTGAATAATATATGATTTAGTGCTGAATAAAAAATACAATGATTATTATAATTCTTAAATTCTGTTTGAAGTTTTTGTCGCGAATCTATCGCGATGTTGTTACACGAAGGGTTAAAGAACGATAGTACTTTAATCTCTTTTAATTAACTACGGCGGTCCTGGTGCTGTAATCAAATTATATAAGGAATGCGCTAGGTCGGAAGTAAACACTGGTTGGTCTAACCTTCCCCAAGAAATTCTCGTTACGCCGCGACGTTTTGACGAATATACGACGTAATAAATCACACCGTGTTTATTAACATTGATTATGAGGCGAATAATTAATAGTTCGGGCCTCGCGCGCGTTTATCTTACACAAACTCGTGTCGCCGAGCTGTTGTTAAATTATTGGGGTGAAAGAAGAGGAGAGGCAGCAAGGTTAAACGCGATATCACTTGCGCGTTTTTTCACTCATTATTTTCGTGTTACTGCGCTATTGTTTCTCGAACGAATTAAAATTCATGATTGAACAGATTAATTTACACTTTAATATTTAATAATTCATTGACGGCGATTACTTTTATGGAAATTTCTATTTTTGTAGATTATTTCGTAAAAATATAAGGAATAGATTTATTTCGTTGATTAAAAGACTTATTGTAGTAAAATTAACGTAGAGATGTTAATCTTTCTTATTTTCAATAATTATAATATAAAGATTTTATAAATTTCTTTACTACTCTAACAATTTTATTTTTCTGTTTGTTATAGGTAAGCCTCTATGCTTCATTCTTTGTAGAATGTCCTACGGAACAGAAATTATTGGTTCCTTTAGGAACGAAATTTGTTTAAACGATTTTTGGTGAGTACTTGCGATACATATAATAAGTAAAGAAATATTAGAAAGTATTGGAAATAGTATGAGGAGTATTAAGTAGTACAGAACGAACGCTTTTATTTTGACAAGTGTATTTCGCAATTTTCTAGTTTTTCTGTTCACATAAATATAGTATGAACTAATAAAACATTTGGACACCAAGTGTTCACGTAGCTGCTCGAGAAACATTTTGAGTTATAAGAGGCCAGCAATACCATCGAGTTAAAAATAAAATTAGTTTGAAACACTTTCATAGAGAAATGATCAACAAGCACAAAATCCGTTCGATCGTAAATCACTAGCTGGTACTGTTCTAAACTTCAGATTGGATTTGATCGACCGCAACGATAACAAGTGCCGGCTGATCCCAACCTGGCCATAACTCAATAATACGGGAACTTGATCAGACAGGGTGTTATTTTTTCTCTCCGTTCGTTCGTTTTCCCCGTGACTGCGAATAATTCGATTTGTCAGTGCTATATGAGCCGCCTTCGCTCTGACGAACGTTCTCCGTCTTTTAAAATCCGCGCCGAAATTAACTTAATACATTTATTCATAGTATGATTAATGATCATCTATATTCCCTAACAAAAAAGTCGATATTAATCCTACGTGTAAAAATAATGTGAGATGAAGCTTCTTGCTTCTTAATTATGTAAAATCTGAAAATTTGAAAATTAGAAAGATTGAACATTCAAAAATTTTTTATTTTCTTCATCTTCTGAATCTTTATAACATGACAAAAATTCTTTCTATTTCCTTAAATTTTCCATTCAAGATAATAATGACAACGATTAATTGTCATAAAAGATTATTAACCTGCACAATAAATAGATACGGTACTCATTAGTCTTCTATCTGCTGCAACAATTAGTTACAGACAAGAATGAGAACAAAATTTTCAACGTTCAGCGAAAAGTATCCAGTTATAATTACCCAGCCGGTTAATCAATAAATGTATACGTGGCTTTATCACCGGGACCACGAGGTTACATACATTTTTCAACCCCATAATGGCACGTGCTCGAGTTATAGTTACGACGGGGAAAGAATGCTTTCGCGGAGTACGCGTACGTGTCTCGCGACCGTGGTTAGCCGAGGGGTGGCGTGAGCAAACGAATAAAGGCATTTGTCACATGCCCCTTTAATACTGCTGCCCTTCCCGTTCCTCTGTTCCCCCTGGGGAGGGGGGGCAATAATGTCGTACAATGGCACCCCACCAAGCGAATGCTTGGATGGATCTTCTTGCGAACGTGGTACACTTCGATCGACTTCTTTTCTTCTTTCGCTACGTCGATAAAGAAAAACTTCTGAAGGTGTGTTTTTAATCTATAGAGTTGGGACAAAAGTTCTTTCTTTTCTCTGTATTTTATTAACTTGATACTCGTAGCAGTAAGAAATAGTATAATACAGCAGTCTTCATGTTTCGATATTAGAATCATTAAATGGATTAAAATGATTCATTGTAGATTTTTATTTTATTATTATGGGACTCACAAAGATGTTTCACTGCTAACTTATTAAAGTAAATTAATTTTCTTGTGTAGATTTAGTAATAAATATTTCATTAAATTTATGAAGTTTTTGGTAGGTGTAAAAATAAAGCACCATTTTTTTATTAGTTCATTAAATACAGCCCGATTGGCGTGTGTGGATGATAACGAAATTATATTCTATTTTCAATTTCATTTTCGTTCAAGAATAACAAAAAGGAATTACGTATAGGTCCCCTCATCTCTAGTTTTACGGTTGATTTTCCTTTTAAATCAGATATTGCGTTACACATACTGGAGACACGAGAGAAAAAGTTTCCTCTTTGTACTAAATTCGCGTACAAAAAGTTAATACAAACTTTCTTGAATACTAGCCCCGTTCAAATTGGCCCTTTCCAAGTTTCTTAGCAATCACTGAAGTCGTATAAGTGATATCGCGTGAGATTACTAAATTAATTCATTTAGTCGTGCGCGAAGTATAATAAAAGTCTTACGAAATATCAACAAATCTAGTGTAGTAATTTCCATTGAAAATATTAAACTAATCTCGTCTATCGTAATATACTTCGAACATTACCACTACAGTTACCAAAACCAAATGGCCTGAAACTTCTTCCACAGTTAGAAACATAATCATAATCACCTTACAAATTAAAGAAACACGATCGATATATTAATCACTCAAACTTGCGTTATACAAGTGAATCAATTCGTGTCCAAAATAATTTTTCACATCTTTATTCCATCAATAATCATAATCTAACAAAAACCAGTCATTTTGGTAGGACAATTCTAAGCATGTTAAAAGGTTAATAAACATAATCGTGACCCGGTAACATTTAACCGGAAGTCAGCCAGCCAATATTGCTAAAATTCCTCTTCAGCCGGAAAGGGGGACGTTGTCTCGATGGCTTTAAGGTCACCAGGTCCAATATTCTCTTCATCAGAAAATAAAAGGAGGGTTATCGTTCTCGCGCTCGGCAAGGACCAACGGAGGTCCTTACGGTCTAGAATTCCGCACAGCCTCCGCTTACAGAAACCTCAGACGGGAGCATCGATCTGGGCGTCGGCCTCAAGACGCCCCTCCTCCTCCACGCTCCCCTTTTCCATCCCTCTACTGCACCCTTCTTCCTGTCGCGCCCTTTCTCTTCCTCCCTTCCGTGTTCTATCGTCCTGGACGCCGAATCCCGCACCCCCTTTTTACCTTTTGTGCCGCCTCAACTCCCGCAGGAAACTTCCCCCAAAGTGGACCAATCGTACCTCTTATTGTTTTATCCTCGGCCGGGCTCTTTCCCCTTTTTCGAGTGTTTACTTTTATGCTGAGGATCGACGTTATTATTGTTATTTTTGCCGCCCCGGCCGCGGAAACTTCGGCGCCAACGTTGCGCCCACTTGACGCCGCGGTATCATCCCGTTCCGCCATTTTGTCGCCGCAGCCGGCAGGATGCTCTGGACGAGCCTTTTGTTCCTTGAGATTCGCGGGGATTCTGCTTTGTCCTTTTTAGTGGGATCGTTTTGCTACGGTTTTGACTTGTTGATTTCGTGTATTGGGGTTTTGGGGTGTACGAATTTTTATAATGATCCTTCGTGTGTACAGTTTCAATTGTTTTTTTTGGATTTGTTGATTGTGTATCGATAATGCTGAAGGGACTTTCGAGATTTTTGTAAGCGTACGTTCTCCTGGAATGTGTTAATGTAAGAATGTTGAAAAATAGCACTTCATAAATTAGTAGATAGTTCTTGAAGATTTATACTTTAAAAAAATTAGCTTATCATAGGCAAAACGCTGCGACATTCAAATTAAATTGTTTTGTTTTACGAACTGGTACCAAAGGATTTGAAGACCTTCAACCAAAGGGGTGAAGACCTATGTTTACGTGTAGAATAGGTTCATTGAAATGGACAATATACAGAGTGGATAATACACACAACATGTTATCGAAATTCAGGATTTCGAATTTCATGTTACGACAGTGTATCATTCTATTGATTATCACAAGTAACAGGGTGAAGAGAATTCTAGTACCATTATTTTGGTTATAACGGAATTATATTCTTTGCACTGGACTAGTTGAAGATATATTGTACACGTATAAATGGACTACGATTATACCAGATTGGAAGCTATTGTTGCAAGGTATGTTAATGCAAAATTAACAAACGTTTTCAGTTGCTATATTCGTATAGAACCGATCTCATGGCATTTCAGTTTTATTCGTTTCCAATCTGGGGTTCATTTATTTACAGATTTCTCCTGAAATTATTTTGAATATGGATCAATATTTGAAAATAAAAATGAAAGGTAATCGTATAGATGAGTTTGATTAGTAAGTTTGTTATATTTCTGTAAATTTAAATACTACTCTTTATAACAGAATACTTAGTGATTTATATTTTATTTGATCCCAAATAATAACAAATTACACTGAATCTATTTACGTTTCTTAAAAATAAAGTATAAATTAAAAACAAAATTACATAAAAACCAACAAAACTAGTCATAAACCAATAAAATCCACCTACAAAATTCAATTAATTTTTGTCCAATTACCCTGCAGTATATAATTCAGACTAAATTTTCCATTTTACAAATAATCATTAACTTCAACAATCCCCAGTAACAAAAACAACCACAAACGAATAAAAGCCAACTACAAAATTCAATAAATTTTTTCCAATTATCCTACAGTATACAATTCAAACTAA
Source organism: Nomia melanderi (assembly GCF_051020985.1). Classification (NCBI taxonomy): domain Eukaryota; kingdom Metazoa; phylum Arthropoda; class Insecta; order Hymenoptera; family Halictidae; genus Nomia; species Nomia melanderi. The sequence goes on along the minus strand of NC_135002.1, from coordinate 14,495,313 downwards.
ATTTTCCTTTTTGCAAATAATCATCAACAACAACAATCCCCAGTGTTAATGGCCACTACCAGTACTGAACAATAACATCATTCCAACACAGCAATATAATCTATTCAACGTAACACAGCCATTTCTACAAGTATTCTCCAATTTACCCAATGTTACGATCGTTTTACGGGACACCCTGTATGAGAGACCGATGGTGTAACCAGCCCGATGGCATACTTACCCGCGACAGAGGGGAAAAAGAATGTCGTGGCTATTGGAACGTCGGTCGGTCGGTCGGTCGCGCATGCATGCGCGTTCGTCGTCATCGGCGTCGTCGTCTTGGTCGTCGCCGTTGCATTTCGATGTTCTCCGCAAGACGCGCGAAGTCGAACGACCCTGGGGAGAACGTTCGTTTGCCTGTTGCGTCGCCGACCGACCGACCGACCAGCCGGCCAGCCGACCGGCCAGGTACGCGTACGTGGAAATCAGAGTCTCCTGGAACCTAGTTAAAAATTGCGTAACACGCCGCGGGTCAATTACCTTAGGCGCGGATGCCATTGCGGCGACGGTGCGCAATCGTTGCAAAGTGATCTCGTTGCAACGCGGCGCGCTATTATGGCCGGCCTCGGCCAATTACGTAAGCCACGCGTGTAAACAGTCTACGATTTCGTCGGCGGCGCCTCGCGCATCCGATTCGCGGCACTCCGACTCTCAATTCACCAGGACCGTGAAACGATTTCACGATTGATGGTTACCGAGTTGAACGACTAGTCGTTTACTATGATGAAAATTCATTTTGCTAACCGTTTTAGTGGCAAGCGGCGTGATTTCGCTTCTCTGGTATACTGCCTAAAAGCCTATCGATTCGTAGAATTTATTTATTCGTTTGCTTTCTAATTATTTATTTTTGTTTTTGTTATTCCCTTAAAAATGAGAAAAATGTAACGATCGCACTATTTAGAATTTTTTTATGTGAAAATAGAAAAGCGTGATTCAATTCCTAAGCTGAAACGAAAAAAGCGCGATTACGCCGTTTGACACTTTTCGACCGGATCTTTGCGAAGACCTCAGGTACTAAAACAATAACGGAATGGTCAATGCTGATGGCTAGTGTTTATTGTATAAGCTTGTGTAAGCAAGTTAAAATTTTATTTTTTAGTTTTTATTTTATTTTATTTATAAATAGTTCGATGATGCGATTGAAACTAGTTTCAGTGATAGATACCTCGCGCAAATGTTTTTGACAAAAAGAAATCGATACTCTGGAAGGTATTATACATTAGGAAATGAGGTATTTAGATAAAATGCTACGGAATTACCGAATGTTTATAGCGTTTCAAATTGGGTACCTACAAAATCACAGTTCGCTGCGTTGAATTATAGTGAATACATTCTTTCGAGAAATGAAAACAAACATACACTTATTTCGAAAAATCAACTAAAAGAAGTATCGATTCTGCTCGAATACTTTACTTCTTTTTTCACGGTGCCTTGAGCATTCCAAAAATCACTGCCGACAATGTGTAACCCATTACTTCTAGCCATTCGAAGCCGATGAAGCTCAATTACCAAATCGATCCTTGCAATTTCCATCTGATTAATATAATATCAGAGGAATTCTGGAAACACTCTATCGCTACTTGATCGTTCAATTATCAAGGGACTCTCGAAACTTGGAGTGCGGAGCGCAGGTAGATGCGCGTGAAACCTTGAAATTCGCCCCGAGATGCCGGCTGCTCGTTGAATTTCGATCGGTCGTCCATTAAAACGGACATTATTGGCATTTGTCGGGTAATATTCGATCGTCGGTAGTTTCGTTCCACTGATAGCTGCGGAATGTCCGGGATTCAGGCCACGATCGGCCTAGAGACACTGTCCGCAGCGATCCCGATGGTTTTCGAGATAACTAGAGGCAGAACACCGACGCCGTTTCTATCGGTCGGATCTCGCGATCCTCGCTTCTCATTTATACCGGGGGCAACAAATCTTGGACTTGTCACGGAAGTCCCCATTAGGAACGTAGCCGCGGTTACGGGGAAAAGTAGGATTCCTACGGGGACAAAATAAACAAAATATAGATTGAGGACGCGAGAACACGCGAACCATGTGCTCGAGATTTTCTAAAGAAACGAGGAGTGCGATAGAATTTCTGTTCTACTGGCTTATTTGCGACGCAACTGTTCATGAGAACCGCTCGACAATGGTACACCTGACTTTTTGTTAGCACTGAACGTATTGATACTTTGTATTAGATCGTCCTATAATCGATGTCGTTTCTTGTGAATTTTTTAATGGAACTACAGAACTTTGTTGAAAATGGCATTATAAAATTAAAGAATGGGAATAGATTATGAACGGTATAGGTTGATGATAAAAGAAGCTTGTAAATACCGGTTATGAAATATAGGTTTTTTGTTTCGTTGGATTTCTAATCCGTCGATAAAAATTTCATGAAATTCAAACAATTTGTTCAATAAAAAAGATATTTTATGACACTGTTGCAGGGAGGTTAATAGAGCAATTTCTGTGAAAAATCTGAAAACGTTTGTCTTATAGGAAAATTGATAAACACCGATTCCACGGTCACAAGTGTTTTAATTGCTATTGTAATATAAAGTATGGTTAAAACATTTTTATAACATTTTTTATTAAAAAATGAAGAAAAAGGAACATATTTCATTTAGTAGAGAATGAAAGTTAAAATGTTAAAATATAGGGTACGTTTCATTGATATCGAACAAGTGTAGCTAATATTTATTTATTTTTTATTAAATTGTTTATTAATAACACCAGATTGACGGACGTTTATGTCGCACTTTATTCTATTGTCCTTAAAAGATTACAAAATTATAACTTCAAAACCAGAAAATTGCAGTGCATATGTACATAATAGCACGAATCGAAATCGACTTAAAATATAATCAAATAATGCATAATAACTTCAATATCAATATTTGTTTCGAATCATTCAAAAGTATTCAAAGTATTCAAGCATGCAGTTTCGAGTGTGACGCCCCATACATGTCCCGCTAGTCGCAGAAGGGTCAACTCGCCTTCGTTTCGAGTTAACGAGTTTCGTTCGTGACTGCAATTATCACTGTAGAAGTAACCAGTTTACGCCGACCTATATGTTGGATCTCGGTAGACGCTGATTTACATATTATAATTGAAGCGAAACGATTCATCGTTCGCGCCGCGTATGAAATATTATCGTTGAACGAGTGCCACGCGTAAGATACTCGACACGCGCGGCTTCCTTTCTTCGTGCACGAAATTTATCGGGCTCCGCTTCACGACTTTCATTGTTGTTTGTGTCACACAGATTTAGAAGGTATAACGATTCAGTTATAGGGAGGGAATGCTACATTTTGCTAAATGAATTAGAGGGATTTAGAACCTGTGATTTTTGCATCCATGCATTATTCGTAGATACTTTGTTAATATTATTATCAACATAATAATTTAATATCATAATATTATAATATTAAAATCTGATAATGTTTGCTAACCTGGTAAACGTTGGAGTTGCCAAATGTATCAAAACGATCAGATTTTTCATTTTACGATTATTGAAAACAATAAAATCGGAAATCAGCTAACATTTCTTTAAGATTACTTATTGTACTTCCCTATCGTTTAACATTGAACGATAGAACAAGGAAATAATTCAGTTTAGAATCTTTTCTCTTAGAATTCTCGAGAGTACTGCGATATTTTCGTTTCTAACGTTATAAAGCTTCTTTAACGTTACCCACTGTAATATTAAACAAGTACAAAAGTAAACAAATTATTTATTCTTGCAGTTTGTACAAGAAAGCGTGGAATAGTCGGTTTCACTTTTCAGCAATTCGAGTGTTAATTTGAAATATAATGGCCTCTAAGGTTTACCCTCTTTTATAGATCTTTCTTGTACTTGAGGTAGAGTTCGTTTGTTCGCTCGGGACTTAGCTTAATTTAACAAATGAATCAATAAAGTTGCTAATTTTCTCAAGATACAAAATATACTTTCTCTGTATATATTGATCTAAACGGTGTTCAATGGTGCGTCTTTTGTGAAATTTAATATAACGCATAATCGCATAATGCATAATGAAACATAATAATCAGAATATAATCGTTGAGGAAATTGGAAGACGAAGTCGTGAAGTTAGTTTACAATCATTTCTTCAATGCATATTAAAATTACCAATTTTCTTTTACGGCGCCAGGACACGGGTCATGTACCTGTTCAATGATAGCTATCGATACTTTTTAAAGACATTATCATTGTGACGTTTTATACTTTCTCAGGGTTTGATACTTCCAACCCTTATTACCTTATGGGAACCACAGATAGATACTAATTAATTATTACAAATTTTTATGACGATTCATAGAAAAGACCTTAGAGTTTTTATTACAGCATAATGCATTTCATTTTGTTTAATTTTACTACAAATAATACCATTTACTATAATTAATCAAATATAGTATAATAATGATGTAAAATATAATAATAATACGTATATGTAAATGTAATAATTACGGTATAATTAATTTTAAAACTTGATACAGATCAATCGGTAATTTTCTTTTAAGAAATAAGTAGTCCAAATTTTAAATAAGTACATGGAAGCGGAAAGAATTGATTCAGATATTTTATTCAGTTTTACTTACAAGATGGAAGAAAGCTCTGATTTTTATTAGTAGAGAGATGTGCGCAGTTTTCTGGTCCGTTGCTTCCTATTAACCGTGTTTAGTTGGGAATAATTGAACCGATGCGTGGACACTATTTTGATTCAATTAGATCTAGTCTCGGTTATTATAAAAATAGTGTACACCGCTAGTTTCGCGATGCAGCTGTCAACTTGTCGGTCAAGTAGTCTGTTTGTGGAAAGTTACTGTCCATTTGTGAAAGCGGACTGCCAGTCCGACGATAAAAGACGTTTGGAACGGCGTAAACAAACGCGGCACACGCGTTTCTTTCCGTTGAATCATGTGTGTAACTAAAACGCATCTAACGCCAGTGATTGTGCAAGTAATGTTAATTCAAAATGTATCTAGAATTTTCACGTCAAAATCACCTATAAGTTCCATATTTATAATATTACCTATTTGATTTCAAGCTTTGCAAACGAGTATTTTCACGAATCATGAAAAAAATTAAAATTCTGTATTTACAAGTAGAATCTTTTAACCACATAATTCGATAACCGTGACTATATTTTACATGCACCAAATTTTATTCATCGTGAACAGAAACACTTATTATTTATTCAATTAAATGAAATTAAATAAATAATACAATCCATCAATCCATGTCGGTTAACAATACAACTACCGAGCAGGTAGAATTACTTATCCCCAATTTTGTATAAAAACTAGAACAGCACGTTTCTTGAGATTCGAAGAGTCCCTTAGTCTTCTTGTATATGCACAAATACTCACAAATTTATTTCTCGATCTCCCGCGAAAGTGCCTTCAGTTTAAATACTGGCAAAACAAAAGTTCTGATGTTAGTCAATGTGACCCGTCCGGTAGTTCTAGTGCTAAGCCTGCTCAGGAATTAATTCTTTCTCGACGACGAAACTATATCGCATATATATTTATATATTCGTTTATTCAAACAATGAAATAACTCGACGAAGTAAACGATACTGTTATCGATGATGTCTATCGGATACCACTCAAACGGAACAAAGTGTAACAGCGTTCGATTGCTTTAAATACCATTCATGCCGGTTGTCGGTTCCCGCTCCCCTTTAAAGACATCAATGTTTAATCGCAGGGATTCGTCGACGCACACCGGCGTCCATTTTTCCGATGCAATTTCGTTCGTCGGCGTACCCGGTACGTTGCACAGTACCTTCCATACGTCATTTGGCCGAGTGTGTCGATCACACAACCAACGTGAATCATTAATGCACCGACAGCGTAAATATCGACGGTGCTCAAGAAAGCCGGTGCGGGTCGATGATGTTCTCGATAAAAGTGAATTACGATTGGTTACGGCGACCTATATAGGGGATTCCACCGTGACGCGGAGTTTTCCCAAACGGGTAACACGCGTTTCGTGACGACGATCCTTCACGGTGGCTCGGATTCGGTCAGTCATTAGCCTAATTAACCGATATCTAGCAGGAAGTCGTTCTGACAGTCGCACTTACACACGATACTCTCGCGTGCCATTCGTCGTTTCCTGTTCACGAGGTACCATCAGTCTTTGTTTAATTTCATCGATTTGACCCTACTTTTGGATTGTAGTTCTAATTTGAAGAGAGATTTATTGGTTTTTGTAATCTCTGTAATTAAATAGAACAGATGTAATGGATATTAAGATTCTTCTTGTAATTACTTGTATTTAGAGATATTTTAATTCGATTATGCTTAGTAACATCATATCAGTATCATATCAACATCAATAAATAAAAGCGTAAACTAAGGGTTATTTTGATAAGAGTCCATTTTTTCGTTTTTTGAGAATATAAATCTTTCGTGACTTCAATTATAGTCTTAATTAGATCGTAATAAGAGTTAAATTTTCATTACATTCGATAATAGTAAAAAGGTATTAGGCAATTATTGAACAAAACGATCAACGCGCAATTTACCAGAATTTCATTTAAAAAAACCTTTAAACTTTCCTAGGAACCTTTCGACCAACCCAGTTTCCACAAGAATGTCTAAATCTCCAAAAATTCTCAGCTCCCATTGCGAGATCCACATTGACGAGGCAGCGAGCAAAATAAATAAAAGTCATTATAATCTCAGTTTAGAATCGATCCGCGTAAAAAAAAAGATCGGCGGAGGAGGAGCCGAAAGAGTAAACGCAAATAGCAGTGGGCAAGTCGACATTAAATTTGCATTTATATTGTATTCCGTAATTTATGACACCGACTTATCTCGTGCAGTGGATGTACGTGCCCATAATTGTTTTCCCCCCGTGTGTGTATAATATATACGTGCACGTATATGTGTACACACGCGTAATACACTGAGGACTCTCCCTTATCCTCGCGGCTCGCCCAGTTGCTCAAACTATGCGGGCAAAAAGGGTATAACGGATGGACCGCTAAAGAGGGCGCCGCACCACGGGAGAATAAAAAAAAAACGAAGGAAAGGATAAGCTGCGGGGGTAGAGAAGGAAGAACGCGATGAATGAAAGCTGAGGGCGGGAGGGAAACACGGATATACAGGGTGGAAAAAGAGGCTGGCACAATGAAGTTCGTCGAGCAACGACGCGACAAAGTGTTCAGTTAGGCGAGTTGTCGCGAATTGAAGGGTTTGCTGCGAGCAGGAGGCAGCTCGATTTTTGACACACTTTCTGTTAATCCTTTGCCCTATGATTTCTTTCCCAGCTGCGCTGAACAGAGCTATTTTATTGTTCATAATTCATTGGAAAGAAGGAATTCTACGCTTATTCTGTGTCTACGGTTACTCTGAAGCATTACAGTTAATAATAATTTAATAATAAAGAATTACGTGACATTTATATTTGTTAAATTCTATTTGAAATCTTCACTACTAGTATTACACGATATCGTAGGGCAAAGGGTTAAACATGTAATTTCACTTTTCACCCTTTGCGGTTGAATGGCATAATAATGGCGACTTCGAGCTCTAATATCTACGAAATAGAAAGCTGCATCTGAATGACTCAGTTATTCAGATAACGGTGATTGAAATGTGATTCATTGTTTTATAATATTTAATATTTCAATGTATAATTCAGTTTTTTATGGACAGACTTTTAGAAGCTCAAGGAATTTTTATTCGCGAAGGGTTAAAAACTGGATCGGTTAGTAAAGATATCAGCTTTGGAAAATTTATAATTATTATTAATAAATTATCTACATTAGTATTATGTATATTACGTTTATATTATATAATGATATTTCACTATATTAATTATTATTGTATGTTTATTATTTTTATAGTTGTTTTATTACTTGCACATGATTTCACGTTATATATTATACTTCACTGTAACACCGGAATATTATTTCTTATGTTATTCACTGTAGTGATAATTACAGTAAAATATACTCTCTTTACTACTTTTTTCAACTTCGAGGCAAAAAGAAAGCAGCTCCAATTTTGAAGTTGTATTTGTTGGAACAATAAGAAAGGTATGGGTTCCTTGTTGTGTGTAGAAGTTTATTAACACAGATATTCGACTGTACATTTGCAGCACGTTCAAAGCAGTACTTGATTTTTAATTGATCTTTTGATTTATTAAAATGGCTTCACCATGGCAGTGATAATCATGAATCGGGTAAACGCGTTTCGATGAATTCTTCGGTGTTTGCCTTCGTTGCGAAGATCACAGGAAATTTGGTTTCAAATGAGCTGTTGCAGCGATCTTCGCGTGTCCTTGTTGGACATCGCAAGGAAAATGTTGTTCGGCTTTTGTGGTTCGACGTGTTCCTGGTTCTTCATTATGAAACCTGTATGAACGCCGGGGGATTCTGTTTGCGGTTTAATATGTCAGTTTAATGGTTCATTTGAGGATATTTGATGAGCACTGAAATTGTGTTTATATATGATGTGATTATGATGTTACGAGTTATTACAGCAGGAATGGGTAAATAATTGTCCATTGCCAACGAATTTTTCTGAGAAAATAAACGAATTATTTTTTCTTATTATTTTTTGTCTATTGATTTATAGAAACTAAATTCTATTTATTTTTTTAATGAGAAATGAAACACATTTTGCGATAAAATACGAAACAAAGGATGAAGTTATCTTTGTTTACAAGAATTTATTAATTTTAATATCTTTAAAATTCCAAATTTACCAAAATAGTTTTAGGTACAATACACAGAAAAATGCAATGAAAAGTTATTTTACTAAAACATTCTAACGAAAGCTGATAAAAATAATCTCTCACCCCTAACCTTAAAAACTGTTTCTCATCTATAAATGAAGCCAATCAAAGAATACATACACAATATTTCCATAACAGTTACTTTCCATCAAACTTCAACAGAAACATTTTAACAAACATCGGTTTAGTATATTCTCCATTGTTCTTCAAATACCTGTTCATGGCAAAGTGGTTGTCCATGAAAGCCATAGGAGTCCAAACACCATGGTCATACTTATTTGTTTCAATCTCTCAGTTAAAACACGTTTTAAATTCGATTCAATATGCCAAGGCACGCGATGGGACAACGCCGCAAATCTGAAGGGAAACAAGACTTCAAGGAAAAGGCCCATGGTGAACGCGCAAAAACCCATCGACTAATTAACGGCGCGCGCGTGTGGGTGTTCACACGCGCCAAAAGTTATCGTCGTCTTGTTTCCGCGGAACTCTTTTGTAATTTCCATTGTTCCGCATAAAAAACGGCCCTGACTGGCTACGTGACCCGACGGTTTCACGGTTTGTTCGCCGGCCAAAGAAACTTCTCTGCGTTCCGTTTCTGATCACGACCCGCTCCTTGAACCCGCGAGGATCGTTAGGATCACGGCTGCTACTTTAGAAACAAGAGTTTCTTACTCTTCTTCGTTTGAGAGCCTCTCTATTCCGATGGTTTAACCCCTTCAGATTGGATGCACATTATAATGTATAATATTTGACTATTTTAACCCTTTGCATTCGATTTATTGTCAATGTTGTTAGGTGTAAACCTGTATTTATTTTTAGAGAAATGAATTAAAATAACTTGCGGCGGTAGAATTCAACGTTTTATATTCATTTAATTTATTATTATTATAATAAGATTTAATTTTCATAATCTTTTAAAGTGTGGTACTTTTTCAAACAATTTCCAACGTGCAGGAAAGGATTTGTATTGTCATGACAAAATATTAATACTATTTCTACCGAAGACTTTTGGACCCGATTGATTTGGTATCACTAAACTTGGAAAATAATTTTAAGTTGGAAATTCGAAGAGTGTCTTTTAACACCTTCGGTAGAAATAGTGTTAACACATCGAACGCCACATCGAATTACTATAGCTCACTCAATTAAACGACGATTATTTAGAAACATTTCTATATTATAAATAGCGCTATCTAACGCGGTGACATTTAGCTAGATGAACATTCAATAATAATAACGCCATTCAATTAAATGATTTAATATTACATTTTTTCTATTTTGTGCATTTTGCTGTATGAAATCATGCGGTGTTCGACGTGTTAAACTTTTGTGCTGAAAAGTTTTTCGGTAGAAACATTTCACATTTTCTTATAAGATATAGCTGATGCTTTTTCAAATTAACTTAACAATAGTTCACACTTAAGTTGAGGATCTAAGCTGTTTTATTCCAATATATCCCATGTTGATGCATTATACAAAACTTAATATTAAATATTATACTTTATAATTCTACTGTATCAAATCGAGTGGCGACTCTGAGTCGCTTATCGAGTGCAAAGGGTTAAAACTTTGATAAGAAATCATATGCATGCCTTTGCTTTTAACTTGTGTGTGTTAAGGAAATATTCATATTTTAAATATTTTATGTATTGTATTAAATATTTACTACCACTGTTTTATTTGAAACAGTGTCATTATTAGTGGTGTGTTGAATGCAAGGAATTAAAGATCTGAAAGTGTTGATAAAATTGATTTTTTCTTGCTTATTATGTTCCTCGAAGGTATGTGTATATGAGATTTCTAAGGTTTGACACGCAAAGAAATAAGAATTTATCATTAAGTCATGATTTTCTTTGGTTTCTATTGTATCCTCTGTCGCTGTACTTATCTCAAGAATACGATTTTAGGAATCGCTAGAACCTTATCTCGCAGTGTATTCAGTGAACAATCAGTAATCCATGCAACATAGAACCCATTGACAATGCCGAAGAATATTCGGAGCACTGAAATATCTAATACAGATGTTGAAAATTTCATTCAAACATATTCTCTTGTGTGTATTGTGTAGTAGACAGAAGACATACATATTATATTTTTTATATTTTACGTGCTATACGTATACTGCAGTAGTTCACTTGCCACAGTTCTGTACATATAGATTGCGCGTTCTACGTTTATGCATACCGTATTTCATATTCCATATTCTGCATTGCACCTTGCGCACGAAGGATGAATAAATACCTTTCGTATATCAAATTGTTCATGTTCCCGTAGAACATGTTATGCAACGGTTTCTGCATAATACGGTACATTGTACATATCGCTTGAAGGAAATTTAATTTTCGAATACCAGAACTCGATCACTTGCAACGTACAAATATCTCTGAAAAATTAACAGAAAAAGAAAAATTTCTTAATCAAATATAATCCAGTTTCATTTCATTTCCAATTTAATTGCCTTCCATGGAACAAATTTAGTTTCATTTAATTCTTTAATCTTTCTTCGTCCGTGATTACCTTAGAATCTATATAAAATTAATTAATCGATGGGACTACTACAGAATTAATTTGCGCACTTGCAAAATGGTTTTCATACCAATACATCAAGTGAACCAAATTTCCTTAGGATCTATAAGATACAACAATGTTAACGAGTGAATTGCGTTTAACGAATATCACCTCATCTTAAAGCTTGAAATGATACTAATCCTTTCAACGATGAATTCTTTATTTTTTCACATAAACATGCAATTCTTTTTCGTTCCGCTTTGGTTTCTGATTAAAACATACCCTAGATGCATTTGCCCTGAGTTTGACGAGTGCGCACTTCATTTGTTGATTTAATTGCGCGCAAAATGAGAGATTTTTGGAACTAAATTCCAAAATTAACAGGTTGACAGACTAACCAGTATAATAAATCCTGCATATAAAATCCTCTATCATTAAACAAATTCCATTAACATCGCGGAATTCCTACAAACGATAATTCACCAGAGTCAGAAATTTAATAAAACTTTTTGCGCCAGCTTATATTCACTCGAATCTGCGCAGTCCAATTACGACGCAGCTCAGTCTCAGGTGTAATATTATCTTGTTTAACAACATCCTTCGAAAAAGCTGCACTTAATCGCGGTAAGCTGACGCGCGCAGCTCAGGCCGATGGCCAGCCATAAAGCATGCCTTGACAACGTTGTTTATATTTAAATGAACTAAAATCAATCGTATGCATCTAAACGAAGCGCATTATAAAATCGTTTTTAATGGACACTTGGATCCGTTCTTGGATCCGTTCATGGATCCATTCCCTCGGCTCGCCCGTCGCGTTTCGCGCTGTTCATTGTTTTATATACCTTTGCGCCGCGATTCGACTTGATTAGCACTGCATCTATTGCCACGTGCATCTCACCTCTTTTCCCCCCTCTTTCTTTTTCTTTCTCCACGCGATTTTATGTCCCCGCGTAATCTTGCCGCGGTTACGACTGTTTCCCCGTGTCTTTTAGTGCGCGCCATTGTCAATTGTAACGCGATGTTGTTTTATTTACCTCGGCTAGTTATTAATCCCCGCCGGTGGAACATGAAATTGGTTTCCTGATATAGAATCAGAAAGCTGTCCCGGACGGTTTGATGGAACTATCGATCCGAGGCTTCGATTAAATTGAACGCTGCGCGGCAATGCATGCCCGATGAAAATTGGACTTGGTCGCGAAATATTGTTGGATATTAAGTTGTCCCGTAAGTTTGTTCCGCGAAATGCGCGCAATGTTTTATGTGGGAGGAAGTTTAGGTAAATGGCATTGCGAGGCTTTCTGGGAAGTGAAAGAAGGTTATTGATCGTGAAGACGTCATTTGAGAAATAGAACTACAATGGAAATTGTTTTTCCTGATAGATACTATGGAGAGCACTATACATTGAATGGTTTACGCATTTGTACTTTGTGGTTTCCCATAAATGTATGAAAATTGTCAGCTATTCAGTTGCAAAAGTAATGAAATGTACAGAAATGAAGAAATTTGATTACACTGTACATGTAAAAACTCAGTTTAGCGTTTCGGTGCTGAATTTTTCCAAAATTCTACCAGTTAGTCACTTTAGTTTGTGCACGCATTATGTATGAACAAAACGAAAGAATGTTTTGGGACAACTTAATACTTCAAGGTGGTTGTTAAGTAGTTATTTTTTAATTTGTTTAATTAATTATAGTTCTCGTGAAACGCTTTGAGAACAAGGTAATGTATATGATTCATCTTGCTGATGAAAATAAAACACAATTTTCAAGCTTTTTTGGTTTGTTTACTGTATGTTTGGGGTACAGGAACAATTTTTAAAAGGATTATAAACTAAGTGATATTAGAGAGAAATATTTGTGAAATGGAAGTCAATTGATGGCGATGAATTCAAGTTATACACTTATCTGAGATTTCTAAAATGTAAATTAGTTTAGCAATCGGATATATCAATGAATTTGCGAGAAGCGAAGTCCTTGCCAGAATTTTGTTTCTTATGTAACAAACTGTTTGGTGAATGAATCGCACATCGTAAAAGAATCCTTTTCATATGAGAAATCTTTAAATCTCGTTTCAGACAGAAAGGCGTCTGCCTGATTTAAATTTTTCTTGTCCATGATTCTTTGATTTTCACGTTTTCAGTTTTCAAAACATTCAAATATATCTGGTCTTACAAAAGTCAACGAAGGGAAGACAAATTTCGTTCAAACTTAATCGGAAACATCGAGACAAAGAAAAAAGGTTTTATCACGTACTTAACATGCGAATACGCAAAATACATAATTTGTTTTTCAATTTGAACTTCGTGCGTTTATTTAGTCAATTCATTTGTCGAAACATGAATTAAGCAAAATATTTGCCGACATGTCTGTATAATAAAAGTTCAGTTTTATTTTAGCACATAATAAAATTCAACATAAAATTTTCGTAACAATGAAAAACATTATAGAAACTTGATGAGGAAAAGTAAGTAAATATATTATTGAACACATATGTAGGTTAGTTACCAATCATTTTACAGAATTTTATAATCTTTTACGATCATGTGATTCGGGAGGAAATTTTCTATACATTTTATCTGTTTTAATTGGACTTCAGTTATAATTCAGCAGACGAATGATAATGAAAGTTCACAGTGATCAGAGTCGGAGTTTTATTCGCGAACTACTCGTTATATGAACCTGCACTTTATAAATAAGCTATTAAAAATGTTTGTGAATGAAGGAGTGTATATTTTAAAAAGACATGCTGAATTGTTTATCATTAATGACATCAAGTGGGGTGTCTTGACATTTTTAATTATAGAGAATGAATTATCGGTAAAAACTAGTAGGCACTAGGTCCTTGATGGTCGTGTGACACGTGTCTCCTGACCAGATCGTGCAGAACGTCATTAATATTCTCAAGGACGAAAGATCCACAGGACCGATAAGGAAGAATAATACGTTTTACTGTCACCCGAGAATCGATAATCGGTTTTAAATTTATTAATACGGGCTTCGCCACAATTTCAACGCTTTTGAAGATAATTTTTGTAGCTGCATTAAAATTTTCAGTGGATAATACCTTGCTTATACATTTATCGTAAAAAAGATAATGGAAAACAATCTTCTCACAACAACCTTATAAGCATAATTTCTATCTCATATAAATGCAACAGGAAATTAACGAAAGAAAATTAATGAGAGAATTAATAAAACTAATAAAATCTTATAAGGATGGATACGTTCTTCGTTCTTTTTTAAATTGATATTCAAATGTCCTTTACATATGTTGCCGTTAATGGTAACCAGCTGTTAACTTTAACACTTTAACTGTTATGACACCCAAACTTGGTGATACAAATTTTATATAAATTAAAAAATTCATTGTTTCAGTGGCATATTGAACAAACCCAATTTTCTTGGATCTATGGGATGCAAGACGATTCAAAGAATAATCGCCATAAAGAACCTTAATTATACAGTTTCCGTTGAAGCAAAAGAATGGTTTCGATCGTGAAAAAATTGTGACATCTAGTAATCAACATCTTATAAAGTATAACGTTAGAAGTACTGACTAGACCGATCGATATTGCTACTAACTTTTGCTCTACTACTACTAACATTACCAAAGTACTTTCGTAAGAAGTTATTAAGTAAATTTGTTTGTTCTATTTTTTTCTGTTGCTGAAATCGGGTTTCGTCAGAGTTAGATTAGTCAGTAACTTTCATCGTAATCGATCTCGATCGATGAAATATATTCGGATGGGATGAAACGTGGTTATTCCACGAGAATCACAGCGTTAAGCGAAGGGGCAACTGCTTTTCTTCTTCTTCCACTTATCCTTACTTTTTTTCATCTGATTAATTCCCACGATATTTTTCAGCTAATCCTTCCCACCATTTATTTTTCCGCGCCCAAGCTTTACAGATTCATTTCCGAGAAAATAGATTGCCAAGAATATTAACGAGTCCTAAATTAAGAGTCGAACGCGCATCCCTTGAAATTGTAATATATATCTTATATATAATAAAAAACTATGAAGAGGTTTAATGACTTTAACTATATTCTAGAATATTCAATATTTGCTGTATTAAATTCTTTTAATTTTTCTTGTCATTTTAAAATATTTCTTAATTATCTGAATCCATGTATTATGAGTAATACAATTTGAACAAAAATTTTGACAATTTTTTTAAAAGTCATTTACTTAATTACTGGTAAAGCGATATTTCATTAAATGGAATTATAAAGGTTATTAATATATTTTTTAATTAAAAAACGGATTGTCTTTCTAGAAACAACAAAAATTGACAAACATTATCTGCTAGACAGAATTAATTTATTTCATTTCAAATTGATTTAAATTTACAATAATTTCCTTTTTTAAATTAGAACACCGAGAAACTGATTTTCAAAGGCATTTGTGTGCTCGAGCGTTAGAATCTTCCCTGCTCGTTCACTTTTGCTACATACTGTACACGAACTATCAACCCTTATCGTCGCTTCTAACGTGACACTGCAATTTCACCGTATAAGTCGTGTATCACGTGGGAAGTGACAAGACTGAGCAACACTGAATAAAATTCCGTCGCAGTGGCAACTTATATACAAAGCACTGGCGTCTGATAAGGGTTAATAGTATTTATGTATAGGGTGTTCTGTAAGGAACCAAAGTGTAATGATCTTACACGAAGAACTCAATGAAAAATGATGAAAATGATGAAAATGAGAATACAATTTTTCTCTGATTTGAAATTATTTTAAAAATAATTAAAATTACTAACTGTCATATGTGAATTAGCGGAGAATATATTAATTAACTCTTCTATGTTAATTAAATCTTCTGTGCTTATTTTCTGAAATACAAAGCTTTTTGAACAATGAAAGTATTTGGTTTAATTTAAATTCTTATTTTTTACATATAACGTTATTATCCTTTGTGACTGTTACTAAACAATATTCAGTTATAAACTTTAGTAAATTACACACGGTCATGAATATGTTAAAATTGCTCTATGCAAATTACGATGTTCTTTGTTCAATCTTTTCCAAGCGAACGACATAAGCGACGTCTTAGAACTGTGGCATACGAAGCAGAGTTCGCCTTATGGGGATCGGCAACACTCAGCGTACCCATAGTCGGCGCACACATTAGCTGCACCCATGATACCCAGGATCGTCTACCGGTCCTGGAATGGTTATTCGGGTTAAACACGTAACAAATTAATAGCCCGCGTCTGTCATTTACATGTTGAGTCACGCCTGGTCCCAGCAAACAAACGTAAAACCTGTGTGGTCTCGCAATGTTCGGCGTCATTCAAACAAAACCTGATTTGAATAACAATAACGAAAAAATAATTAATCGTTATTCGGTTATTCGTTATTCTTCTTATTCGTTACTTGCGTGAACAGTATTTGTTCTTTACTGTTCGTCATTTTTAAAGTTATTCAAATTAACGAATAAATTCAATTTATTCAGTTCATTTATTATGTCAATGATAAATGTATTAATTATTCGTCATTCGCAAGTAACAATCGGATTGAATTTATTTCACATTTTTTCTGTTCTTTTGAACAACTTTTGCCCAGCATTTTTATCAAACACGAATTTTATTTACTCTTTTCATCCATCAGTTCATTTTTTCAAATTATTTGTAATATCAGGCTAGTTGGTAGTTAACAAATTTGATGGTTGTATTAAATCTTTGGCCAGTTCTTTTGGATGCTTCCTCAGTTTATCTTTATTTGATTTAAAGAATTTATTTATTTGTTTTTTTAAATATTTTCAAGATTTCTTTTATTAAGCTTTTATTAAGAAAAGTTTCACTGGTCATTTATGTATTCATTTTTTGGAATATCATTTCTGATAATTACTGGATTTTTATTAAAGTTCCCATGTTTATAGATAAATGTAGAGAATATATGTTTCGGTAGAATCGTAGGTGAATACTATAGTAATATACTTTCGTTGCTATTAATAAATCGTTATCTAACACGCGCCATCATTAGCTATAACATAGTTTACCCTCAACAGAAGTACGCAGTGTTTGACGTGATATTGTAACTTTTCTGTATCGGATGTGTGTCACCTTTGACGTGACACTTTTCATGTAAGTGACCGACTAAAGCGACGACCTAGCGGCAAGTTACGTGTGGTATGTGAAAGAGTGAATGGAAACTTTGTGAACCAGGAATGATTGTCGCTGCGTGTGCAGCTGATATCCCAACGGAAACTGTGAATGATAACTGTTTGAATTCGGGGCAGAGCTCCGAATGACTGCACCGACATTGAGGAACACCATGCGAAATTTTAATTAAAACGTCTCTTGAATTTTATGTATATTGAATAATTAATAATTACTATATATTATATAATATATAACATATAAAAGTTAATTATTAGTAATTATAATACGTAGTATAAAGTTATAAACAGTTCTGTTTTGTTCAATAGCTTTTTTTTTATTTATTAATTAATTAACTAGTAATTTTACGAAGCAGTAAAGTTGCAGTACTTTGGTAGATTTAAGCTGACTATAAGCGTTTTTATATTAATCACAGATACATGAATTATGTAATGCGTCATTATTTAAATTTTCATGATTACTACTTACACGTTTGTACTTGAAACGGAACTTATTTATATAACCACTTATCAGTTTATCTGTCGGAAGTCTATTAATAGACTTTTCCAATAATGTGCTATATTCAAAACTAGTTTAGTAATATTTTTTTGGAATTCTAAACTGACTTACTGAATCCATTACTTAATTTGTAAGATGCAGTGAAATTGAACGAATAATCACTCTGATAAATTTATATTTTTTATTGTTAGTGTTCACAGAGTATTTACTTCGATTTTGAAATACAATAATTCCATGGATGTTAATTTGGGCGTTAACGTGTCCAGTAATAACTTTAAAACAAATTGTTCTTAGTTCATGATTGCGGTAACTAGTATGAACATAACTCATAAAGTATTGATTAAGAAGCCCTTAATAGTTAATTCTTTATTAGAAAGAAGCTATTAAACGCCTACCAGTGGGCAAAGTATTAATATACCCCTTTATCTGTTATATGCTTTTTCGCTGAGCAATCTCTATTCCAGGTACTAAAACAGAATGAACTATTATCAACCGGATCATTACACTTAATCGTGTCGGGTTTCGTCGCTCATGGTATATCTTTATCAATAACAGTGGAGCCAGGCTTACTCGATCGAGTACCCAGAACTAGTAGCGCATTAAGGGTGGAATCTCACTTCCTTCGATGAAGTCGTAAAAGTTGTATTTCCGAATAAATCCAACTGAAAAAAACGTGTGAAACCTAATGATAGCACAGGAAAATATTATTCGTATAGTATAGGAACATCGAAAGAAATGAGATTCTATTTCTCTTTCCATTTTTGCCACAAAGGAATAAGTGATACGTAAAACACTGATGTTTTCCGTGACAGTTAACGTGTTAAGCACTTTTCCGTTGCTAGTGTCAACTTGCATGCTTGCATTATTCGGATTTCGTTCAACCGGCTGGTCGGCCGATATCACACGCGAAATGTGGCGGGACACGCGCGACGTTATGCCCCGATCAGGAGATTCGCGATAATGCGTGCCAGCTGCGCACACACACGCGCCGCATTGTTATGTCACCGCGATATCTCAATTGCCCCGGAATGGCCAACGAATTATTTACACCGGTGAGGCTACGTTACCTGCGCGTTCGACGCATTGTTTCACGCGGATTCTCTGGCTGCCGGTTCCTCATCATTGAACTCTGGTTCTTTCTACGCTTGAAGCACAACACCTCCGTATTCGACATACACATATTCGTGACGCTCAACATTTTATATTTTGGGTAAAGGAAATTACTTTCACGTGTGTTTTTATCTGAAATCGTCACGTTCGGTGTGATGTGTACGGACTTAATAAGATTTTTTTGTTACTCTGATTTGCATTTTATAGAGTCTAATTGTTGCATTTGATGAAATAACTGTGAAGATTGCTACTGGAACAACAACTTAGACGAACGTGTTAATACATTACTTAAACATTCCCTTTCGGTGTTTTTTTCCTTAAAGTGGTGAGGACTGCTGTGTACTTTAACACTAAACGTATGGTTTACTTATTCCTGGCGTTATTAGTTGAATGACTGGTTATAAAATAAAAGTAAACAAGTTGGACAATACATTTTTTTAATAACATTTCATGAATGTTTTTCTTTGTGTTTGGGTTGTTGAAATTTTTTTGGGGAAGGTGAATTTTTATGTAATTTATTGTTAAATCATTTTTTTTATATTGGAAGCTTTGTTTTATGATCTTTTTGGCGGGCGCGTTTGTAAAAATTATGTACTTTATTGTTGTTTGATGTAACTAATATAAAAAGTGTTATTAAATAAACTGCTATAGATTCAAATTACTTTATAAATTACGTATAAAAGTACTGCTTACTACTTCCTTTATAGATTTATTTTACGTAGGATCAATTTCTAAAACTTATGTACGAAATTAAAGTTCATAGGAATATGGAATTTACATTGTTGCAATCATAGGATTATTTAATACTTCTTCATGAAAATGTCGGAAGCGAGAATATGTCACAATGGCCGTAATCTGTCATTTACTGTCATAGCACAAATCGATGAAACAACATTTTACCTTCATTAACATCCATTACAAGTAGAAACAGCGAGTAATGGACAGACATCAGCCTCGACAGGCAACACGGGTATTTAAGTTTAAAGGTAGATTTTCTCTATAAAATAAAATGTCACTCTACAATCTGAATTCGTATTTTCTCGTGGAACCATTTATATAAGTTATCGTGTATTATATTAATTACTGTACTTACCGAACAAATCAATCAAATTTCCTGTGAAAGTTGACTCGACAGATTTTCTCTGTACAAAAAAATGTCATTGTATATTCTAAATTCTTTTCCTCTTGAAATTAATTTACCGCAATTATTATGTATCCTATTGATTAATGGTCTGCTCCATAGACGAACGAAATCGATCAGATTTTTTGTTAAAGTTGTCAAAATACAATTTCTCCATAAAAACATGACACCGCATAATTTGCATTTTCTTTCTCGTGCAATCACTTCATGTTAGTTATTACATATTACATTAATTCCCGCAGAAAACTTAAACAATTTTCTTGCATTCCCGTTTCTCGCAGAACGTCAGAAACGAATAAACAAGAAAAACGATTACTTGATTAAGTATTCACACATTATTTAAATAAAACATTGAGTATGATTAACAAATCGAAAAAAAATGTTCACATTCATCGCTAACCATCAAATGACAGGATTCAAAATTCTACTTTTTCTTTCCTTCGTATATCTTCATATCAATTCCTATATCAATTTCTGTCTTTTATTTTGTTTCTGTTTTCACTAAAAAAATGCATCATTTAACTGTACCTCTATTTCGCAGCTAGTTATTTTTGATTGCTGTGGGAAAAATGTCGGTATGCTTAGCGTTAACACGTCGATTACCGTGTTACCTAGCAGAAAAAAAACCGATCAACTTTTCCCGCGTGAATTTTTCGCGCTCGCCCTCGACACGCGGGTTTGCCATCGATTATTCGCTTCCTACCATCCTCTCTTTCCCCCCTTTCCTCGCGTTTCTTCCTTTTCACGCGATTCCCGCGCTGGACCACCTCCGACTCTCTTCCCCGTAATCGTCCTGTTCGTCTTATTACTTTTCCTCCTTCCCCGCCGCTCCTCCCCAGGCACTTTTTCTTTGGGCCCGCGTAGCTCGTTGCATTCCAGAGCCGCGAGTGGAAGGACCTCGCCAAGGTAAGCGGGTCCGTCCGTCGTTCTTGAATGTCGGCGTTTCGCGTGCATCCTGTGCGCGTGTGATCCTCTCCTACCGACGCCGCGCACGCTCCTCATTGACGTCGCCGCTCCTCGCTTCCGCGCCATGATGCACCAGGCCACCTGCCGTCCGAACTTGTGGCCGCAGGACCAACCACCCGCCCCCTCCAGATTTTCACCGGCGGAATCATCGCCGATGGACCCGGCATTCGATCGCCGCAGGTGGTCCCCGTAAATTTAGATCCACGTGCAGTGCCAACGTTGCGATTTTCGTTGGTGGTTGTCCTTTTCCAGGCGCATTTTTTATTCAAGTCTTCTTTAGTAATGATTGGTGAACCATTATTGAAGGATCCAGTATTTTGTCGCCGTAAGTGGTCGTCGTAAATTTAGATTCACGTGTAAGGTCAATATTTTTAAATCGACTTAGTTCTCTTTGCAACAAGATTTTCTTCTGTGAGCGATTCTTCCAAATGTTCTTTAGATGGAATTTTTATTTATTCATCACTGGTGAATCATTATCGAAGCACCTACTATTTGGTCGCTGCAAGTGGCCCTCTTGGGGCACTCTTGGAACATTTTCAATTGATCGACTTATAATTTAAAAACATCAACTTTCTACATCTTACATCTACATTATTCTTTCCAGGAATGCATGTTTATATTCAACACACACGCTGTACCAAACTTTAAAATGTAGTTTCACATGTAGTTGAAAAACTTCACTAATGAATCGCAAATCAGAAAACTGTCTCAAAGCATCAGTTACCTACAAAGTCCAAAAAATATCAACATTCCAACAATTAAACCATAATCAGCCCACATAGTAAGTTGTTCCTTTTACACCACTTCTGTCCCCATGATTGTCACCATTCGCCAATGAAAAGCGGAAGGAATTTACATTGTATATAATCATGAAACTTTAAGGTATTCATAAACTATTCCTTGGGGAGTAGCGTAGAGCTGTAGGATTCTCGGCCTGGTGGTCCGCAGGTGTCTCATTAACGCTTTGGCTCGAGCGGTTGTTGCGCCAAATGCAAGAATTGCGCTAAGCGGTAAGTGAAACGAAGAAGAGACGGCAAACGGAACTGTCCTCGATATCCGTGGTCGCGGGGTTGAGAGCTAGCGGGGAGTATTTGTCGAGGGAGCGGTAAAAAGGTGTTAAAATTTACGAGACGTCTCTCTCGACGCAGTCGGCTGAATACTTTTTGTCGTCGCAATAAATCTCTCGAGGACTTCCGCGGTCCCGAAGACGTTTTCCCGTTCGATGCGTCCTTCCTTTTTTCCTTCTTCCGCGTCTGCGAATTTTTCCTGAAAAATAAACGCCCGCGCCGAGCACCCCAACGACGGTGAAATTATTTTCGAATTGATCGCTGTCGCCGGGCAACGGTTTTGGTTAGATTCGATTCGACGGCGTGAACGAGTACTTCACGCGAGCACTTTTCGACCGTGATGTATTGCTCGTGATTTATGTTGAATGCTTCGAGTGGGTTCTTTGTAATTGTTGGAATATTAAGGGGTGCTTGGTTATTTCGTTTTACGGTAATTGGAGTTGAATACTCAACACGCTGTGTGTGTGTGTGCGTGTGTGTGTGTGTGTGTGTGTGTGTGTGTGTGTTTTCCTTTTTTTATTCTGGAAATGAATTTTGTTCGTTCGCTAGCGTTAGGTTTAGGTACTGTTTTTGTCGTTTGTCGAACGCTTCTGGAAAGAGTTGAATCGTTAATTTCTGTTTATTTCGGAACTTGATTTTTTTATTACAATAATCTTTTAATTAGTTTATAAATATTTACAATATACGATAGTTGTATCACTGTAATTAATTTAATTTTATTCAGAAAATTATATCATGAATTGTATACAGCTTAAAAAATCACTCACGAAGTTTTTCCCTTTCATTTTTGCACCATAAGTGTTTACCAAACATTTTGATATATTACACAAAAATGTCTTACTTCTTTTTTAAATATTCTGACGATAATTATCAGTAAATTCAATAAGGCTATGAAGGATATGCTGTCTTCATTTGTTTCTCATTTCCAACTAAGAAAATCATTAGTCTTGAAGATCAGTTATACGATACAATATCTCGGTTCATACTAAGTTTATTTGAAATCAATCACTTATTTAGAAGAAAAGCATAAACAAATAAATTTTTTAAACAATTTTATTTAGGAGAACAATATTTTAAATTCAATTGATCATCCAATCGTTCGGTTTCTATAACATTTTTCATTTATAGTTTTATATTTACACGCGCGGTAGGAGTGTCACGAAATCACGATAAAGAAGAAGTTTTATTCGGATTTGCTAACAAGGATTGATTTATGCTCAACTTACAGCCCCATAGGTGCACAGGGACACGATGTTTCGGGAAACGCCGTAACCGGAATTGCCGATAAAGGCGCATTAGTTTCCACGATCAAATTGATGGACGATCGAACGTCGTCGACCTCCCGATCCTTCACGCCCACGTTGTTTCTATTTGTTGATTTCCGTTCCAACACACTTTACCTTTATTTTTACCTAGTACCTTTCGCATCTCGTGTTTCTAATACACGTTGCTTGTGTATTTTTACGTGTGATTGATTATCTTCGAATTTTCTTTCGTTGTAGAAAGTCACAGTAATATCAGTCTTAATAATAATAAAAAAAGAAATAGTATAGTTCCAATTAGAAATAAATAAAAGTTCTGTTTCAATAATAAGTAATAATTATCGGCAGTAAAAATTTAATAATTAGTTTTATAAAAAAATCGAAGCTTTAGGCAAGACGTTGAGTATGTTTAATATTGTACTATATAAATATTTAAATATATAGAGCACTATAATATCTGTATACTTAACATATAATTTATAAGTCTTCTGTTTTCTGTTTACAGGTACGTGCAAAATATACTCGCTGATTAATGATAAGTGATGATCTGCCCAGGGAATGCTAAGAGAACGTAAGAATAAACGTCTAAACGTCATCTTTTTTTGTTCAGTTTTCATTTTAGTATTTTGCCTACACATAGAAAAGATAATGTTTGGGATTGTACACAAAATTTTGATGTTTCTTTACAAACTTACAATATATCGAGAGCCTACAATAGAAGATATTAATTACATTAAAGAGTAAAATCATAATTATTATATAATCTATAAGTATTATTACACGCACCAAAAATTACATTCCACAACCTTGTTACATTAAAACTCAGGTTCGACATAACGAAGTGAATAATTAGGTGTTCTTTAAAAATCTGGTTCAAAATAGACCCGGGCATCGCCAATCTAAAGTTAATATTTTAGGTTCAGATAAAAATTATCTGACTATGTATCACAGGTTCGGACAAAAATTATCCCACTACATATAATATATAAATAAATACCAAAAAGGAAGGATATATTTCATCTTACTATGCTTTAAACTTAAAAAGACAAGCAACAAACGATAAAAATGACTTGGTACTTACGTATTAACCACCTTTCTTTCCTAACTGCACTGGTCAGTCATTTGGGTTAAGTCTAGACCAGTATTCATCTATTATAACACATTATGAATATTTTATTATTGTTACCATCATTATTAATATTTTATTTCTGAAAAACAAAGACTGCCCGTATAACACGTAACTATTATAAATGTTTCCCCGTATAATCGATGTTCCGCGACGCACGAGCCGGAATACGCATTCACTCGAATTTTCATTTGGCCACGGCTAGTTCGCGTCGCGTCGCGCGCGGAAAGAATATTGATAAGCGTGTAATGCATGATTTCACGACCGGAAAACAATGGTTCACGGAACTCGTAACTTTGTCTTTAACCTGATTCCCTGGCCATTATCCAATGCGGCTACCCCGCGCAATTTCCATTACGGGCCGCGTGCAAGAATAACGCGACCGGCGCGACAATAAAGTGCCGGAAGTCCAGGAAATCAAATTCGCCGGGGAAATGTGTTTCCCCGCAAATAATGCTGACTGCATACTCCGATGTCGTCCCCCCGCGCGTATATGCAACGGTCGGCGTAACGAATCAGCCTTCGTAGACGTTTATACGACGTAGTTCCATTCCCACGAACGTTCCCTCATTATCGGAGCCCGTCATATCGCAGTGTACATAGATATGACATAATTCTAAACAACTTTTCCCTGTATATATATCTGCCGCTCGGCATTAGTTTCCGAGATAAACGGAAAATATTTTTATTTCTGCATGTATAATACATCGAATGTATAAACTTGTTGGATATGAACTCTCTACTTCGTCGATTTCATTGATTTTTCAATGTGTCGTAGAAGTTGATGTTTGGAACAACTTTTTAACTTAATAGAAACGTCAGACTCGTTTTATTTCAGTTGAGGGATAGAGTGTACGAAGGTACTGCTAAGGAATCAATTTCGGTTACGATAACTTTCTAACGAATAAATTTAGGGTATATGTATGTTAGTACTTTCTCGTGGAATATTAAAAATTACATCGATTGGTGCAATCAGAAACATAGGTTTCCGTTAAATAAGAAAGTGCAGTTGCGTTTCTTCGGTTCATCGATGGAGAACAGTGCACAAAATTATTTGCACACTACACATCGTCTGATACCATTTGACTTGAATCTGTAGTATTTTCTTCTATTTCCAACTGTTTGGGTACAGCCTGTTCCAATTTGCACGGGACACTTTACTTATAAACTCAATGACTCCTTAGTTTCATTTTTCCAATATTTTATTCCAAAGATTTGTTAGATTGAAGATATTACAATTGAGAAATTGTCACCGAAACAAACGCTAGCGAACTATTATCCCATTCGCTACCAGCATTTCTTTTAACAACAGTTTCCGCAGTTACAATATTTTATTAAATATAATATATCGTCTTCACAAAATACGAAAAATAATTAACCTTTCGAGCGTTGCGGGCGCACATACGCGTTTTTCAATCTTTTTGATCTCGTACGTGCCGCGATGACAATTATAAGCGTGAGACATTAACATATATATTTCTTAATTATTCCATTCGATGAAACTGAGGAATTCCGATTACAACTTAATTACGCCTTATACGAATTAACATAGCTCATGGATCTTTAGAGAGAGAGCTGAAAAAATATTCTGCCCACACGGAACGTTTCGGTTGCGTGTATTCAGCATTTCAAATGGTTAAACCTTTACACTCAATTTATTTTCAATGTTCCTTGGTGTATACATGTATTTATTTTTAGGGAAACGAATGACAGTAATTTACAGCGATAGAATTCAACGTTTTACATTTACTTTATTTATTATTATTACAATAAGATTTAATCTTTATAATCTTTTAAAGTGAGGTACTTTTTAAAACAATTTCAAACGTGACGTACATGTTTTAGAGTAAGTTAGTGTTGTCAGCTCTAGCATGACATACAAGTTCTACAACAAATTTCTATTGTCTTCTCTAGCATGACATACGAGTGCAAAGGGTTAAGAGAAGAAAATCTCGTCATACATTGATCGTCATAAATTTGCATCGCTGGTAGCGAACGTGTTAATATAGAAATTATTATATATTAAGATATAATATAGTTATATAATAAATCGTTTCTCCCTGTTCTGTTCGCGCGGGTTCGTTAGAATGAATGCGCACGCGGTCCTTCATTGGTCGATCTCGATTCGCAGCAGGCAAATTGCCGGGGCATTAATCATACTGTCATGCAGCACCGCAGCGCGCCGTCTTGTTGCGATCTGCGCGGGCAGCTTGCGCCCGGGAACGAGAAAGAAAGGACCACCGAGGGCCGCATCGCAGTTCCGCGCGAGAAGTATTTATGAGCCGGTAATAATACTCGATCCGCAACGACGAGCAACGACGAGCAACGACCAGACGAACAGGGACCGGCTTGTCCCTCTTCTACAACAATGTTGGGCGTGGTTCGAGTGCCCGTCCGTATCCGCGCCGCTCCAGGAAAAAAAGGAAATGGTAACGGAGTCACCGAATCCGGCAAAAATTCATTTCTTCTTTTACCCTCCTCGCGCTCGAAGATTTCTTTTGGAAGTTGCTTCAATCTGTTAACTGTGAAATTTAATTTCAGAAATCTCTGATGAGCTTGGATTGCAATTTAACTACTCTTCTTGTATTGACTTCTATAAATATATTTTCTTTTTGTACAGCATTAATGATATTTATGATGTAGGGTGAGGTTGCTCGAGTCCTATCTCATAAGGAAAAGAGTGTGTAAATTGAAAGATATATTAAATAAACAAAAAATAATTGCTTTATTTGAAACTTTAATGAACGTTAGTACTATCCATTTGAACAGAGTTCGAAATTTCTACTCTTGCTTGTAACGAACATTTCTTAATCTGTTAACTGTGGAATTTAATTTGAAAAATTTCTGATAATGCTCGCAATGAAATCAAATAATGGAGTATATACTCATCTGACACGGGCCAAACGCCACTATAATATATTCTAACGAAAAGCCAAAGCAAAATGAAGGAAAAGTATATGTTTATCTGAAAGAATAAACAATTGATCGTTGAAAGAATTATTATCATTTTGATTTTAAGATGACGTATATACTCGTCGAATGCAGTTAACTAGTTAACACGGAGAGTAGAAATTTTAATCACTTATTTTCGCGACTTATTTTCAAATTAATTGTGATATCCAAGTTTTGAATTTTTAAATTAGGGTTATGTAGAATTAAATGCATGGTAATGTGGTTTATAAATTTGAATGTTATAGTATTCATGTCAGTTCGCATCACAATGAACATGAATGCTATAGAATTCACGTCTGTGAACATGTTAAGGAACATCGGTATTGGTTTATAAAATACCGACGGCATTTTTTACAAATGTAAAGAAAATTGATACATGAATCAAGAAATAGAATTATTGATAAGCAAAGATTGATCTTTTATATTTATATTTATGATCAACAGAAATTAATAATCAACATTATGTGAATTATTGCATACGACAGATCGTACATATAGATTTTAATTCAAGGTAGATGATATTGTTTTCAAATTTTTTATATTTTTGTTGTTGGTTTCTGTGCTTAGTGAATTTAATATTTTGTTAGTTATATATCTGTAACTTTTTAAATGGATAATTAACAATGGTAACTTACCATCATAATAATAATAATCTTTATTGCAACGAGATACAGCGCGGAGTACTACGCATTTTAAACGATGATCTTATTTTTTCCATCGATGAATATATTTTAATTACCCCATGAACTATAGAGACTTCAATAAGTATCCAGTATTCCTTCATATTTTTTAAAAATCGAAAGCAATAAAAAATCAGCTATGAACATAAATAACGAATGTTGCAGATCGAAGGTAAATACTAGAAACAGAATTGTAAATGAAGAATTAACCTCCTATCCCACAGATCCGTGACGAGAATTTCAAACTGAATTCAACGAATCTAAATGACCTAAAATAATCTAAACAAATTTTTCCGTGTAAATGAAACATTACGTTTCCATCATCAATCCTTAACCTTTAGAACAAACGTGGACATGGAATAATCACCATTCTTTTCAAATTAATTATAAACGATAAAGTAGATTCATTAAGCACAGTTCCAGAAGGAATCCTATGACAAGGGGTTAAAGAGACTCGGTAAGTAAGTGTACTGCAGATTCCGCATGATTCGACGCGGATCGGTTTATACGCGAATCAACGGGGGGATAGAGCCACTTCGTATAGCGCTCGAGGAGAAACCAATTAGCCGCCGACATATTTCACAGGAGCGGGAACTGTCGCGACCGCGTGCGGATAGAAAGCACACAGGAAGTTGTTAAGCTTTTGCTTGGAGCTGTCGTTAATTAAAATAACCGAGGTAGAATGCTCGCTGCTCGGTTGCGTGCCGATCTTTCTGGCGATGAGATTGTTCCTCTGTCTTGCTTTTCGCCGGTGTCCTTCGGTTGGAAATGTTTATTTCGATTCTTGGGATGATAGATATGGGCACTGTTACTTACCTGCAGCAAAATCAAATTGAACGAACTATATGAATCACGCGTTAAACAAATCGGTTAACTTTACGAAACGAAAAATGGAGAAATATGATACGACATTACATATTGATTCTGAAAACTTCTCTTCATACCGAAAATTAAATATATATCATACACGTACATGTTATGTATCATATGTAAAATGCATAAAATATATTATATTTTAGAAATAATTTTTATCATTACGACAGCTGTTCCATGGTTAAAGGAATTTTTGTTGTTCCATAGTGCTAAACTCTGTAATGAGATTCGTTTCAATGCTAAAACTACCGAGCATTTAATACGATTAATATGTAATCCCTATAAAAATTCGTTATGTACAGCGACATCGTCATCGCGTTATTAAAAACGATACACAGTAAAAATTTGCATCCGAAATTGTTAACATTTTCTCATACAATTATCCGCATTTCTGTTTCAACACATCTCGTTTGCCTTAAACGAACCAGTTTCGCAGCGACGCAATATGGAGTTGAATTTTGTTGACACTTGATCTACCTATCAGTCAAATCGACTGGCTCGTATTTTCTTACAAGGATGCATTTACCTAGATTCGATACACATATATTCTGGTAGGCACGTGAAATCAACGTTTTACTTAGTTTTTCGGATTGGAAACAATCATTTGGACTCGTCTGATAATTCTAATTTAATTTGAATGCACTCCTAAGATCTTTGATTTATTTATATACCGATCTCGATTGATTTATATTTTAGTAACTTCATGAATAAATTAACTTATTTAATAATTTTTTAAAAAATCTTCTGTACTTTTTCAATAATTCTCAAAAAAGAAATTCTAAAATGATCATTTTACTGGATTTGGTATTTCTAATGCCAATTCAGTCGCAGTTAATAGATCTGTGATTTATTTACGAACCAGTTTCGATTGATTTATATTTTGAATATCTTCACGAGTAAATCAATTTACTTAATAACTTATCAGAAAACTATTTGTAACTTTTTAATCGTTCTCAAAGAAGAAATTCTAAAATGTCCATTTTACTCGATTTGGTATTTCTAATGTTAATTTGACTGTTCATTTGCTCGCGCACGCGAGATCTTCGGTTTATTTCCTTTCCTTTCTATTAGCGACGACACGAAATCATTCCCTTTTCCGTCATTTGAATGTTTGTGTAGCTCCCTACTTGACTATCGCGATATTTATTTAAGAGAAAAGGGAGCAGCGACACGAGGCGCGGCGCAAAATCTTGTCTCTTTCTTTCTCGGCAAACCCATAATTTACGGGCGCCATAAGTAACGCAACGGTCTGCAATCTGTTCTCGCGTGATCAGTTTTTGCGCAGCTGCTATACCGTCGTCGGTACATTCATTCATGATTGTACAATTCCGATCGCTATAACCAGCGCTAACAAAATATGCTCTTATGTAACGCCGCCTCTTATGTTCCGTCCGTTTCACTTGTACCGTTCGCGTGTTACGAATATGGGAACACTAAACCTGTACGAGATCCCGAAAATATCGGAACAGGTATTCTTTTTTTGTCAAATAAACGTTTGAAATCTAAATGAAGCAGCGAATACTAAAATAATTTATCTTTCAAACAACATTAGCCAAAACAAAATAACAAAATAAAAAAAGGAAGTAAAAGTAACATTTCATTTCAATAATTATTTAAATGAAATTTTGATTTTGATCACAGATAATTCCACTCCTAGATATTCTTTGACCCCTTGTCCTATGATTTCTTTCACAACTATGCTTGCTAGAACTATTTTATCGTTAATAATGAAATTGAAACAAGAATTCTATGTTTCCATTGTAATTAACTAATATTATAATAATTACTAATGTTAAATTAAATATACTAACACTATAATAATTTATTGTAATTACATAACTCCATGTAATTAACTAGAAAGAAGAAGAAATCTATGTCCTATTTCTAAATTTACTTTAATGATTGACAATAGAAGTTCGATAATAGAAAAATAATATTTAACTGCAGCTCAAATGAATATAATACCATTTGCATTTGTCAACCTCTGTTTGAAAATTTTAAAAGAAGGGGTTAATGGACGTTCTCGCGACGAATTCCATAGGTGTGCATACATGCACCGTTTATGGCGATTCCCTTGTCGCGAGAGC
This sequence comes from Nomia melanderi, assembly GCF_051020985.1. Lineage (NCBI taxonomy): Eukaryota > Metazoa > Arthropoda > Insecta > Hymenoptera > Halictidae > Nomia > Nomia melanderi. The sequence continues at coordinate 14,464,127 of NC_135002.1, read as the reverse complement.
AGTTTGTCGCGCGTGTTGAAAATATCTTTTTCTGTCGACAAGCGGAGGCATTTACTTGGCCGATGTGCCTACGGGAAGAAGAAAAAATTGCCGTAGAATTCCAACGGAGTGTTACGCGAGTCATGCTCACGCGAGCGCTAAGGATCGAGCTCGTTCGTTCCTTCCCTCGCTAGATCCCTCTTTCCACCGACCTGTGCCCTCGTTTGCTTCTGACCAACGTATCTCCGCTTTATTTACACTAGATTACACATGAACGAATAATGTACAGTTTTAAATGAACGACCATTCGTAAGTTAAAATATCGATGAACGAATTTTCTGTTGTCGATGGAATTCTATTTTAATATTTGTCAAGTCTCTGTGATGTCTAACGAAAATCGTCGGTTTTGTGTCTTACATATCAATATATCGATTAAGTTATTTAGTTTTAGAATAGTTAATTGATATGTGAACTATATTTTAAGAATTATTTATTGACAACAATGTAATTTTGAGCCATAAATCTTGCTATTGTCCACATTGTTTCAAATATATTGATAATAGAGGAATATCCTTTATCAAAAATTGCTGTTGCTAAGTAATTCACAATTTGAATACTTTTGTCACGCCGTAGTAAGTCGATAGAGCTTTTATTATTACTGTAAGTATTCACTTAAAAATTGTTCCAACAAATTAATCCTTATACATTTATTATCTAAAGTTTCGTGAAGTGTTACTAACCATTATAATATTCTCGCCAGAAGTAGCCTCTCAATTATCAAAACATTAAACAAATTTAGTCACACTTCAAAGTATCCAAAATCTATTACACTTTTCACGAAATATTTCTTGAAAATCGAACAAACTGTTACGTAAAGATCTATAATAAATATAAGTCTACTAATAAATGATCCTTTTCTCCAAGCGTGAAGCACCTATTCGATTTAAACCTGCACTTGCATTCTGCTTGAAGGTCCACTTCCTCGCCAATCACCTGAACTGATTAAATTCTTCGTTGGTATATTTATTTCATAACGTGATACCTACTGCAAGGAAACGTAATAAAAATAAATCGATTTTTTAAACCGTCACAGTGGATAGTCTCCCCGAGAATAATGTTGAGGTCGATGGCGCAATCTTCTAGATGATCCCAATGTTTCCATAACAATCCGCGATAGCGACGTGGCGGGTCCTGGAGACTTCCTTCGAGCTGCGGTAGCCGGCAGCCCGCTTCGAAGTATAATTGAAACAATTAGACCAGCACTTCGTTTTGCCGGCCATGTAATTTTCGATCTGCCGACACAGTCTGCGAACCCGTTCGCCGTGTTCGGGCCCAATAGCGCGTGTCTGACCTTATAACAGAATGGACCGGGCATAAATATAATCGATGTTCCTGGCTGGCCAGCTGTGAAACACTCAGTTATTGCCCACCGTAAACCTTGTCAAATTGATTCCGCAAAGCTTACGAAGATGTATCTACCTGTAGGGTCAAGAATCATTTAGCTCCTTTCCGTTTGGTATGTTTAATTGGAGTTCGATGGAATTGAAATATTAAATGTAAAATGGAAATATTCATTTCGAATGAAAGCGTGTGGTTTGGAAATTAGTGGGACTAATAAAATTGTTGAAAGTTTATAGAAACGAAGAAGCGTAAAGTAGTAAATGAAATAAATACAGACGTATAAAGCAATGAATACGTTATTTTACTCACTCGTATATTGTGCTAAAAGTCAACAAAAACTTTGCAGATTTATTTGTTCGGCAGTTTTTTTGGTTTCATCTGTAAGATGAGTAATACAAGAGTTTGGGTGCTATATCTTTGCGTAAATTAATTTATTTCTGCGAAAAGCTTCATACAGATCGAAGGTACATCTAAGAAACTAATATCTTCTTATTTAATAATGGCAATCAGTCTTCTATTATGTTAGGGATTATACTTTTGGCATCAACTCGGCATGCTTTCGATTAAATTTTCCACTTATGAAACAGAAACCGACGTCCGTATTCTTCAAACACGATAGTCTAGTGCTTTTAACATCAAAGTATATTTTCCTAGGGATTTATGCTTGATAATAAAGCAAACATTTCGCATTCGATTTGTATCGGTGGGTTTCCAACACTGATTTCTGTTTTTTATTCGATAGATCGTGGCTTTGATGAATTGGATCTTTCTGAAGAATCCATTGCAATTTATTATAATTCTCAGCAATTCCATATAATAGGCAGAGAGTGAATATTTAACCGAATGACTAAATAAGAAATTGAAAATTTTAAAAAATTCTTAATCTAGCACACAAAGTAGACTCTCAGGCACTACGCATATTTTTATACCATTCGGTAACTATAAAAGATGCACTGATTTATAGTTTTCTATTTGTATCATTTTTCTATGCCAGTTAGAATAACCTTGAAAAAATAAGTTAGAATCCTCTAGAAAAATCAAGCTAAAATAACAATGAAAAAAACCCTGGCATCCCTTAGGGAACGAACGTCGATCATTTCGAATTCTGAGGGTTAACTTCCCACAGATCGTATCCTGTCATTGCCGGTTAATGCTGCACCAGATTGCACCACATGGTTTGCATTCGAAGAACACAGTGTCTCGTGATTCGAGCCTCGAGTGACATAGTCCAAATTCCAATGAGAAAAACGTTTACTCTTTCGTTCTTTAAGTTTGATTCGTGTTCCTACTAATGGACCGAAGAATGGGGGGATACCTGATCACAGCTGTGGTCTGAAAAGTGGCATGCAAGCCACGAAAGAAACAAGAGCGACGGTATGCTAAGGCGCAAAATTTCATTGGGAGATTGATGCTGTGAATAGGAGATAAATAGACAAAGAGGCGAGACAGAGGAGGGGAAATGGGGGGGGGGGGGGGGGGGAGAGGAGAGTGTGTGTTTGTTTGCACGCGAGAAAGAGAGGGAGAAAGGCAAGAAGAAAGAAAGGAGACACGGATAGGAACGTTACGAGGTGTTGCAAACAGAATAGTCAAGGTTCACGGGAGAGGTATGCGGATCTGAAAAGCCGATAGAAACGAAACGAGCGAACTAACCGAGCTTTCGCGGGTAGATCGACCGCAGAACGAACGATCCTCTTGATCCCTTGCCTTCTGAATACTTATTGGAGGCATTATTGTTTCGATGATTTATTGTTTACATCGACAGGCATAGATTTCGCTCCGCATTATTCGCACTGGCATGTAGCATTTTATTTATTTAAGCAGAACAATGTTCATTTATTATCGATTGGTTAAACAATTTATGCATTCAAGTGTATTTGTAATTCAATGATGAATATTTTGAAACTTCAAGAATCGAACTACTGTATTATTATTTTACTGAATCAGTAAATTTAGCGATAATTGAGATGCTACCATTACCGAGACAAAAGAAATTCACGTTATATCGTACGGTATATTGTATAATATACTGTACCCATGATAAATGCTTTTTTGTAACTTTGTAATTTTATGGTTTTATAAATGCAATTTGTAATTTTTAACTGTTTAAAGATTAATTATTTGGCAACGGATACAAAAGATTTTGAATTTAGTAATTAATTTGTTATACTCCAGTGCAAATAGGTAGTAATGTGTTAAACTAAGAAGGGATGAAAGGAATTGTGAATTACTTAAATAGTGTCTATATTATTGTGATCGTTGAACTTTAATGTAAAGCTAAAGTGAATTATACGCATATAGTGTCGATGTTTTTGATGAAATTAATGAGATTTATATAACTGAGGTATGCTTTATTATCAAGAAGAAATAAAACTGTTAATGGATGTAGGAGAAAGTTCGTTTTTATCACTGTTAAGTACGAAGGTGATTTTTAATGTCAGATTCTTTCGGTCTCTCGTTATATCAGTAAGTCAAGCTTATAATTGCTCTCATATGCATAATTATAAGCAATATGCAAATACACAAGCATTATAAGAGATATGCAGTACGTTATACAGTTGTGTCGGTCAAATACTTCCTTAAGGTATTTAAATCTTTTCCTTATAATGTCGAACAAGATACATGATGATAATTTTATACTTTTATCAAATAAATATTGTTAATAATTACAGTGACAAAAATAAGTCATTATTCCCTTTTTGAAATTAGCAATAGGACGACTGTTATTACTGCTATTATTATTCTGTGACATCAAGATATAAAGCTATGACCTCTTGAATATTATCAAAGCAGCAAGTAAAAACATGATTAAAGTAATAAAAATAAAATAATTTCAAGCATTCAAATTTCAAATAATTCTATTAATTATAATAAACATTACTAATCTTTGAAACTATAATTTTAATTTAATTATACAATTTGATGGTTACCAAATATAATACGATATATTTAAACTTAAAATACTAATTGGCAAGCTTTCAGCTTTTACAGTTTCTAACGGTCAATCGAATGTATAATATATCCTCAATACATTCAAACTTAAAATTCTAATTGCTAAGCTTCTAATCTTCCACGTCCAGCTTTTACAGTCTACTAGGTTCAATCGAGCATGCGACAAAGCTTCCGATTCCGAATTTTATTCGGCGCCAGTTCCTTTTCGCGTCTCTATAAAAATGCGTATTTGCATAAACGTCCCGCAGTTTAGTTACGGTTCAGTATTACTTTGCGACTGGAAGTAGTCAACGTTCGTATAAACGGCACGCGAAACAATCGAGGCTTCACCGTAGTTCCGTTTACGTCCTCGGCCGCCGATATTCGACCGAATATATCCGCGGTGTCTATTTCCTGGGAAAGCTCGCCGGTTCACCTTGTGTGAAATGATGATTGGTTACGATCCCCGCAAACGTACTTGACAAGAATGCAGTTTCACTCGCGGCGGGCGCCGTTTTTCCGATGCCATCGACCGCGACCAATGGCGGTTTAAGATATCCCGGCGAAAGGATTTCTATTTCCATGGAATCGTGCCGCCGCGCGCCTTCCGGCGTCGATTCGTCGCGGCGCACGGCCAATTTGTGACAAAAATGAAATTTTGGTCCTTTCTTGGGTAGTTCCATTAGTATATGATCATTTAGAAAATGGCATTAACACGTTCGCCACGAAAAACTTCAACGTTTTGTCACTGATTCTTTTGTAGCAATGATAAAAAGGAGGAATTATTAATTGTCTGGCATCACAATTCTTACAATACACTATTACTTTCTTATATGCTCCATAGGATATATAGTTATTTTTAAGTAATAATAATATATAATAGTTTTTAAGTCATTTTTATTGCACTAGAGTTAACATTACAAAAGGGAAATTACTTATAGGAAGATCTAATACGATTTATCCATTTTAGAAAGAGTATTAGGAATGCCATGACTTTTTGGTAATACGTGCGTAATTATAAAATTGTGCAATTTAAATAGTTTGAACTTAGAATAAAATGTCCAAAATGAGTTTTAATGACATCAATTAGATAGAAAATAAATAATAGTTAAAGTAAATAGCTAAATAAAGTGTTGTTAAATCTCATTGTTGTTTCAATGTTATTAAAATCCATAAACCGAATTTTTTTGTGAAGTATTGTAATACGTTCTTCGGTGATGAGTTTTTCGAGTAAAGGGAAAGTGTTAAATGAAGCTTATTAAAGTTCATGAAAACTGTGATAACACAGGCTTGTCGTCTTCCGAAACGTTTGTAAAGGACAAAACCTTCGGGAGGACGGTTATGAGAAACAAAAAGCGAAGTAGTTTGCCTTCTTGTACCCAGCTACACAAGAAATGCCAAGGACGATGTCTTTGATCCTCGAGTCGAATGCATATCTCCCAGCAAATTGTTGGAGAAGTATATTTACTTTATGCAGAATATTAATGCCGAGTAATACCGATAGAATTGTTTCCATTTGAAGTGTATACAGATACAAATGCACAGCGATTCAAATTTCGCAGTAGACTTAAGAAGGTATCAAGGTGACGGGATACAGTAACGGGCCAAAATAGCTGCCTATATTTATATGAAAATTATAAAAAAGTAAATACGCAATTAACGCAAGATTTTTTCCTGCGTTTCAATGTAATATAAATTAAAGACTGCTTGGTATACTTGAAGTATTGTATAATTATTGCCGACATTTTTGCACAGAATGGTTTATTAGAACGAGCAACCAGTATACATAATTTCTAGAAAATGAATAAGTCAAAATTAAAAACCGAAATATATATATATTACATTTTATATTACATTTTCTAAGCCTCAACATTCTCGTTTTCAGATTTCTTGTAAATTTCTTGTCGATGCCCTAAGATTTAGTACTGAATTTCGTCATAAAATCCTTCACCCTATTGTGTATGTTTCCAAAAATAATAACAAAATTTTAAACAAACTTTTAACTAGTTTCATATTGGCAGAACTATATTTTGAAAACTTGCACCTTTTAAAACTAGCATTTAAGAACAAAACTTTCCAATTGTTTAAAACTTTATTACACTTTAACTTATTGAAGTATAGTATAAATAGTACAGTAAAAGTATTAAACTCAAACCTGTGCAGATGGAAACACAATATCAAATAAGACACCAAGATCAATCAAGGAAAAATCGATTTATTGGTGTGTTCCGCGTATAAATAAATCGACCTTGGCAAAGTCGATGGCATACCTGTTTTTGAGCCAGGAAAAACGTCGTGCAGTGCATTACACTGTTGATGTTACTCCGCAGGAGGGAGAGGTCCTGCTCGATGATGGCCGTTAATCAACGTCATCGTAGCAGCACGCTGGAATCTACGAATGCATCGAGGCCACGGTATCCGACGAATCTAATCACGAACTTGGCTCGATAAGAATACTGTAGGTTCCGGAGGTTAAACTCGCAGTTGACCGACCGCTCGAACAGATTCGTCAGGTACGAACGAAAGGTCACCCATTCGAGATCCAGTTGTACTGGATGCGCTATAATACTTTCTGTCTCTGTTGTCTATTTCACCGAAGAAACAGTTCCTGATGATTTCAGACGCAAACGAATATTTGGACTGTGGACATATTTATTTTTTTTTTGTAAACAAAATTTCATTAAGCCTGAATTTTCACATAAAACAACCGTTAAAGATTAATATGTACTTTATTATTTTTTTACGTATCTTTGAAACTATAGTAGATACAAAAATATTTTCCATAATAATTATTATTACAGTTTCCAAGATATATAGGAGAATAGGGACAATAGAGGAGTAAAAATATAAGAAGTTCAATAATTATACTGGAGAAACTGAAGAATTGTAAAACTGGGCAATTTGGTGGATAAGTTTGAAAAACTGAGAAATAATAATTGTGTATATTACAAAACTAAAGAATTGTACAATTGAAAATTTTGATTAACTGATGGACAGAACAATTGAGAAAAGAAACATCTCTATACATTAGAAAGTTGAAAAATCTAATATATAAAACAAGAGACAACTACTATCCTATACACACAAGTCAAAGAACAATATTAACCCAAAGAAATCTTCTACCCAAAACAACACAAAAGAAACAATACCATCGTCAATACTTCCACAAAAGCCAAGCCCCAGGAATCTTCAACCTTTCAACAAAATCAAATTCGCCCAACACCCCTAGCACAACCATCAAACGTCAAACACTTCTCAGTACCTAAATCATCTTCGCTGAATCCTCAGTATCCCGCAACAAGCTTCGCGTGCCCTACCGGGTGTTCCATTGGGGTCGTTCTAATTGCAGGTAAAATCAGGAAGCGGAAGGTTAGTGGTACGACGATGAATCATAGGATCGATCGCCGATAATGAGTTTCGTCATGGGTGTACGTGCCACCCACGTGGCACGGAACAACGGGCCGTCGCGCGCGGGACGCGGACACGAAACACGTGAAAGAGAGGCGTCAGTGTCTGGTGGTACCAGGCCGAGCCGCGCGTACTGCGTCTCATTCCTCTTTGGACGTTCAATCGGATGCGTCACAGGAAGCCGAACGCCTGGCCGGCCAGCGGCTGACCGGCTGATGCTCCTAACCTATCGTACGGTCAATTCGTTTTACTTTACTCATTTATCGCGTTAGCCAATTGGCGGGCATTGCGGCCCGTCTGCTGGGCGGCGAGGGGATCCACGGTGTGCATGGGCTTCTCTCCTGACTCGTCGTGGATCAACGCCACTTGAAACCTCGTCTTGGTTACCGGGGAAAATACCGGGGTCATCTTGGGCTGCCTCTAACTTCCTGGCCACCGCTACGTTGTCACGCTTTCGTTTTGACGATGACCGTCACTCGCTGCACACGATCGATCCTCTTTTTTTTTATACGTTGAATGTTGGACGATTTCACGAAACAAAATGCAAAGAATAGACTGTCATGATTTAATGCACTTGCGTTGTTAGTATTACAAGTTTATCTTGCTGAACGTAATCGTGTTATGTTGTATTATTTATAATATAGTTGTCAAATAATCACCGTTTAGCTGAGTGAATTGCATTAGTTTGATTTGGTTGAAGGTCATCAGTGACCTCCACGGCATTCGGTGGCTAATGCTAGGTCTACGAAATTCTTCAATTTGACGGATATTAAATGTTATAAACATTGTTTGAAAGATTATGTCGATTTTGGTTGATGAAACTATACCAATATCTATCCTGAGGACTTTGCTTCTGTAATTTCAAAGATCTACATGAATGTACACTTGTTTTCTTGTGAACAGTGAATACAATATATAATAGATGTCTGTAAATCTAGTGTCAACTAGACAGGTAGACAGCTGATCTACAGCTGATCTTTATTCAACGGCACGCGCGTCTGAAATACTTTCAAATTCGATTATCTTAGAAACGAAGCATCGTATGAGAAAATTTTCTTTTACCTTTTCGAATAAGTTTTTCACGTAGAATCTATAACTAAGAATATATACACGGTATGAAACGTGAAAGGGTTATAAATAGATTGTACAGTATATTGGCAGAAAATTAAAAAATAGAACCTGTAATCGTCACTCTGTCTATAAATGTATCGCAATCTTCGATTAGACTTCCGGTAATGCATACAAGGTGTTCCATATTCATTTCCATCAAGTTCCATAAACGTAAATGGAAGAACGAGGTTACATAAATGTAGTTCTGGAAACGGTTGAAAGTTATAACGAAACTTTTGAACATAAAGGCAGTACAACGGTATCTAGCTGCTCTAAAAACGAAGGACGTAACTTCGAGAGGAACGTTTCATAAGATCTTCAATATATTTCCTTTATTCTTCAATTCGTGTACCGTCTTTTTTATTTTACCATTCTCGAGTTTTACGTTCCTGCTCTAAATGATGGAAACAGAAAGAAGAGTAAGAAGAAATAAGTTAAATGAATTTAATGTAAAATGTTCAGATAATGGCTTGCGCGCAGAAGACATGTTTATAGTGCCGCGTCAGGCTGAAGAATTTCACGAGTAAATTAATTTATTTAATAATTTCTCAGAAATAGATCTATATCCTTTTATCGACGTCAGTGTTAACACTAGAACTACCGAACACAGAAGTTAACCTTTTGAAATTTCCCTATAGAAACTCCAAGAGTGCATCTACTGAAACTTCAATTGATGTACAATTCAGTTTGCGTATTGACAAATTAATTTCTTTCATAACTTACCAGAGACACACCTGCTTTGTTTTTAACAATCGCAAAAAGAAGAAATCAGAAATGGGTCATTTTGATCTGTTTGGTAGTTCTAGTGTCAATAATCGTCGCCAGTAACATCACACGTAAACAATATTTATTTTTTAACTGTTCTACATACAGTTTCCTATTTTTCTTTTCCCCACAACGAACTATAAATACACAAAATCCCGCACCTAATTAATAAAAGCTCGGCACGATCAATTAAGGGTGCAACGTAGAAACTTCAAAGAAATTTTAACAAATTCGGAATGCACAGCGATAAGGGACAAAAATCGTTTCGAGGGCGCCGTCCGCGAGTCGGCACATCACGTCAAAAGTCAACGACCTTTCGACTTACTCCAGTGACCAGCGACCAGCAGTGGCAGCGTGCAGCAGCAGCAGCAGCAGCAACAGCAACGAATGCATGCAAAGTACGAAGGAAAATCGAGCGTGCGGATAATAGCCGGGGACCATATGCACGGACTTTCCTCTGTTGTCGTTCGCTCGAGTAAGTAGTCGACTCTGCCTTTGGCTTTTCAGCCACTCGTAATGGCCGCTCAAGGTTTACGGTTCGTCGAGCAATCCGTTGGCGAATCGATCGACGGAACGCGCCGCGCACACGGTCCCCCCTGGTAGCGCGTGCTATCGCTTTTCTTGTCGATACCACCGGAAGATTATTGGGAGGAGTTCGTCGGAACGATAAATAGTGGCGAACAACCGGCCAGAAGATTTAACTGGGCCCGGGCTCGCGTATCGACTTCGCCTGTGCCGATCTTCGAGCGAGAATCATGGTGGATGCACTCGAGTTTGGGTTGGTTGCAGAAATTTATGTATTCTTGAGTTTATAATCTGTTTTATTTTTCGAGATGTTTATGGGGTGGTGTTAATCCTTTGAGCCCTGGGGATATTTCAATTATGATTTATATAGCTGGCTTTCGTTAGTTGATGATGGGGGAACTTTTGGAGCAATTGTTTGCTACGAATAAGAAATTTTTGATTTGGTTTATGTATTGTTTTGTTAATGTACGAAGGTAATTGTTAAAGTTAGTAGCTAATTTTATTGTAACTTAGTACGTGAGGCAATTACTGTTAATTGGTAACAGAGTTTGTAAGGAAAATTTTAGTTTTGTTAATGTTCGGTAATATACACGAATATTTTTCCCAAGAGAAATCGTATATTTTTATGTTTGTTTTCATATTTGGAACTAGCTTTTGTTTCCTTGTGTCAGTTTCAACTGCAATTTTCATTTTTTTCGTTAGAAGTTAACCCAAGATTGTGAATTTGCTATCTGTGAAACACTTAGGAGATGCAGAGGTACTTGTGTTACCTGATCCCGTGACACTGTGCACTCAAATGGCTACATACTTTTTTTTCAAGAATATGACAGTAATACTCGAAGCGACATGATTAGTTCGTAATCATATAGATTCCTATCGTTTACCAAGAATTGATCGATCGCTATTCTTACGTCATTGCTATCATGCACTCACCGAAATCTTGAAAAATCTTTTTCTTTCCTCCTTTCGTTTCTCTCTTTTTCAACATTACATTCTTCCACTCATAAAACTATATTCCACGCCGCATCTAACAAAACACTCAATCTCCGTACTAGCTACATCAAAATATCCCACATCTCTGTAAGAAATCCTACCTTCCAAACTCTATAAACACATACCAATAAGTTACAAAAATATTAATTACAATACTTCTCTCTCACAAAGAACTTACAAACAAAGGAAAATAAATTCTCTGGGTATCCAAATCAACGAGCCAACAACGTTACATCCATAATTACAATCCAATTAAAAAAAAAGCTCATATTAATAATATGGGTCAAAATTGACCCGGTCACAGAAGGAGGTTCAACTTGGAAGACGAGCGATAATAATGATCGTAATCAAGGGTAGCTTAAGGTCTCTACGGGCTGGCAAGCAGCGTGGCTGCGTGGTAGGTGACACGTAGGCGGACTTTTATCGAGCGGAGATTGGAATTTCGAGTCGTTGCACGGCGTCGGTACGTGAAAGTAGCCGCGTACCGAATAGACGCACGCGACCGCTCGTAGGCAGTCAATCCGGTCGTAGAGATACGCCCAGGCGGAAGGCCGCCAGGAATTCATAGACAATGACTTTTTCTCCCTCTTTCTCCTCTCTTCTCCGTTCCTCTCTCTCTCTCCCTTCTTTCCCCTTACCAGTACTTCATTTTCCCTTCTTCTTCTCCTTCTCCTCCCACGCTATACCGTCTGCCGTCATTCCCTCCGATGTCCGCGACACTCCGCTTCCGGGTTTAACCAGACGCCGACCATTTCCTGTCTGCGACCAAAATGGCGGGAAAATTCCAGACGGCTGTTAGGGTGCCCGTGATGTACGGGGTGTCCGTGATGTACGCCGATGGCGGACGGTTTGTTTCTTTATCAAGAAGTATGCGTGAAATGTGGAATGGAAACGTTCGGTGGTAGGTGTTTGGATACTCGCGTTTCAAATGATTTAGTTTGAATGCGATAACTTGTTAGATTTGTGCATCGAGAATTTTAGGTTATGAAAGCTTCCGCGTGTCCTCAGTTTTTGTAATAGGTTCTGTGTCGTTTATTCGAGCATGGGAACTCTGTACTTTTAATTAAGTGAAACTTTTTTTAAAGAATTATTGTATTTTCAGTTGCTTTGGGTGGCTGGTCTACAATATTAAATGGAGATTGATATAAAATCAAAGTTCCTTAAATTTAAAACAAAAGAATGAAATAGAAACGTTTCGAAAGTATCTCTATTTTATTTTCCACGTGTCGATACTCATTTGAAATGTACAAAATCCGAAGTCATTTAATCTCAGAGCATTCCATTTCGTCAAGTTCGACTAGAAACGCATATTCATTCAACATTGTCGTACCTTTCATCAAAACAAAATTCTAATCTCACCAATATGAAAAAACCCAAGAAATATTGCTACATTTCATTCTCGGTACATCAAACCCCAAAACCGCCCCAATTCTCCCAAATTTTGCCGCGTCGCAAATTTCTATCTTCCACGTTATTACCGGCCATCATTGTTATTCAAATACAGCCTCGTCCAGCGTCGTAACAGGAGAAGAAAAAATGAAAAAGCAAGGTAAAAAAAAGAAAGAAAAGGGAAACAAACTGGGCGAGGCGCATGTGGCGAGCACGTTTTCATCCGTGCAAACAGAATGAGGAAGACCCGGCGGCGGAGAAGATCCGGGAAGACGAGAAGCCAGTGGGGTCCACAGAGCTGGCCGCACGGCTTGCTCTCTGCGCGGAAGCAGCAGCTGACGCGTCGCGTGACGTCACGGTTTGCGTGGGTCGGCGTCCCGACGGCGGACGCCGCTCGATATTCCACTCGCCCGGGCGACGCTCCTTTCTACTACGTTTCCTCCCCCCTATCTCTTCCCCCCTCTCGCCTATCCTTCCTTTCCTTCCCACCCTCCAACCGCCCCATCACCGGTTCCTCGTCCTCATCCTCGTACTCTTACGCTACTCCCATTTTTTTCCTTCATTTTTCCCACCCCTCCATTTCCCTAGCTCGTCTTTTTCCCTCCTTTCCATGTGTGTCGCCTTTTATACACACGGTTCCTTCGTTATATCATTTCGTGTCTTTCGTTTTTCCGTTCTTTTTCTCCTCTTCCTTCCACCATGTTTATTATTTCGTTTATTTTATCGAGCCGATACTAATCCATACCCGTTTCTCCTTCTGTGTTGTAGAAAATGGACTTCCTTTTTTTTTTTTACATTTTACCGCCTTGCGAGTAATTTCTTTTTTTCCGTTTTCGCGTTGCGGCGTTTGATACTGATTCTGAATTCATCGTGTTTGTTTTGTTGGTTCGGTGAATGGTGGTTTTGTATTTTTTCTACGTTTCGAGTTGCTTTTGTTGTTTAAGGTTCTTTTTTTTTTAATTTTGTGCTTCGCATGTTGTTGTTCCCCTTTAGTTCATTGAATACTGCGGCACGCTTATCATACCTTCTCCGCGTCCGTTCCCGTTTTCGTTTTAATTTTCTATTAGTCCGCCCTCGTTGTCTTTGTTACATTTACGCTGGCCAATTACACTCGCGTTTTACTTTTTCTGCTTCCCTGCCCCTTTCCCGCGCGCTCTCCGGAAGTGTTTCCCCGTTATTTTTCTTTTCCCTCGTTCACAATTGCATTTAATCCTGTCTACTTTAACGATTTCATTATGTCGCTTAATTTATCCCCGGATTTTCTGTAATCTGCATCTCCCTTTCCTTTTCTTATCGTGCAGGTAATTGAAGGTACGATATTTCTTTCTTCTTTCAATATAGTTTCATTCGTTTCATTAATCCACTTAATAATCCCCTTCTTTGCATCTCTACTTTTTCTTCTCCTACGAAGAGAAACTTGTTCTAATTACTTTTATTGTTTTTATCGGCATACTTTTGTTATTTCTCTTCTCTCCTTATACTTGTACCTTCAATTATACTGGACTGACACATAGAAATAACTCCACCGTAAATTAACATTAAATAAGGAACACATTATCGACCAAACATAATGCATTATTCATTGAATAACAAATTCTAATTAATTAAATAAAATATTATATTTATATTTACCGAATATTACCGAATTTACCGAATATTATATTTTTCAATTATACTTCCTCAGTTTCTGTTTTCCTACGTTCAAGCCTCCGTATATTGAATCTGTTTATTCAAACTGCCCAATGCTCATCATTGGATCAATAAACCTGAAACATAAATTCCGCTACTTCAAGTTAAACTTCATTAACATGTTCCATGCCACAGTTTTATAATTAAATAAACTTGTTTTTGACGTACCCCTTACAATTTTTCAATAGTACAAAATCATAATTAGCAAATGTTTGTAAAATTCTTCGTTTTTCCATTGAACTTCTCATTAGAATTCCAAATAACCTGAACGGAAAGTTCAACGTGGATTGTATACGCCCCACGCGGCACATAACGTGTTGAACTGTACATTACCTATTTTATTTCAAAACTTCCTATTATCTTTCAGTTCACCTGTTCACAATGTTTTTAAGTTACAATTACCACGTCGCATTAAAATATAAAATTACAAAGCTGTTCCGGGTAAGATTAAGATAATTATTTTTCAATAATTGCCTGCTACATAAGATCCCCCCACCGGTGGTGCCACACTCACCCCTACTTCCTTCCACATCCTCTCTGCAGTAGCAGAGCAGGGCGTGACGTCACGCCCGTTACCCTCGCCCATTTCGTGTCGGTTGCACCGACGCTGAAACTCACCCTGGCAAGCACCAAAACCAAATAACCCCCTGCTTCTGCATCCCCCCTCCCTTCTCTAGTTACCACTCTCCACCGCTACCTCCATCCCTCCACCCACTGTGCATTACAAGGCTCACATCTCAACTAGCCCCCAGCAAGTTCGTTGCCTCCGTTTCGGTTAACCCCCTTGTCTGATCTCTACGACGAGACGGTCGGTTTTCCTGCGTGTGCCTCCCTTGCCGTTGTTCCGTGTGAAAATTATGTTAGGGATCCACAACCCCCTTTACCATGCATCCTATAGGTTACGAATTCGTTGTCGATTTTGCCTGGTTCCAAGAGCTGACAATAGAATATATTTTTCCATGAAACTGTTAACCTCTTGGTTTGTGGTAACTTGTCAGGCTCACGGTGAAGATTTTAAATAAAATTTAAGTAACATACGTATTACTGAATTTTTTTGAATTCAAATTAAGCATTGTTTTTCGTTTGCTAATTGTTATACTTTAGAGCAAGTGTAGTTGTAGAACATACCTAGAAATTTTCTCTTCTTTCAGGAAATTATGAAAGTAGTTGTGGCAATCATGGTTGAGATATAAATCGAGCAAAGGGTCAAAGAAGTTTTTGTATAGAGTGATTGTTTTTAATTTAGAGTAATTTAGTATAATTATTTCTGTTGCTGTGAATTCTTTAGTTGATATTTCAATTCCTACGTTTCAAACCTGTGTATTATAAAATAAATCAGAGAGGGAGACAAATTAAATTTTATCGCTGTAACTGCGAATGTGAACGTTGAAACGAAGAGAAACGATAATATTCACACAAAATAATCGTTATCCGTTCAAAGTTGAGAAATACCGATTCTGCTAGAATAAGAAATAAATTACTTTTCTTATGAACTAGTAGTGGTGCCATAAGATGCTGTCACTTTGAGCCGAGAAAATGAAATAAAATTGAAAAATGGTAAATAGGATTGTACGACTCGAAAATTACATGACGTGATACATAGATGATTACATTTTTGTCCTCTCATATTCTCGGAAAATATTTTCCAGCAAAAATCGATTCTTTACAAATATCTGATTGGTCGCAGGTGAGTCAGAGATAATTTTATAAAGCTTCCCTTTGTATTTTTTTGAACGATCGAGTCGTTCGTAAAAAGAGTATTTACTGAAAAAATTTGCGTGATTTAAAATTATCAGCGAACTTTGGACACCTCCGCGGTATTCGCAGATTTTATAAATTATCTCGAAAACTTAACTGCTGCCATCTGCTAGAGAGTTATATTATTTCATTGTCGTGATATTTCTACTTTTGGTAGGCAAATCAATAGTCCCCTGCATAAATTCTTTTAATAATACGTAATTGAAAAATTTCGTGTTATTATTAGAAGAAATATATAGAAAAGAAGACATAAATTTTCTTAACAGATGCGTAATAATTATATTAGCCGTGGAAAAGTAAATGAAAAAGAACCAAGTTTATAATTAAAAGAACATTAGATTGAAATTGTCATCAATTTAACAGATTTCAGATTCTACGAATTTTATTTTAGCGATTTAAGTTAAGCCTGATTGACGTAATAATACGAATACACGCTCTCATTCGTTTCTCTCTCAACTTTCTAATTGCGGACATTTGCGTAGAATGTCTTAAATAAAACAATAAAGTTTACAATTCAATTCAGTACATTCTTATTACTGATCAGATACTTGTGTCGTGCTATTAAAGACTACAAATGAACGATTAATCTCAAAGTATTTCCGTTTCTAATTTCTCCATTACTGTTTGAATGTAAATCCATTCGGTAACACGGGTAATTAATACGATAGTTACATATTGCATTACTTGATAGAAGGTCAAAGAGATTAATTAGGTTAGATTGATAGATAATTATTTTCTATGTCGTTTATCGTATAACAGAAGTTTAGGGAGTCGTAAAATCACACGTCTATCAGTTATAGTGATTTTATGAGAATTAAAGTTAATTTGTACTGAAAACTGCTTTCAATTCGTTTGCTTTAAAAATATTGTACAATCAGCGCAACTATGTAGGTCAGTTAGCAGGCTATTAAGCCGAATGTAATTTCAGTTACAAATTAATTATAAAATTCTGTTCACAACGGAACGTAAAATAGACTTTAGGAACCTTTTATGAAAGGAACTGTTTTAAAAATTCATATTTTTATCTCTAATCGGACTACAATTTCAACATATTTTTCTTTGTACGCAGTTAGAACTGTGCATTGTTAAATTTCATAATTTAACTATTATAAAACTTATATTCTTACCATTTCTTCAACTTTTACCTTTATTAAATGTAGCCCAGGAGCCGAAGTATCATTTTTTAAACATATTTCATTTGACGCAAATAATTAATATATACACACTTGCGACTTTAAAACGTTATATTTTATAATTCAAACAGACATTAAATAAAAATAAAAATTACAATTCAACTATAATTTCAACTGTAATGAACTGTAATTTAATTTCCTTCGTTAAAAACGAAAAGTTCTAAATGTTTCATGCTTTTGAGGTCGTTCCACTAGAATATCCTCTTTATTCCACCTGCAGTAAATTGTCGTGAACCCTTCAATATTCAATGGCGGACCGTATCTAACTCTGTGCTTCTCTTTCTGTTACAGGTATGTAGAGAGTAGCTGGCACACGGGAGGGCAAGTAACTCTCCGAGTGGAAGCTTGGAGAACACGCCTAAAATCAGTAACAGATTTCTGCCATTTCCAGCCTAGAGACACTAAAACGAAACGACCCAAGTTCCTGCGTAAAGTTCTGCCTTTGTCAGGGCATGGGTTTGGTCTTGTGCCTTTTCAGAACTGGCCTATTTACGGGCCGACACAGTTTCGAGAATCGATGAATCGAAGGCGCGCAGCCTTATCGAGCCGGTGAGAGACGTACGCGCGCATAAACGTATCTCCCTCCGCGTGTGGAAACAGGAGGCCGAGACAGGTGACGAGAGAACAGTTTATCAGGGATGATTGCGATTATCATTCAAAGCAAATCGTCTTTTCCCACTGCTTTCGAGGATTTCTACAATTCTCTAGTCGCTCACATTTTTCTTTTGTTTCTTCATTTTGATCGTTGAGTGACGAACAGTTTTCATTCGTAGTGTTTCATTTGTTACGAGAAATTTAGATGGTTTCTTTTCGGATTTCTAAAAAATATCTATTAATTGGATAATTGTTCTTTTTTAAATTGTGATTTAGTTTTTGGTTTTTGATCAATGCAAAGTTTCAGTTTGTTAACGTTTCATTTTTTAGAGGGAATTTGGGCGAGCTTTTTTTTTAAGGATTTTGAAGTGGAAATGTAAGTGATATTTCTTTGGGTAAATTATTGATTAATTGTTGGTTAATTTGAAAATAAGTTTGTGATTGGTTTCTAATAGTTGTAACTAAATGTAGTAGAGTTCTATTTGAAATGGAAATGAACATAACGGATATTAACTATTATACTTACTATAGTTACTGAGAAAATTAAGAAGTATACTATTATGAAAATATGAGCATTAGAAGTATTGTCATATTTAACAAGCTTGTGAAATAATATTAAGAGAATAACGAAATTAATTGAAATTTAATAATCAAGTTTGTGTAGTACTTACTAATAAATTTAAAGTTCACATGAAAAGGAAATTAATATGTAATAATAAAATTTAATAGGAAATTTAAGATGAAAGTATGCGACGATACCACATTAGCTTCGTTCGTTTATTTTTAGACAACTGCAATATTCATAAATTTAAGTGATAAAGTCGTAGCATACGCAGATTGCACGTAACTGGCAGTATATATAAAATTACGTAGAACTGCGTTAACGTCTGCAATAAGTTGATTATAATTTAATGTAATTAATTACATTGGACAGAAGAATATTAAGAGGTACTCTATAATTTGCTTCTATAACCTTTAGACTGGTTAAAGTAATTGATATAGAACAATTTAATTTATGCATATGATGATTAAGAAGAATTCAAGGGATTTCGAAATACAGTAATTGGCAACTACGAGATTTGAATTTAAAAAATTTCAAATAATTTTGCATTTAATTATGCATTTAATTTGATATTTTCACGCTGTTTATTTTATTCTATTCTATATTTTATATTCTATAAAAATGTTTTCTTTTCTCTATATTTGCCGTAAAAAAGTACAATTACTAATTTATATTTATTTAATATTATTGCTTTAGATCTTTTTCGTTTGCATTGCTTCTCCTCTTCTTAATGAGGATTTTATCATAGAAGAGTAATAATTACCTAACGAGAATACAAAGTGTTATGGCCCTTGCAGTACTGTAAAATAATTTCATCCCGGGAAATCGGATAATCCGTAAAATCGCCCAAGGTCTCCAAATTAAAAAATAATAAAACGATAGACATCAATATTAAGAAAATATAAGATAAATCAAAGTTACAATAAATACCGCAAAAAACAGATGTTTGGAGAAAATGAAACAATTTAATACTATAACAAAATTTACGAAAAAGTAGATGTTTAAAAAAGGTAAAATAAAATAAAGGTTTAACACTAGGTTTACGGGTATTTATTGTACAGTTTATTCTATTGTTCCTGGGGAAGTTGATATTCGTTCATTTAGATTTTGGAAATTGTAGATGTAGAAATAGACAATCAGGATTCATATTCGTGTAATTAGATCCACGAAAACCGATTAAAACATTTACCAAATAATGTTTATAAAATTCAATCTGCGTCAAATTGACGCGTTCCGTAAACCTAGTGTTAAACACAATTTAAATGAAAACTTGCAGGCAAAATATCATTCTTTTCTCTTCTAACGAATAACAACCGATAAAATAATTCTAACGAGTGCAGTTATGAGATTTACCACAAGATTTTTTAGTAAATTCACCGAAAAATCTCCACAAATATGAATCTACACCAAAGGCTTAATACCCTCTCGCAACTTCTCGAGAACCACCAAAATTTTCCCCACACCCGATAATTCCATCAATCAACAAACGAAACCAGCACATCAGAAATCACCAAATTTCCCAATTCTACCATGTATTTCAATAAAATTCAACATTCGGTTCATCTACACATAGATCTTCCCACATAAAGCATCAGAAACCCTAACGCCAGACAGTGCGGTCATATGGCCGTTTTTTGGACAAAACTCAATAACTTAGATAGTATGAATGATACAAACAAATGCTTCAGACAAAAGTTGTAAGGTATAGAACTAAGCATATGGTGGTTATATTATGAATTTTTTAAAATGACTATGGACATTTTACGTTTCGATGCCAACGTTATATAAATAGAGAAACGGAATTTATTTCCACAAAATTTTTATTTTTGAAATAAAACTCACATTGTAAAGCAGTGATTATTTAGCAACGCATTGATAACCTTCAATTTTCGTTATACGAATAGTCAAATTTTGAGATTTTGTGCGCAGGCGGCCGCACTGTGCGCCAGTTGAAAACAGGCTCACGAAGCCCACCGAAAAACCCGCCGACCAGTCATGTCCCGCGAAATATCAAAGTTGACAATGTTCGGGGAGTGGCGCGACGGTGTCGCGTTAAGGAGCAACAGCAGCAGCAGCAACGGCGTTAATAGCGAGCGAGCGAGCTAGCGCGCGGTGTTCCGCGGCGATTCGGCGCAGCTCTCCGGCTCAGTTCGATTCGGTTCATTTCAGTCAGCTGGCTGACAGGGCGTTGCCCCTCGCGCGATGCACCATTCATTACGAAGTGCTGCAACCAGGGAGCAGCCGACCTAGCGCGACCAGACCCGGCTGCACACTCCCCCTGCCTGCCTCCCCCTCGATTCCTCCCGTCCCGTTCGTTGTACACCAATCCCCCACCAGTGGGTCTACTCACGATTCTGCTTCGACTGCAACTGTGGCTTGCAACCGACCACCTACTATTACTCCTACTACCACTCGTACTACCATCCGTACTACTACTGGCCGTACGGGCGCTGCTCACCACTACAAACTGGCTGTCACCACCACCACCACCACCACCACCACCAGCACCACCGGCGGCGCGGTGTTCACGACGCTCGCGAGATACTTTTATCATCGCGCGCGCCACCCCCGCTAGGCTGCGCCGTCGTTACAATCGAGGCCGTACCTAATATTCGCCCGAGGATCCTGTCTCTCTCTCTTTCTCTCTCTATTTCTCTCGTTCCCTCAGCGATTTTAATGGTTCCGTTACAATTACAATCGTAACGTTCAACGAGAAAGAAAAACCAGAGCGAGTGTCCCATTTCTTCTCTCTCCATGCCCACTACCCCGTCCGTCCTTTCTTCCTTCCGTACTCTTCGCGCAACCCGCACTGATCCAACCCCCTCTCTCTCTACTAGCGACCCGCCCGATCCACCATTTTCTCCCTCATTATCGACGAAGAGCATGTTCCCCTCTCTGTCTCTTGCCGTCTCTTTCTCCCTTGCTCTTCGTGCACGTTGGGATGAATGACTTCGCGATCCTTTTTTTCTGTGACTCTTTTTTTGCTCTTCTGTCGTTCGTTCGTTCGTTCGTTCTTTTTCTAGCCTTTTTTCGGATTCATCCGCTCGCACTGACGGATCTTTCGAATCGGGGTTGCGTGGGCGGGGATTGAGGGGGATGGCAGATACGCGGCTGGGTTGAGTGTATTGCGGGCGCCTTTTCAATGAGTGACTGCCGCGGTTCATACGCGACGCTGTGCAGTTACGATATCTCTCTTCGCGGGCTTGCCGCTCACTGCTGTTCGCCTAATGAGAACGTCTCGCGTACGACAATTGTATCGATTAAAGGATGGATTGGCGGGAAAAGGGCGAGTGTCGGAGATTCGTGAATGATGCAAGGTCGTGGCACGTTTTGGAGAAATTTTGGGTTAAAAGGGTGCCTTGGAAGGGATGGCTTTTTTTGATATTTGGATGTTGGAAGGGAATGAAGGGATAATTGTTATTTAACCCATTTCTGTCGTATTTAAACGGGATGAAGGAATTAGCTATGATATTGAAATTGCTAATGTTAACCCTTTGCACTCGGAAACTTTTCACTAGAAATATTTTAACATTCTCTGACGTGATAAAATCGATATTTCGTGAAACAAAGTCGACGAGAAATCACGCGTACATCAAGGAACAAAGCTATTTTATTTGAATATTTCTCAACATGATGCATTATAGGAAATATAATATTAAATATCAAATTTTATAGTTTTACTGTATGAAATCAAGCGTTGATTGTGAGTCACCTCTCGAGTGCAAAGGGTTAAATATCTACATTTTGTTATAAGATGCATACAAGTCACACTTGTGAATTAAAGAGTAAATTGTATTTATACACTTGAATTTGTGTAACATAAAAGGGTATTGTTGAACTTGTGGATTGAAGAAGCGTGATAGATTTGTCATAACCATAAGAGGTGAGTATTGGTTGTCGTATATGCGAATGGGTTAAGGGATTCTAAATGAATTGTTGGGAATGATAGATTTCATTGAGTCATTTATTTATTAGTATAATTCATTGTACATAATAAGAAGTAGAAAAATTTGATAGAATTAGGCGTATTAGGAAACTTCTAGTGTTTTAAACATAATTTTTTGCAAAGATTTTTTATTGATACAAGGAAGTTATATTTTCAAACTTTGTAAGCATTACTGAATACTCGCATTTGGTGTTTGATGTTTGAATGAGATCAGACTTGAACTTGATTAAAATTAATCAAGGAAATGTGAAAATAGAAATGTTAAAACGGAATCTACAGTAAAAATGGTTCTCTGAAAGAAGATGTAGGTTGTCAAATAAATTAATTGATAGCTATGCAGATAGTATTGAACATACGATTTTATAGGAAATGTGGCGACAGATAAATCAATTGAACGATATTTCTAGGTGGCAAAATGAGCATAGCTCTACGGAATCGTTTAATATTAAATCTTTTTTCTCTCATTGTTCTAGAATAGTATGGATACTGTTCTCATTTCTCTACCAAATAATCTACTCTACCAAATATAGATGACTATATTAGCAAGAACTGTGAGTTGAAATTATTTCAAATCCATGCTACGCCTTACGTTTTCGCCACAATGTATAAACGATTACCGACACAGATTCCCATTACGGTTTCTTAGAAAATTAATAAAATTACATGTTATAACCGAAAGAACGATGACTGCTTAGCGAATTACACTTGTGATCGAATAGCCTGCGCCGTAACAATAATTATGTAATTATCTTTGATTGTTCCATCGTGCGAAAAGCGACAGTGAATAGAATAGTGTGCGACAGTGTGCAATACACCGAAGAGAAAGAACGAGGAAAACATATGACACGAAGCATCGTTCATTTTTTTTTATCTCGCACACAATAGAGTAATTTAATATAATTATGGTCATCTTGGTAGCCAAGGTACGAGCACTTACGTGAACCACTGTATATTCATGGCCGTTGTTAGACTCGGTCTTGTCCCAACTTTCTCCGCTTCATTAAAAAAAGAGAAACGAAGGTATTTCTATTGATTTTGACATATTTCTGCGATCTTAGAGGATCTTAGAGATCTTACAGAATAACAGTCCAATTAGTGAAACTGTTAATCGATATGTGTGGTACATCGGTTTTTCATAGTGTAGCAATAAAAGGTGTTTTAACCAGACTCTTCTAGAAATCATTATTACACGTATGTTTCTGCAAACTAATTAATACTACCAGAAATGAAATGATCATCTGATTAAATTATAAAATGTTTCATGTAGTCGAAAAATATGGAAGAAGTGATATCGATTGTTGACTATGATCAACAAATATGTGAAATCTAAAATTATTTGTAGAATTTTTGTGGGTAACTGTACACTTTACTTTTTTCTTTATATTTTCTCGTGTTGTAGCAATTTTCTTCAAGATTTCTTATACATATCACGTGTATGTCTTTTCTAGTTTTCTTTATACTAATAGCAAGGAACTAGTACGGGCCACGCTTATCAACTCGTCAATTGTCAACTATAAATCCTTGTTTTTCCGGTGTCGGTCAGAGTTGTCGGAGGCAATTACCTCTATCGATTCACATGGAGAAATTAAGGTTCCGATAATTGGTGAAATCGTTGTCATAAATTAGAAACCAGCCGTCCCCGTTCTAATATCGTAAACGAGTCACTCTGAACACTTAGATCTCCACGTGCGGCTGTTTTGATCTTCTCAGACATCGGCTATACAGAGTGAAACACGTAAAATAGATCACCTAAACAACGTTCGTTTATCCTTTCAACAATAATTTCCATACATGTTATAAACCGTCATTTTTTGACATACATTATTTTTCATTAATTTTCTTATCTTATCTCTTGAGGCTTGTTATATTCACTACTATATACAAATTATTTATATTATGTTTTTTTTTAACCAATGTTAACAACGGTACCAATACATCATTTTTGAGTGGGCAAACGAATATAAGTGAAAGGTCAAGACAGAATAACTACCCTAATATACCCTATATTGCTATCATTTGATTTTGATTTTATGACTGCAAACCAGTTCCCTTTTATTCATGTTTTAAAATTTTTTAAATTTTCATTTTCGAAATTCGAAGTATAATATTATATTGCATATTAATTATTATAAGTATTTTGCTTCAAATGCTAATAGAATTTTTATTTAGAAACTAATAAATGACTTACCATTACCTGCCTACCAAAGAAACACACAAATTACATAACAGATTTTGTACTAAACAACATAGAGCAAAGAGTCCTCAATTGCTGAAGAATTAATTCTTGGTTAACGCATTCATTGTCTTTTTAGTTAAATACTAATCTGTCTTATATGAATAAAATAAATCAGTATAATAAGAAAAACATCGAACTAATCGGTTGATGAACGTTTTAAACACTTAGAATCTTATCTTGAACTTAGAACACTTAATCCGCAATTTACTGGACACCCGGTGTGCATAAGATAATCTCAATGTGTCCTCACGTTTCGTCGATCGTTGTAACCCGCTCGAAACCATCGCTATCGGTGTTCGCAGCTAATTTTAGGGTTGCGGTTGAACTCATCTTAATGGGCAATGACACGTTTGCGGCGAAAAACGACGAAGGGAACGTTTAACCGTCGAGCAATACCGACTACCGATGATGCCAGGGCTTTCAAGAGGAAATAATGACAGCAATATGGGGTCGAGAGCAAAAGCGAAGTTAGTTACTCACAGAATGCAGACCGTGTAAACTAGAGTCGCAGTTAACCTTTTGAGGACGTGTGTCTTCTAATGGTCACGTCAGGTTTAAATATTTTGAATTGAAAGTAGCAAGTAAAGAATTTACTTATAGTATAGAAAAGAAATGAAGAATAGAAGTATAGAAAATATTATATGGTGGGTATAGTACAAAGTATTTTTTTCTTTGGTAATGTCAGAGTTAACTTTTTGTGGTTCTATGTTTAAGTAAACTTGATGTTCGGTTTTATTGGAATTGCTGTATATTTCAACAGTTTTTTCTATGATTATTCGCAATGTGATAATTGTATCATATGTAAGTACAATTTTATTGCTTCTGGAATGTTCTCCCATAAATTATTAAAGTGCGATATTATATCACAGTTGAGTTAAGGAACATTGATGCCGCTTAACTACTTGCCTGGCGATTTTTTCCGTGGGGACAGTCGTTAAAGTTACTTCACTATCAATTACTGGTAGAAAAATAAAAGAATTTTATGCTCATTATCAGTGTACATTCTCTTTGAAGGTTGGATATTGATGAGAGCAAAGTGTAGCCTTTCATTTTGATTAATGCGTAATAAATCGTGGTGATGTTTATTAACTTGAGTTGGAAACCATCACCGCGAATCCGGCTCGTCATTATAAAGTAAAAGGTTAATTACTGTGTGATCAATGTAGTATGAGAAATTAGAATATCGCATCTGTTTGATTAAATTGTAATTATATTTATTTAAATAATGATTTAATTATATTTACCACGTGCTTGCGATGGAAACAGTATCGCGAAGAATTCGTGAGTTGTGTAAGATCGTGGTTGATGTGGGAAGTTTAATTAAATTTTAATTTGAATAATTTATAAATGAAGAAATAATTATTTATTACTTGAGCGAATCTAAATGTATTTATAAATATGATTTTAATTACAAATACAGTCAAAACATTATTTGAATTTGTAAGTGCAATTCAATAAACTGAATATTCATCAACATATGTCAAAATTTCTAGTTCGCTGTACATTGTTGAATACTCTCATTTGCAGCCCAATATTCTAATGTGTTACAATTAAAAAAGTAAAATATTTGTGCAGAGACAACTGATTTGACAGTCTGTGTCTACGTGTAACAAGCGTAATCAAACTAAAACTTTCCGAATTTATATTCTTATAATACAGTCACACGCTTCCTGTATGCGTGAGTGCGTAGAATCACGGATTCTATTATCGGCCAGCGAAAAGGTATTTTTAACGTCGATTTTCTGAGAGCCGCCATTGTTACGCCGCCGCGTCGGTGCGCACAGCGCTACTGACCTCGCCAACCGCCGTCTGCGGTTCACCGCGAAACTCATATCTGAAACGTCACCTCTTTTACTTACATACAACTTCTGTGTTCTTCCTTCCTCTCCGCACCCTCTCGCTCACCCTTCAGTCGTCCAGTTTGTATAAACATTTTTATATTTGGTTATTCCGTCTCATATTTCATCGGCGACGCGTACTCATGCTGAACGGCCAAACTTGCGTTTACTCGGCGATGTTCACGAATATGTGGATCATTTATTGTAAAAAGTTTTATGTATCACTTATTCCTTTGTAACAAAGATAGAAAGGGGGATAGATAGAAAGATATTACCTAGTTATTTACGCTATTGAACAGTTTCGATGCCAGTTATCTTACAAGTTATAATTATTTCCCAGTAATTATGAAGTTCTTATCGATGATCACGGTAGCAGTCAACGTGTTAACATTTCATCTACATTTCTTTAACCAGTTAACCACTTAGCTATTTTGACGAATATACTCATCACGAAGAAGTGGCCAGGTTTTGTGTTATGACAAGAATACTTGTTAACTTACTTTTTGCGATACATTTTAGATACACAGTTTACAAGAAGGTCACAACAGTTAATGAACTAATAGTTTCAATAATCGATAGATTGAAAACTTAACTATTTTTATAATTTATTGTATTCAAGAAAACTATGTATCAAAGACAATCTTCAGCAATTCTTACAAACTTCCACAGATTTTCTTCCACAAACGCAGTCTTCGAGTGAATCTAGGTAGTCCTCGAATAAACAAATTTGCACGATGATTTTAAGGTTATTAGGGTTGTTTATTTTTCAAATTTTCCCGTGGACAGAACGATCTCTTCGTTGATTCCGTGCGTAAACGTCGAATGGTTCCGTAAACGCGAAGGGTGCGGGAAAGAGAAAAATGGAGGATGAGAAAAGCGGCTGGGGGACGATGAGAGGCGGTATCGACGTGGCGGAAGCTTCGGAACGTGGCGATGGAATGACAAGTGGCGGTTGAATCTTTAATCTCTCGCGACGCGGGATATTAAAGTTTCTCGAGAGTTTGGCAACTACTTGAAATACCATAGTGAAATGGAGTTTAAGTTTCGACTGTAAACCAGACACGGGCCGGGCCACTCAAGAATGGCAATATCGGTGGATATCGATTGGCATCTTTAATGCATAAATAAGGAGAGCCGGTGTAAAATGTTCTCCGCCCTTGTTCCCATCGACAATCGCCTTGAATCCGATCGAATTCTTCTTTTGCCCTCTTTTCGTCCGCATAATAGAACTTATTTGTCGAACTTGTCGCGTGGCTGCTTCTCCGAAAGATTGCTACCATTCATGTACAACGCGATTGAAAAATTGTTTTAAAAATCTCAGCTGCAACATGAATTCCAATTTTGTGAAATTATATGATACAAATCCAAAATATTGTAGAACCAATATTTATTATCAAACTTAACGATCAAATTTTAAATTTACATTCAAATCACAGCTCTTACCGCGATTTATTATCAAATCTGAGGATTTACCGGAAAAACGTAATATTTCATGATTTTCGGGCTCTTAAAGTAACGGATACATGTATCGATATCGATCGCGAACTTTTACGCGCGAAAAGCTGCGCGCATCGGGGCCTCCCGTACAAACCAATGAATAATTCACGTCTCGGCTACGTCCTTTAACTATAAGACTTGAAAATGACGTTTAACGGTCGCCAGCGCGGCTCGGTAGTGCCAAATCAAAGAGCTCTCTCAGTGTGTGCGTGCACGTGTGCGCCCGTGTTTGCGTATAAGTACACGTGCGTCGCATTAACCATGCGATCGAACTCGCTCTGCATGTTTTATCATTCGTGAATGTATCCGCCGTGAATGTGGGCGTTTCATTGAATCCCCCTACAAGAATAATGAACTCTAAGCTCCACCGTAACGAACATCCTTTTCTATGATAACAAAGGGGTGGATGTGTATTATCATCGCGCGCGCGACCGGCCGGGATGACACTTTGCACAAACGAGACTACGAATGAGACGTTTAACGATCGAACTGGCCAACTTCACGTTACATGGTTTTATTTTCTTGAAATTTTACTGGCAAATAATTTGGTTGGTACTAAAATTTTCGTGAATTAAAATTTATTGTTTTAACGTGTTGAATACCAAATCGAGTTACTATCGTTCACTTAATTAAACGATGATTATTTGAAAACATTTCTATATTACAAATTATGCTACCTAACGCGATGACGCGTTAATGACTTGCATTATTATTCAGCTAGACGAACGTGTAATAATAATAATAATGCAGTTCGATCAAATGATTTAATATTATATTTCCTCCATGTTATGTATTTTGCTGTATAAAATTGTGCGGCATTCGATGTGTTAATAACTCGATGGTTTTACGTACACTGAGTGTTTGTATTTAAAAAAACAAATTTTAACCGTTGGTTGTACGTATAGAAACGAGAAAAATATCTCGAAAGGAAATTTTGAAAATTCGTAACGAGTGATGAAATTTTGAAATTAAATTATAGAGGTCCAATACGAATCAATTTGTTGTGGTCTTTTATGAAATTTTTTATAAAGCGTGTGTAAATTTATGTTAATATAATTTTCTTCTTATTTTTAAGTATAGAAATAAACGTAGATTTTTAGCCATAAATAAATTGAATTTTAGACTTGAAATAAATTTGTTTGATAATTATGTGTGATGTTATTAAATTGTCAATGCATTTATGTATTTTATGGCAGGTGAATGGTGAATAATTAATTTCGGTAAGCAGAGTGATTAACTTTGTCCTTCAAATTGCAATTGTTGCGATAATACGATACGAATACGTGACGTTTGTAATATTACATGTAAATAATATATTTTGACAAACATACAGAGTTTGATTCAATGATACGTAGAAGTAATCTACTTTGATTCGAATGTTAAAAATTAAATTGGAAAAAGTAGAGCAGTTATTTTGAAAGACATCAGTCTTTATTAAATGCTGGCAGATGAGATTAAAGGAGGGGGGAAAATGTGATGGACTTATGGAAATACAGTTCCCCCTGTATATATATATATATATGGTTACCATAAAAATTTATGAACCAGTGACATTTCATTACATCAGAGAATTTATGGGTTAGAAGGAGAGAATGGCATATTTATATGTTCACAACAGAATACGTATGTGTATTGTCTTTAATGAAATTGGTTGCATGTTTCATTTGTAAAAATAATTTTTCCTTAAGAAAAATTTACTGCTTTTATGAATTTATATATTTAACAATATGTATTTTTGTCTTTCAGGTACGTTCAAAATTGAGGTATTTTTGAAAACTTCTGGCTACTATAACGAAACTTCGAGTTTATTAACATAAGTATCAACTGCATCAAGGTAACATCAAATTGTTAATACATATGATTACAATAATTGCAAATCTTTTAAAAACACGAACCTTAAACAATTATTTTTAAGTATTTTTAAACATAATGTATACATTTGACCCTCGATTTACGCGAACTTTTTTCACGCGAGCCTCTTTTTTACACGGTAAATTGGAACACTACTTACGCGCGATCTCAATTTCCGCGATCTGAATTTAGTAACAGCGAAAAAATATACTTTTGTTTTCTAAACTGTCGTTATTATTATTTCTTTTGTTAAGCTATGCGAAATAAATATGCATTTCTAAAATTTATACCAGCTTTTCTCTTCAATATTTTGTTTTCTCTTGTACCGATAGGCTCTATTTACGCAATTTTCGTTCATGTAAAACGAACTCACGTGGAACGGATTTTCGCGTAAATCGACGGTCAGGTGTATTTAAAAATAACGTATATTTAACCAAAACAACCCCTTAACACGTTCACCCGTTCGCATCGTCATATTTTTGAACAGCTGTCGAAACTAAAATTTCCTGAACAAACATATATACTACTCAGTTCCTTTAACACGTTGAATGAATACCGTGTGGGTCACCGGTGACCCGCAACCAAATCGAATTACTATAGTTCATTCAGTTAAATGTTGATTATTTGAAAACATTTCTATATTATAAATAATACTACACAATGCGGTGATATTCAGCTACATGAACATGTAATAATAATAATTCAGTTCTATGAAATGATTTGATATTATATTTTTTCCATTTTGTGTATTTTGCTCTATGAATTTTCTTCTTTTTCCAATAAATTTGACAAAACAGCTGCGTCAATTGACAAAAGACTCACAGAATCAAAGAAATCAAGGAACTAAAAAAATCCAAACTTCACACTACTCGTTTAACACGTTGACCACTATGAAAAACATCATAGTTTTATGAATCGCCTATTCCTCAGTGGCAAAGATAAAAAGCAACAATTAATTATTATCTGCCACCGCAATTCTTACGGTTACACTATTATTTCGTTCTTTACGCTGTTGAACATTTTCGACGTCAATTATCTTGCAAATTATAATTATTTCCTAGCAACTATAAAGCTCCGGCCATCGATGACCACCATGGCAATCAATGTGTTAACATTTTATCCACATTTCCTTAACCAAATAGTTGTTTTTGACGAGTACACTCATACTTATAGCCAACAGTAGTCAAGGAAAAGTATTCTCTTCGCCGACAATAAATATTAGAAAAGCGAAGAATTTGCTGATCGCGCATGTCTTAACACTAAAAAGATCTAGCAGTGAAATTGATTTTTCGAAATGTATCTATAAAAATTCCAAAAGTCCATCTATTGAGACTTTAATTGATTTACAAATCAGTTTGTCCATTGCTGAAACAATTTTTCAAATAGTTTCTCCGAGAAATATCTCTCATCTTTTTAATAATTGCAAGAACAGGATATCAGGAATCGGTAATTTTGATCTGCCTGGTAGTTTTAGTAATAACCAAATCCGTACTATCGACGCGCGCAAGAGGAGGAACGATTCCCGAATCCCGTGGCGTGTCTCGTGAACCCGCGGAACGTTCGAAAAAAACTGAATCGGAAGCGTCGCGGCGTGCATGGTGCCCATGAAAGGGGGAAAAAGGGGCGTAAAGAAAGAACTGAACTTGATCTGACGGAAGACGGAGGGGTGTAGTGTGGAGGACACACGTTCGCAGGAACAAAAAGGCTTTCCCGGTGAGCGCGTGTGAATCGAGGCTGAAGGTGCACGCGCGCCAAGTCGTACAAAGAGCGAGAAAGCGCGAAAGAAGAGGAACCAGTGGTCGGGGGACGCCGCTCACCGGTCGCCGGGCATGGTTTGTTTGCATTCCGCGGCCATGAGGCGATCGTCGGTCTTCCATTAAAATTATCGTTGCACATGGTGCCCTTCGTACTCCATCTTCTCTCTTTCTCTCTCCCTTTCCCTCCCCCACCCCCACTCCCCTCCTCTCTCTCTTTCTTTCTTTCTCCTTGTTCTCTCTGTTTCTTTCTCAGAGAAAATTTAACCTGTCCACTGGAACGGATATTCTCTTGGTGCCCTTAACCCTTTTCGAAATGTAATTGTAGAAGCGCGATCGACATTTTTTTTTTGTTTCTCTTTTATTTTGTATTTTAGTATTATTAATGTTTCGTTTTGCAAAGGTGCGATTAAAGTTTCTGTAGTTGACATGTTAATATTTTGTTTTATTGTGTGGTTGATTGATGGAATTTAACCCTTTGTTGGGCGGAATTACTGAAATATTGTATTTGCGTTTTTACATTTAGTAAATGTATGGAAATTCAGTTATAATTATAGTCGTTATGGAGTAAATCGTTTAAGATCGTCGTTATTTTATGTTCCGTGTGTCTGTTTGAGTATTCATGGTCAAAGAAACACTGCGTTAACAAGCTACGGGAATCTGACAAAGAAATCTCATTAATTTCCACAACGTTACGTTCACAAGAAATATCAGTACTCCCAATTATTTCCTATTCTTCTGGAACATTCACAAAATGAGGCACTCATTAACCAAATCATTAACTTCTCAAAACGAAACATAGAGAAAAATGATGCAGTAATATATATTGCTTTTTAAAATTTCCCTTTAACTGGAAAATCAAACAAACATTATAAACTATGCTTTACTTTATTATTACAAATGCAACTTAAAGTAACCTTTATCGCTGTTGCAACTTTCGCACAGCTAAAATAATTTTTACTTCATAGCACTAAAGCTAATAATAAGCAAATTTATTTCAAACATAAAAAGGTGGGAATCGATCAGGTGCATGGACGAAAAAATTAAAAAGAGAAAGAATTAAAAAAGTAAAATTAACCGATTTGAAATTAGCCAATGAACGGTTCTAAGCTCCTAACGAACCGTGGGCCTAGACCAACATCGAGATAACGATATAGGTCAAGCACAACCGTCAAAAGTCCCGAAGATCCCTGATACCGTTGTGAACGTAGCTTCACGATGTGCACGGTGTGTCTCGCTGTCCTTGTCCGACAGTCAAGGTCAGGGTCGTCTACACGTCCAGTCGACTCGACTTAACCATCCAATGGGCACCGCGTCTCCCATAAACGGCCACGTGCTGGTACCGGACCTCTCGATTCATCCGTATACCGAGCCGAAGCCATTCCGCGGCCGTGAATACAACTAGTTTTCCCTGGGTTCCCCGGCTATCAGGTCGTGGCACGTCTGTTTACACGGCGTGTGTGTGCAGCAGCTCGCTGAAAATCCGTCCAGGGACGCCGGTTTCCACGGATGCGACTCGACGACGCGTTGCGGACGAGACGTCTGCCCACGGACGTTCCCATGGTCCTCCTACACGCGTAATAAAACGCTCGCGATGGGTCTTCGCGTGGCAACGCGACCGTTTGCTAACCCTTTCGCTCTGGAGAACGTATATACACGTGCTTAAAGTGTGTGATCATATACGAGGAGCTTATATATACGCGCTGAAATGATTGCCACTTACGTAAAAAGAGTGTACTGTAATATATGAAAAGTTGTGTTTTCAGTAACGCTGGATACAGTGTTTTATATATTACTGTTTTATGTATGTATTCAGCAATATTTGTCAGTAACTTGTTTCATATGTTTATATCGATTCATGAGTAACGCGTTCCGTTCATAGGGATCACTCTTTTTTGCTGGTATGTCGGAGTGGAAGGGTTAACTCATTTGTACCATATGGCAAAATGAAAAATATACCTATATCACTAAATTGTTTTCCTTAAATTTAAACGGAGTAATGTTTCAATAAGTAGATTGTGAAGTATATAAAGAAAGGAAAAAATTCGTACCTTTTTATCTAATAGTTATACTATAAGTAATAATGGTTACTTACTCTAATATTTAATTTAATCTATTCGTGATCGCCACTGTTCATTTACAATGTGAATGCGTGTATATATACGCTAATGAACCAATGGGTTAACTTGCACAATATGCTTCGTTGGGAACAGTTTCGATCGTGTTTAACTATTTCTATGTTGAGTCAGAATGATGGAAGTTTTTAATACTTTTGCTGATGCAGATTTAGCCCCTAACAGGACCTATTATACTTTGTGCTCAAGAGACAATCGTTTATACCCTGAACATTAAGATAAAGTAGCTAGCTTGTTTGTTGTAGAATGTGTATCCCAACTATTTTACTTTATGATTTCTATCAAGTAACGATTTAAATTGTGAGCGTAACGAAATCAAGTGAATGGTATTTAATTTATGAGGAATATCTTGCGAACACTTTAACACCATACAAGCTTCCCAACAAAAGGTTCCTTTCGAGTTATTAAATATTGTCTTTTGCGAGGTATATCGCGTGACCTTGACCTTGGCCGTGAACCAACCCCATGAATCGCATGCAACCGCGGCTAGGCTGTCAGCTTATCAGCTCAAGCATCGAATCTGGAACACGTTAACTAATTACCGGCTTTTCCATGGCCCCGGTTAAAGCCAGTAATTGCATGGCCGTCGTTATCAGTGTTGACTCTCCTGCGAATACAGCCGCCCCACCGCAGTCGTCGTTGGATTAGAGTGTCAGGTGCATTCTCGTCCTCTTGTTTCTTCTTTTCGTTATCTCTCCCTCTTTCTCTCCAGTGACACATTCCCCGATGTTTATTTTTCTTCTCCCCACATCGATCATGAAGAATTTAATAATTATGTGATAATTGGTACTGTCGGATTATTTAATTCAGGAGTATATAAGTTTGAACAAATGAGATATTTTAAATGGAACAAATTATAAATACGATATATTAGAGCCAGATAGCTTCAATATATAGCAAACAACAAATATTCATAAATCAATAATTTATTACAATATATAAGACTAATTCGCACTGAACGTACAGACGTTTATTAAATAAATTGATAACTTCAAGTTTCTAAGTAGGTACACCAGTTACTATGAATGATTTAATTTATATTTTAGACGACGTGAACTGTCACGACCAAAAGTAAATATTAAACAACTTTGGAAATCTAGTTCTTTTGAAACTCTACTTACTACTTACTGTCATTGGTTTTTTGATGTGAAAATACTCCTTAAGTTTTCTTTTTCTACGTGGCTTAGCATCTGTAGAAGACATAAAAAAAATTGTTACACTGAAATTTCATTATTTTTTTCATGTACAAACTTTATGAAATGTCTTTAAAAACGTCAGTGCAGTTTAATGGAATATAAAAAGTCAATTATTTTTCAGATGTTTACGTAGAATACACAAATATTTCGCATAAATGTTTAGTTCGACCAGAGATATTTAAATAAAAAAGAATTAATACACCATTCCATTTACACAAATGATAGTGACTTTCTTTACCTTCCGACAGTTATCCAAAAAAAACTTCTTGCACTCTAAAAGATCATTACCCTTATCTGATTTAATTAAAAAGCCGAAAAATACGATCACTCAGAGTCAATGAGGATAGTAAGTAGAATGTAATGAAAATTATAATAGGCTCGTTAAGATAAGTTTCGACGAATTTCTCTTTCTGGATTACATGCAAACTAGCCGCATTAGCCGTGATATATGAAACATTATTGAGACTGTTGTAGCTATACATTCCCTCTGTGATATAACTCTAAGTACGTTTCGACGAAGAATATTAATAATTAAAATTCATGAGAAATTGTACAACGCCATTGACCGGAACCGTTATAGACACTGTAATCGGATCAACGATGCAATGACTGGCTCGGTTAATATTATCCCCGGCGGGATATAAGGATTTGCTTGATGGAGAAGCGCGGGGATAATGAATACCTATATCGTGGCTACGGCGGCATGTAAGCTTCCGCGACATCGGGGAAGTCTTCCGGTTACAAGGAAATTTGGTAAAACAATTCGTTCCTGTAACTGAAGTTGTATATTCGAACCATTATCATGGTTGGATCGTATGCAAGAAAAGTAAATGCTTATAGACTATGGATTTTTATGTATTTATAAGAAATTTAGAAGCGCAACATTGCGCAGAATATACAAGGAAATATAAAAAATATTTAAAGTGTAATGTTTTTACAACGTGCGTTAGGAAAAGCTATTTCCTGTTATAATTCTGTTTTTTTAATTGTGGTAAATTATATATAAATTATAATAAAGAACGATAAATTGATTGAAACTAAATTCGGTTAATTCAAATTTCAATTGAATTGCATTAAATGAAGTTAAATTTCTGTTAGAAATTATTATAAGATATTATTTATTTCGAGCGGAAGAATACTTTCAATAAATCATTGTTTATTAAGTAAAGAATATGAAAAAAATATTTAAAATTCATAAAAACGACGCACGTTTAAGTCCGAAATATCAAAACATATGTTTTCGATAATCTTTCAATGTTCAGTATAGAAAATACTAATTACTTATGCAGTTATTACACACGCCCGTCCGAGGCAAACAAATAAAGGAACCCTTCCGTTTGCATAAACGTCATCTTTTTCCGTTCGAACGTTAGTTCCTATGCGTTTGTTGCAGACGCAACGCCGTCCAATAAAGTGTATTGCACCGCGCGGAATATCTAAATTTGTTAACAAGGTACGGGAGAAATAATATGCTGTAAAATTACTTCCCATAGGGGCAATCAAATTTTATGGGAACCGCGAGTAAGAGCAATACGGAGTAGGGAAAATGCTCGATACTCTTAATTGGCGACGCACTGGTAAAGATGGACGACCCGCGGTATTGAAACATTAAAAAAAATGAAAACAAAAAAACAGGTAGAGAGTGAGAGAGGGAAATAAAGTGATATACGAAGCACAGGGAACGTGAAAATTCCATTACGCGTGATTGCGCTTCGAAATATAAAATTTCATCGACGCCGGAGAAGCAGTAAGTTCGATCAATGTGTAAAGAGTCTGCGGCGAAACTGCGGGACGGACTGGAAAATAACAACTGATGCCGGCGCACGTGAATTGATTCGCTGTGCTGTGAACGCGATAGGCGCCTCGCATTCTCTGAAATCCGTAAATCGGTCTGGTGACAGCACCCTATCTTATACATTTTAAATTTCCCGCGAAATATCGAACCCGTCGCACCCCGTCGCTTTTAACCGGGACCATACAATATTTAACACGGGTCGTACTTTATTATTCGCGATCTTCATTGCGGCAGGAACGAACCGAACAAAAAGAAATAAGTAAATAAATCGTTTGGGTATAACTGTGACTTCCTTCCGATAAAAAACTTTGTGGTGCAAGTAGTTTCGCGTCGTTATTCGAATTCGTTTCGAGCGAAACTGGATTCACCTTTATATGGATTTTTTAAGCGATTCTTCGAATGTTTATTTCTGTTTTTTCAAGGAACGAATTATATCTGCAGTGGTTTGACTGTTTTGTTTTGGTGCTGTTAGAACAGAGTTTGTAATATTTTTAATATCATACAGCGTTCGGCTGTATCGAGAAGTTTCAATTATACAAATGGAACTTTGAAAAAAGGAATGATAAATGTGTTTTACATGAGTTACTTCTAATTAAAATTGTTATTAATTGCGTAAATGTTGCAATAGTTATTTGAAGAGAACGGAATAAATAAAATAATATGAATGAAAGTAATAAAAATAAAAATTATTAGCAAAAATAAAACCAACGGTAGAACTGTGAAATTAATTAACTATTATTTTCCAAATTATACAATTTAAGATTCACTATTAAATTTTGTATAATGTATCAGCATATGGAATAGACTAGTCCTGTCCCTTAATTTATACAATATACATCTTTACGTTAGTTGAAAAAAGTACACTGATACCCAAAGCACACAGAGTTTATGGGTATATACAATCATTATTAAAAAACGGTTTTATGGAATGTAAATTTCCGTAAATATATGTACTACGAGTGTTCAAATCATATTTAATTGGTGAAAAATCGAATCCACGAGGACGTTACATCGAACGCCAAGAAGTTTCGACATTTGTTGATCCCGATACAAGAGACGGCTGGTTGTGTGTCATGTAATCCGGTGTTTCTCGAGCTTACCATACCAAATTAAAACACTCGTTTCGCTAAAAATAATCACCGGTAATAAAACGAAATAAATATTATAGTTTACAGTCGAAATAACGACAGTTTTATTGGTTCCCGTGCAACAAGTATATTTGTTTCCGTAGTCGCGCCGCGTGCAAGTGTTTCCAGAAAACGTCGGCCGGCGGATGATAAAATTTTCCAATTAAAATGTGTGGCCATCAAAGTGTTAATAAGAAAATCAAGAGGTAGTAAAAATGAAAGTAAATATCCCGGGCATCGATGCTCGTTGCAAAATTCCCGTCGCCAGTGAACGTTCGCCGTTTCTTACACAAACTTACGATCGGCACAGTGAATTTTATGAGGTTTTACACGAATCCGTAGTACACGATAAAACCTTCGATTATGTATTATTTTACAATTTCAATTTCTAAACATCAACTTAATTATACACGCTACAACTTCATTTTACGTTTAGTGCATTGAAACGTTTAATTCTTGGCACACGAAACGAAAGGGTTCCTGTTCTTCGTCAGATGAGTTTAGTTTATCCTTTTCTACACTTTATTTCTTCGTTATTTTTATATTTATATTGTAGCTAATGAAAATATTACTAAGGTTCGCGAATTTTATTTATAAAAATTACTTATTTATCCGTAGTTTTTACTTTCGAAAATAAACTGTAGTAATTACTGACAATAATGTTAATATTAATATTAATATTACCTTTTATTTCTGTACATTCCCGCATACAATTACCGTGAATTAACAAAAGGAATAACTTCATATCATTTTCTCTCTATTGCAAGTTGTACAGAGAAAGTGCAAGTTCGCCAAAAGCTGGTCAATAATCTTATGATAGATGATCGTGGGAGATTATATCGAAGTTCCATCGAAGCGACAAAAGCTCTCCTGTTCGTAGAAGTTACTTCCTGGGCTCTCTAAATAATAGAAAATGATCATTCGCGATCAATTCATCAGGCAACGATCTCTCTCTCTCCCTCCCTCTTCCTCCGTGTCCTTCTCTCTATGTTCTCTGTTGCACCCGTACGTGCATTCCCACGCGCATTCCAGCCGGTTGTATTTTATAGCCAACAAGCTCGCGGTCTAATGGCCGTTCGCGAGGAGTATGTTGAACCGCGGCAAACTTGTTACGTGAACGTTATGTATTTATGTTAATGAGCCCTCTAAGACGTTCAGCGGCGGCAAGATTCCCCGCGTAATTGCATCCACGCGGCGCATTTGTGCAAGGCCACCCCTACACGGCCCCGAAAATCGTCCTCGATGAGGACGATGCGTCAGACGATGAAACTCCGAAGCTAATTGCGTGGAATTTGTGAAAAAAGTCTCTTGTTACATTTTCATTGAAACTGAATTAGCCCTTTACACTCGAGAATATTTTTCTCAACAAATATTCAGTACTTTCTGATAAAGCATTAACGATACTTTTCGCAACTAGCATAAAGATATATCTCGCAACAAATCGAGGGGCAGAACTATTTTATTCCATGTGTTGATACATTATACAAAAATTAATATTGAATTTCAAATTCTATAATTTTGATACAGTAACGTTATACAGTTTCGTATTTAACACTTCCCACTCGTAAATCTTACAAGTACCAATTCAAACATAATATCAAAATCTCCGAGTACAAAGGATTAGCATTAACACATTCACTGCCATACGACAGCTGATAGTCGTTTATATATATTTACAAAATTTTACTACATTTCACGTTATATAACATTCCTATAGTCCAAATTTTAATAAAATAATAAATATTCAAGTAACTCGTCCCGATCTCCAGATTTGCAAAGCATCAATGCATTGACGGCAGTTAACTAGTCAACTGCGTTTGACGAATATACGCATCATCTAATACTTTCAGCGATAAATTATTTATTTCTTCAGATAAAACTGTAATTCTTCTGTGTTTTGCTTTGGTTCTTCATTAAAATATACCCCAGACGCATTCGTCCTGCGTTTGACGAGTGATTTCTTTCTGAACCGTGATCGATCTAACTACTTTGTTATCAGTAATTTCTTAAAAATGAAAGAATATTACAGTCTTATTCTATGTCAGCATATGCTCTAAGGTATAATCATTAATAACAGAGTAATCATATGTAATTTGCAATCAAACAAATTGAATATCATATATGTTTGTTAAATCTTATTTGAAACCTATACCATGAATCTGACACGATACTGCAGAGCAAGGGGTTAAGTTTCGTCTAATACATCAATATTAGAAATATCGAAGCAAAATAATTTCATTCCTCAATTTATCTACAATTACTTGATTCCACAAAATGTACCCTATGTCTCATCAGAAGAGTATTGTCAGTGAAAAGCTTCCGGAGTGCAAGGGGTTAACTTCTCCGGCAGCGGATGGGTTAAACGGCGTCAGGCCGATCGCTAGTCCGGCGACCCCTAGCACACCGACCGGAATCAATTTCTAGTTTCGTTCGTCGGATAATCGGATTCTATGATGGCCCCGAGTGCATCGAACCGGTGCGTCGTCTTTGCGCTGGTAAGACGGTCACGTCGATTCCGAAACGACGCCGGCCCGGTGTGCGGTCACCGAGGCTTGAACAAGATATTTTGGCCATCGCCGCGGTTTCCACGTCTTTTTGGATTGCGCTGCCGCGCTCGGAAACGACTTCCCAGCCGCTGGGAGTAATGTCCTCGAGTGCACGTACGAGTCCACGCGACGCTCAGAATGCAGTTGCATAACGTTACCCCCACGGTTTGCGTCTGGCCGACGCGGTCTCTCTCTTGTTCGTCTTTCTTGGCTCCTTTACCTTTCGTTTTCTCTCGTTCCTCTCTTCGTTTAAAAAGACTCTCTTCCCCATTACCTTTTTCTCCTCGCCCAACGGAGTCTCGTCTCCGCGTTTCACATTAAATTTTCGTATCATTTCTTGGGAATTCATTTTTTTTCTTTCTTAACCGTTATCTTGGCAACTGAATGCCCATTTTGAAACGTTCTTCCTACGTAGTTCTGTTCTCTTCCAGTGAAAATTGGACAAAATTCCTTTAGATCTCTATAGTTTGAACACTTTTACGTCGATTCTTTGCTTTAAAATGAAAGAATTTATGTGAAAACATGGTAATATTGAAGTCTGAATGAATGTAGATATTTTAGTTGACGAAATAAGGGTTAATCGTTCGAGGCGGAATTAGATGGCCACTGATTTTTTGTCTCGTCGATGCGCGCCGAGATGAGAGGCAATTAAAATGACGGACGGTTAGATAACGGGAGACGAAATCAAGCTTACTGAGAGAAAAAAGAGAAACTAGGCTCGCTAGCCCGGTCTTAGAACCGTCTTCCAGGAAGGAAGGTCTCTTGTAACCGCGGTGTATGCTAAACAGATCTACCTGCACGAGGAGGTGAAACGAGAGACGTCAGAAACGGGAGCCGTGCGACCCGTTAAGGAATTCTCCGCCGGGTCCGACGGTGAATCGACCGGCAGAGACACCGGGAAAAAGCGCGATGCATCTTCGCAGCTTCCCTAGTGAATATCGCGCAAGAATTTCGTCGTTCAAGGTCATCTTCACTACCGACTTACTATAACCTTGCGTGTTTTCGAATAAAAATAAAATCTCTGATTGTGACATAGTAAATCGTAAAGTTCATAAATCGGTATGAACTAATTATTTCTTAACGTTAAAATTACCATACTCATCAAACTGGCAGGGTTTAGTTTCCCTATTTTGCAGTTATTGATAGCTTAAACGTGTTAAATATCTGAAATGTTTTGAAAAATAAATAGTTTCACTCGATTACTATAATCATTACGCGAAGAGATAAAAAAAAATCTATTGTTACAATTTTTATAAGTATTACATATTAATCGTATTAAACGCTCGGTTGTTCTAGTGTTAGATCTGTTATAAATGTTCTGTAGTTATATTTATTGAGGCAATAAATTGTTCATTATTTATAATAAATTTTCGATATAAAGTGTTGTGTATTGTGGTATAAAGTGTTTTGTTTAAACTGATCCTTCGAACTTCTGCGAGGTTTTTAATAATATTGAGGATCTAGTAAATTAACTCCTTGAGTGGAAACGACGAGTCTCGCCCGTACGTGTTCTCTGCACGAAAATTGATTTTGTACATTATGTTACAAATCTGCCATATCGTAACCAAAATAATTTTCTTATTTTCATAAGTAAATTTAATTGAATTTGTAATA
Organism: Nomia melanderi; assembly: GCF_051020985.1. Lineage (NCBI taxonomy): Eukaryota > Metazoa > Arthropoda > Insecta > Hymenoptera > Halictidae > Nomia > Nomia melanderi. Next base: position 14,422,298 of record NC_135002.1, on the reverse strand, counting down.
CTACAATTTCCTTTACAATAACTGTATCTATAAAATTACAACAAAACTAAGTATAACAAGCAGGAACATCTGAGTCGAAATAAATCTAGAGGCAAAGGGTTAAAATTGAATGGTTTTAAAGAGCATGTAATTTGACATAAATTAACTTCCTTTGCGTGTTTTGCAAATGAAATTGTATATTTTTCATCTGTCAAGATTCTTTAAATCAATCTTTCAATAGCATTAGCAAGTATAATCATAAATGAACAAGTCCTGCGTGAGCAACACACTCTCTGTCAATATAGCACGAATACTAGGAAATCTATTAATAGGCTTCCGCTAGGTAAAGCGTTAACATTCATTAACACTCGAGTGAAAATTGATTTAGTCCAATTTTCATGTTTAATTTAATATTAACTTATTCCATTTGAAGATTTTTGGTAATAACGATACCAACATAGCAGTGTTTCATTAACAAACACCAGCAAACTTACACTTAATGGAATAAAATTACTTAATAAATTTCACGAAATATCGGAAACTATCGAAACAAACTCCGGAAAAATAATGGTGAACACATTGTTTATTCAAAGTATTCCATTATTCGTTCAATAAAAACGAATACTTTTCTCAGTATCTTAATTGAGCTGTATGTATCAACTCGGTATTAGCACAGAAATATTACTATATTATGTTAAACGAGAAGATTTCCCGATTCACAATTATAATTGATTTTTGCCATTAATGACACTCTTAAAAAATTCTGAGCTATTAATCGTTGATCTTTAAGAGGCCACTGAATAATAACCAATAAATCAAATGTTATTACAGTAGTCTTCGTATAACGCGGTTAAAAAATTCTGTCTTTTGAATACTGATTCATCTTCCCCTGCTCGTATTATTTGTTCACTTTTTATATCTATTTCTCAACAATTTATTAACCGCGTTATAGGAGAGCCTACGGTATCTAACAACGATAATTTCGATGTTCGGGAGGAAAGAAGATTCTGGAAAAGAACTATCCCGGAAAACGCATTTCTACGTTTCCAAGGACGCCGATTTGCACGAGGCGAGCCCGGTTTGCGGCGACGTCTGGCGCCGGGACGCCTGACCGCAATGTGCCATGACAGACGAACAAATGCATGTAATTTGCAATTCTCATTCGCTTTAATAGACCGTGCAGTGGCGAGTAAAGCGTTTACGTTAGTCAGATAACAAGATTGCGTTTCAGCTGAAAGATTGTATTTTTTCGAATGCTTGAACCTTCTTTCCTCCTTTCGATTTACCGTTCCTTTTCTCCTGATTTTTGATATCGAGCTTTTGAGGAGTGCGTGACGATCTTGACGCCTTTAATCTTTAATTTGCGAACACAAGTAAGGATTCGAAATTAAGGGTCTTCAACCTTTATCACTCTGACTGGCAGTTTAACTGCCAAACATGGATATATCAACACAATTGCAACAGTAACATATGCATGAATTAATTTCCTTTTTGTTTTTCGTATTATTTTATGCTTATCTAACATTCATGGTTGAATTTCCTTTTTGAAATTCACAAAATTTATTTGGAACGACTAGCTATAATTTTATGATATTCTTGGAGTGGTAAAGGTTAATTAACCACTTGAATCGGAGGCAATCTATAAACGTTGGAACGATCGTTCACGCAATGGTCGAAGTTCGGACGTAATTAATGAAATCCAGTTATTCAATTGAATTTCGGTAATTGTAATCGATTTTAATTTGACTTATTTACATACGTAGAAATAAACCCATTTTATTTCACTGCACACATTTTGGATACATTTTCCATACAGCATGCGAGATTGACTTAATCAACATTGGATCTACCCGAAGCAAAATAACACATTTTAATTCACTTATTTCACAGTGATTGAAATTGAAAGAATTTTTGCAGAAAATCATTAAACAAACTCGTTTATCGATGCGTACACTGTAATGTAAATCAATTGAAATCTCAGTAAATATAATTGCGTAGCGTTTATAACAGATTAAAGAACTTATTATTACATATCAATTTATGAATTTCACGATTTGCTATTTTAATCCCAGATTTGATTTTTATTTCAATTTTCATTTTCATCTTGCATTTATTAATTTACTTGTCCCGCGATTTACAGACAAGGTAGTATATTTCAAACGGTCCTCGTTTCACTTCAATTTAAAATCCCATCACTTCCGTCGAGTCATCCTGTAGTACAGTAGGAAAACGCTTCAAATTAATCGAGTCCAAGATAGCTGCGCCATTGACGCCCAAACCACAGTCCGCGGTTATCGGCGCGGCTGGGCTGGAAGCATCGCGATCGAGCGTCATCGAGAGTAATCTGGATCCATCTCGAAAGGGGCGGCAGTTGGTAGAAGCTCAATCCGCGATAATCGCATACGTCGAAAACAATAGAGCGAGTCTGGCTGGTTGGTCGAAATTCAGAAATTCAGTGACATTTTTGTGTAACTTTTCAACGGTACCAGATGTTGCTATGAAACTTGGAGTGACGCACCAACATCAGTTGACAGATATATTAAAAGAAAGAAAAATTACAAAATTGTATATTTCAACAATTATAAATAAATAAACAAAAACAATAACAATAGTGTTTTCAACATGCTCACAGCAGAAGTCTAATACAGAAAATTTGAATATGAACGCAGTAAAATTAATTTTTCAAATTATTATTTTACACATTCACTGATTAGAGATTGGTTCACTTTACAGAACAAAATATAGAAGTAGTGAAATAGTATACGTTGATTTTTAAAATTCCTTTTAAACACAAAATCAAACAAACATTTTATAAAATGTTTTTGATTTTATTATTACACATGTAACTTTAATCCTGTAAAACGCATAAAATAGTACATCATTCAAACAACCCTTATTACTTTTGCCTTATCATTGAAGAATGTTTGTTATGTTATGGTACTAAACCCATTAATACACTTCTTTCATTTTAAACATCTCTATTAAACTTTCATCTTAAATAAAAGATATTTTATTAAAATATAAAATATGAAAGTTAACAAGTTAAATTAAGTTCAAATATAAACAGTTAAGAATCCAAATTTTTTAAAATTTAAGAAATGTTAATCTATGTAGCCTTGATGTGTCATTTTTCACCTTTATTAGAATAAAAAAAAAATAAGGAACAATTTGTCGGTCGTGAAACACAATTTTTCTGTCAATGAATGAAACGCGAGTATCACACAAGGTAGTCGATTAGGCTCGGCGTTACAACGATAAGGAGACCGGACGGGGCACAAAGACGGGCTGCCCGGTATAGCTCGCTCGGCCGGAGTTCCGACGCACGTGCCGAAATCTTGTTAATACCATTCTGCAAAGCCGAGTCAGGCCAAGGTCGGACCCCAGTGTTTCCTGTACGGCCTCGGGCGGGCTATTTACGACCGGAGTGTGTTCGCGAGAACGACCGGCAGCCCGGCAATCTTTTTTTTTTAAATAATCCGCCCCGGCGATTCCATGAGAACAACCGTTCCTCTTCGAGCCCAACCGGTCAATCTTGGTAATTCGCGGTGTTATCGGACGCGTGTGCTCGGTTATCCGCGACTCGAAATCGGCCGGATGGGCGGCAATTTAAATTCGAGGCGGTGCGAAGCTGTGAGGACGACTACGGTTTTATTCGTAATTATCTTGATGACAGTCCACCGAGCGATTAACTTCGATGTGTACTTACAATTTTTTAATATTCAAATTTCGCTTTACTGGCCGTGGTTATTGCGGCAATTATGTTTCAGGGAGTGCACTCGCGATGTATTCATTTGATGTAAACTGGTTCCGAGATGGGAACGCCTGCGGGCTTTAAAAAGCTACTCGCGATCGGTTTGGAAGATTCGCAACTTTCGTGGGTGGCACTTGGATTTTAGAAATCAGAATTGTGCGAGAGATTTAAGTATTGCGCTGTATATAATATTTGTAAATGTATTTTATTCACTATGGTTGTATTTAGAAAAAATATTTCATTTACAACGTTATACTATGTGTTTCTTTTCAGATTTTTTCTACACGTTGCAATATATTTTGGAGAAAGATTATTCAATTGCAAAAAACATCGTTACTTAGGAAACTGTTGTATTTGCAACAAGAATATTTGTCTTCGATGATCTTATTAGCTGTCGATGATATTAATACTCATTCATCGAAAGTAATAAGTTACAGTGTTTTAATTGAAAGGGTTTGGGATGAAGGACTGGCAATAGAAACCGAATTCGCACTTTACATTTTATACGTGCCAAAGTGTAAATTTGGCTTTGTAGTCACGGATGATCCTGTCACGGGATGAACGCTCTCCGAAATGTTGCCTGCACGTTATGTTTCACCCTGTTTGAGACCGACACATTGGATGTGCCTGCTCTATAGTATCGGTCTGAATTTCCCAACCCTCTCTTGTTTACTAACCCTTACCCTGTTTCCATAGACACAGTGCCGCGCGTGTGTCTTTCGCAGAACAAAATGTGCCGAGAGAGAGTCACGAGACCGCGAGGAAAAATTTATGAACAGAATTGGGGGTGGAATTCTGCAGTTGGTGATCAGATAATCTAAGTTTTGTGATAACACAATTAACCCATTTGTTACGGATAATTTTCGTATTTCTTGAATAAAATGTTACTTATAACAGTTTAGAAATTTAATTTATCGCTCGAATAATAATTTATTATGCTAAAAAATGAAGGATAACAATTATTTATTATTATTCACTAACAAATGTTCAGTTGATCAAAGTATATGTATATTTTCAATCATGAATTTTAAATCATCTATAATTTAATTATTTGCAAATTTTGCTATGATTATAGTCGTTTGTAAGAATTATTAGAAACATATAATTCGTCAAGATATGTTCAAAAATATATTCCCGTATTAATATTACGCGAGTAAATGAAGAAAATATTTTTACACAATGATGGCAGTCAATGCGTGAATGGTTCATTTCGCCAGCGTCTACATCATGAATCGTTCGCTGCTTTAAAGTAGAAACTCGGCACATAGTTGACCGATCTGTGTCAGTTTTCCTATATCCCGCTGATTTTGTTGGTGTCGGTTTGTTAGAAAAATCAGGATACTATGGACAGCTGTGGCCGTGAATGAATGGGCTGACGACACGGCCGATCGATAAAGGCAAAAGACTAGAGGGCATAATACCCGCGCAGCTGGCGATCGAAAGAAAGGAAAGTTCATCACAGCCGTGAAACGTGCCCGTGGTCTGAGCCTCCTCGTGACCCTACCTGCTGAACTCATTTCCACGTATACGGGAGTTAGACGGAATAATGGAAACAAAGTTGTGAAAGATGTAAAAAGTTGAAAAAGTTCAAAGCACTGTAGGTGCAACTTCAAAACTTGAAATTTGGAAATGTTCTAAATTGCTTATTCTATAAACTCAACTTGTTTCATTAAAGCTCACGAAAGAGCTTCCATTTGAATTTCTATAGTTTGTTCTATTTCCAAAAGTATATTAAACTGAATAAAATTAAGAATTATTTTTCTGGCGTGTGCCTCAATGCCATGTCCAATTCAATAATCTTCTATATCAGTGATTCCCGAACTTTTATGATCCGAAACACATTTTTGAAAACATTCAATTTCAATGAATCATTCTTCGCTATTCGTTCGCTTGTAAAATCCGCCATATTTCATTTATCTACTGCGTTATCCGTAATGGTCCGGTGTATTACGCGTATTCCGATAACCAAAATACTCTGACGTAATAAACCAATATGCGAACCGTCCTGTTAACCCTTTGCACTCGACAGATAACTCTCATTCACTACTCAACTTAATATCACAAAATTATAAACTATTATATATAATATCAATTTTTAATTTACGTATTTCCATTAGCATCAAAGAAGTTAGGATCAAAGAACGTCGTCCATGTCTCAGAAACTGTCGAGTGCCAAGTTTCTCGACTCGTCGAGAATCAGCTCACGCCACCCACTTTGAGAACCCCTGTGCTACACGAATAAAAACAATAGTCCGTTGCGTTTAAAATTCCCGCCAGAAAAGGGCGCGCCGGGCTCCGACTCAGCCCGTTCTCAGCGTTCATTATGGAGTTTTAATTGCGCGGTTTGAGCCCCGCGAAGAAAGCGTGGCCGCTTCAGCCGTTCAGCCTTTTGTGTCCACGGCAGATGCGAGGTGTGTTCCGCGATTCCGCTCTAAGACCGGCCTTACGTGCACGCAAACGGAATAATAAGAACCGGCGGCCCTCACATCCGGACGGCCTGATGATATTATTGTCCCGGACACCCCTTTCCCTGCCCTTTTTCGTTTTTCTCGCGTTTAAGACGCCTCTGGTTTCCCTGTCCTCTTATCCCTGGCGTCTTATTCCTGTCGCGACACACCTTCGGCTTCCTCCTCTTTCACTGGCCAAACCTCCTCGCTCTCACCCTCACCCATCCCTCCCTTGACACCTTTTAGCCCTCTTGAATTCGTTCCCGCGAATTTTTCTTAAGTCTCAGCGATTTACTCTTCTCCCTTTGAAACAACTCTTCGCTCTTTGTTCCACCCTTCGCGGTCGTCCTCTTTGAACTTTGCCATCTTGAGAAGTTTCTCTTTTGGAAATTTCATCTCGCTTTTATGCTGGTTTTGTTCTTGCCTTGATGAGACATGTAATGAAGATGTTTAATTTCAGTTTTTCTTTTCTTTCTTCGGGGTTGTTTGTTGGTGATGATTTTGGGGATTTTTTGGTGCCACTTCAAAATTATTTCCCGTTCGCCCCTCCTCCTCCCCCCCCCCTCGATACGTAATTTTCTATTCCTCGCGTAATACTTCTTTTACTGCCTACCTTTATTGAATTTCATCGGAGACGTTCATTTCTATCTTTTTCTTCTTCTTCCTCTTTCTCTTCCTCTTCTTCTGCCGCTTTTTTCCCCTCTCATTCGTTGTTCTCCCAACCATTTCCTGCAATTTCTTTCCCTGCCATTTCAATTTATCTCGTTACGTTTGACAAGTTTTTCTTCGGCGAAATCCCTTCGCTCCCTCCTCCGCCCATTTTCCTGGCCGAAGTGTCGTTGTTACTGTGCTGGTAATCTTTGACTCTTCATACCTGCTGGTTTCTTATTTCACGGTTTCCATGTTTTTGCCTGTTTGCATGGAGAATTCTGCTCTCCCCTTCTGTGAAGATTCATCCGATGTTGCACGCGATGTATCTCCGTGACTGAGGCTCGCTACAGTCTTCCTCACAAGAGCATACCGACATTATCCGCAAGACTTGATGCCTAATGAGAGATATCCTGATAATGTAAACACGCACTGTTCTCTTGAATACAGGTTGGCTTATAAGATCTCAGCTTCATGTTGATCATTGCGGAGAATAACTATAGAAGCGAAAATATGGAAGTTACGTATGCGAGAAATGTATTTTGGGAAACGGTATTATTGTGTTTGGGCGATCGTTACTCAAGAGATTGAAAAGAAAATGTGTGTTGAATGCAAGAACTTTAATAGACCGTATTTGAGAAACAATGGAGAATATTCAGGCGAACGTGTGTGTCAGTAACTAAACACTTATGGTTATGTAAATGTAATCATTTTTTATATACAAATATATTTACATTTATATATATTTTTAATGTAAATATGCTATCTTTACAACCTTAACTGGTTAATTATTGGTACATTTGTCTTCCACCTAATACCGAATTAATAGAATTAATAAAAATTAATAAAAAAATAATCAAGCAATAATAGAGAAAATATGATCCCCTGTTCAGTAAGAATGTATTAGTGTTTGAAATGTATCCATGTTACATTTGTTTGGAAGTAAACTGATTTTTGCAGAGATATAACCACTATGCTCTTGTGAAACAGACTGTAGGTCTTCGTTTTCCCGGCAGGCATCGAGAAATACATACGGTTCAAAGGAATTTGGAAAATGATATAGGCAGTTCAGACAAAAAATTTCGAAAGAATACTTGTTACAGAAATTCATAGGTTATTTAGGTACATATTCGCGTGAGAATGCACCCCGTAAATTATGTTGTTGAGAAAGGGAATGGTAGTTATTTAAAAGTAATGGTTGTAATGCTAGCGTATCGTTGCTCGCATTATTTTACTGTTCCAGTGAACAGTAAAGAGGTTTATCTCAGCGATGTGAAAGTAAATGGATTAATCTGAATGTAGTAATCGAAATAAAAGCTGGGTTTAGACTTACATTCATCGAGGCAGCTAACTTGATTGTGAAATTGCATGAAAAATGTATTTAAAATTGAATTTATTATGAAATATTAACTGGTTGTTAATTTCTATGGAGAATTTGTTTAAAATAATGAAATCCTCTGAATTCATCGTCTTGGATCTGAACATTTCGATGCGATTTGTAATTCGTAGTAAAATCAAAGGGCACGTAGCTTCAATGCAATTAAAAATTAATAGAATTAAATGTATGTGTATTATACATTAAATATTATAGGTTTAATAACTGAATAATTCCTTTTCATATTTAATCGCGTTTGATAAGTGCATGGTCGTGATTGTATAATAATGATTAGAAATTAACATTGAGTTTTTCAAATTTATTTTAATCAGGATGTATGTAGTTCATCATAAGATTCATTTTACATCAAATGAATTATGGTTCAACCCAATACGAAGATTATACATGGTCTACTCCCTAACTTCATATTCTAAAATATTTTTGTTTTACCCAATTCAAATTCCATAAAAATTTGTGTTGCAAAACTTGCATAAAATACGAAGTATAATAATCTGTAATGAACGGATGAATCTGTAATAAAGGCGGTCAATTTTATAATTAGAAGTCGACTGTTGATATGTTGCTGTATAGTAACGTTCTATTTAATCTCCAATGCTTTAAAGCTTCTCATTACTTCATCAACATGTTGCAAGTGTCACCGACATTTTTACCTGGGTTGAAACATTCAAATGTGGTATTCAAAGTGTTTAGCATCGACTTCAGTACATTTCAAGCAGCGCTGAGTCATAAAACAAGTACGCGTTGCATCCTTAAAAAAAGAAGGAATGAAAGAACAAAAACAAACGCGTAACAAGTAAGTAATAGAAACAAAAACATGTTGCTAAACAAGTGAACCGTTCTCAAGACTAGAATATTAAATAGGAACGTGACTTCGCAAGTCAACGCAACTTCAAAACAAAACTCTGTTAATTCAATCGCCTTTGACCTTAAAATAAGTAATATTCGAATTATTGAATTTCTCATCAAAGTAACGGTCACCGCATAAACACTATACACAATTCAATTAAAAAAAATTGAACTTCTTATCAATTCTTTGCAATGAAATAAAACTTTTGCTAATACACTCCGACCTTCCCAAATATATGCAATTTTTCAATTTCTTCTTCATAGAAAATTCTACTTTTTCGTTTACAGAAAAATACCTTTCTACAAAGTAATAACTAAAAGGAAAACATTTCTGACAATATAGTTAGAAAATTAAAACTGTATCCAAATCAATATTTAATTTCTTTGCATCGTTTATCCCTCTATAAGCTGAATTTTATTTCCTGACTATAACGGTATTTATGCAATATGAAATTAATAAATATGAACCTATAAATACTAATGAATAATGTATTCAATAGTTTTAATAATCTTACTAAAACGAATACATTTTGTAATTTTTAAATTACAGTGACGTTGAACATTTACCTCTGTGTGTATAAAAGTTTAAGTTGATTAATTCTTTAATTTTATTCATCACTTTACGGTAAAAAATTAAATAAATCAATTTAACCCAGTATACTGATGTGACTTCAAAATCATACGGGCTCATAAAGGGTTATGCTGTTATATGCTTTTGTGTTTATTTGAACTTAATGATTTCTTGCTCGAACATCGATCCGTCCAATTTGTTGTGATGCCTTTTTGTGTGTCCTTAAATCACTTTAGGCGACGCTAGCTTAAAATCGCAGGCCAGTCTTGAGTACGCGAGAAGCTTGAGCGTTTTCGTGGACAAACTGAACTTCTCTGACATTCGATAGTCCCACGGGAAAGCGTGATAGAAATTCTGCCAATCCTCGCGAAACGTTAGGAACAAATGGCGACTCCGCCGCTTTGATACTCCTGAAACCACATAAGTGGGGCGAATTTAACCCCTTTCGCGATGGCAACAGTCGTGAAAATCGAGGAGCAGAGAGGATTGCACGTAATGGTTATTTTTGGTTCCATTTTAGAACGAAAATTTCATTTTTAAGGGTTTCTGTTAAAGAATGAAAACATTTGAAACATTTATTTAAGATGTGATGTATGAATTACGAGAAATGAATTCGAACATGAAGAAGTGATAGTAATCGAAGTCATCTGTTCTGTCACGTTTCATTCTAGCTTTTTTCAAGAATCGATCCACCTTGAAAATAATTTCAGAGAAAAATGGATGAGTTCGATCACTGTCACTTTCCTATATTGCTACTCATTTTTGCACTTTTCTTATTACACTTCGAATGTATACTTATAGACTTTAATGTCGTTCATGAAATTTACTTTTTTTTATAGTAATTTGCGAGAATTTTAAACATTAATACATACACTTAAACTTTGTTGAATAAACAATTTCTATATCATATTAACTATCGACAGTTTGTTTTTAATTATGGGAAATTGAATATTATGAATATATGTGTTGTAGTTATAAATATTTTTGTTGATTGGATAATGAGATACAAGACAATTTAAAAAATTACAGGACTTTCTGCAAGTAAATATTGTAAAAAAATATTATTTAAAATGAAAATTAACTTACTTGCCATCAGATCCTCTTCCTTATAAATGCGCAACCGAATTAATCGACCACGTAATGTACAAATTTGTGATGTTTCGAAGATTGTATACTACAAAGAAGGAAGTCCACAAACTTTACACGAAGTAACTGAAATTAACAAAAATTAATAATGTATTATTAAATGAAAAAAATGATATTAAAAATATATTATTAAATATTATTAATTTTTGAAAATGTAAATTCTAAAGAACTAAAACTAACTTATCTCGAAAAAGAAACGTGGTTTTAATCATCAATAGAATTGAAGATTGTAAGTAATGTCAGATAGAATATTTTTCTGAAGGATTGAATGACCATGAATTATGGTATCACCTCTATAAAGCGTTACTTGGAGTTGACAGTATGATTATATAGGACTCTGCACATGATTCTGCGACAGTTTCGGTGACTTATGACGTGGGGTGGCAGTGAGAAACTCGACAATGCGTGACTATAGAGGGAGAATAATGTCTTTATAAATCATTAACATGTTCTGAAGGGTACCAAATTTCACTAACAGTAAGTGATTTCTGTCATCAATAATTATTTTTTTTTAAATAAATAAAATAAGGTGAACAGAAGTAACAAAGATCAGTAGTATGTACGAATAGAATCTGTATAAATAGTCGATCACATTTTCCATAAAAAGGTGCCTAAATGCATGTACACGGTTCATAGATAAATTTTCCGCATGTTTTATAACTGATTAAGTTGTAATTATAATAAAGTTGTAGTTAACGATAGATAAATATTTTAATTGCAGAATATATGAAAGAAATGATTGATATATATATATATATATATTGTCGATTCCTCTCTTCATAACTCGATCGTTTGTGTTTTCGTTGACTAATTTGAAATCGTAAAATTGGAATAGAAACCGATTGTTTCAATTAATAATATGTTAAAGTAATCATTTAATAATTTAATAGTCTTCATTGTTCAATATAAATGTTACAGAAAAAAATTGTTCAATTTGTGTTGATCGATATATTTCACACTTTCTTAAGGTTTCATTAAAATCGTAACTTTCAAGTTGATAAACTTCGCTTGCGTGTAGTAATGTAAAGGTCTTTTTTCTATTTGTTAGTCAAACATAAATATTCACTAGTCATAAACTATATAAAATACGTCTACTACTCCAATAGTCGTGAAACTTTAATTTATTATGTCGCTAGCTTGGTGCTTAAGAGACCTTGCATTTTCTATTTCCACTAATTTTCATTTTACTGCGCACGCGACACGTGCAAGAAGTTTTCATAATTCCTTTACTATAAAAATAAATTATATTTGTGTTATCTTTGTTGTATTTCTTTTAAAATAATTTTACTGTGCAGCCATACGATATTTCTGCGTAGTGTCCTGAAACGACGGAAAATATTCTTGTAATTTTAATTTTATAATATTTTATAATGTTATATAATATTTCTATATTATTATATAATAATAATTTTATAATTTTGGTTTATGTTTAGCTCTAGCTTTTAATTGCAGTACATATGTTACAACGAACTAATCATAATAAATTAATTTTAACATTTTAATGTAGATATTAAAAAGAAAAACCGAAATTATGAAATTTTATTTTTTACCGACGCGAAACATTTCGTTCATACCTATATAATAATTTTAATTTAATCTTCTAACATAAATTTTCAAAAAAATCTTCCAAGTTGAATAAACATACCACACGAAAATTCTGCTATTATAATTTCATAGAATTCGTAGAATCATCCCTGAATTAGAATTTCAATTGAAAGGACCATGAATTCGGCTTTGGTAGCCATTTTCTAGCTTCGAAGTCGCAGGTCAGGACGCTGGGGGAAGCTTCATCATTGGCGGACGCATCTGTTCGTCGGCCACCTGTCGGCAGGTGCAAAACGTACGGCCGTAGCCCGTTACCTTCGGCTCGGTATCAATTGGCCCTTTTGTTTTCACTGGCTCCTCCACCGGTTCCCGTTTTACTACGTCGTAGTATGGACTCGTACGCGCGACACGCGATAGTCACCACTCTCCGGATGTTATCGGCTCAAGCGGAGGACCGTGGTGGCCTGGCTGTAAAACTATTTAAGCTCATGTCACGTAAACAGGAAGCGTCTTCCCGCTTTGTTTCCTCCGACGCAAGTTATGAATAATGCCACCTGCACTTCGTTGCATACCATTGTCCCCATTTCTTTTTAAATATGGCACACTTTTCGCCTTCGTTAGCCTCGATACACATTATCGGCTCCCTTAAAATTCTATCCTTGTCTGCCGTTTTCGATGAACGAAGGGTAATTTCGGATGAAATGGCCCAATCTCATTTAAATTGCCAAATATCTATATTTTCAATTGTTCTTAGTGATATATACTGAATCTTGCATAGAGGTCTGTTTAACTATTCTTCCTGTATGTATTTATTTTCATAAATATATTTTCTTTGATTAGGTATTAATGATATTTATGATGTAATAATTCTTTTTAAAAAGTGGGCATCCCTCCCTTTTCTTTGATTAGGTATTAATGATATTTATGATATAATAATTCTTTTTAAAAAATTGGCACCCCTCCCCGACTTACCCTATTCAGTCATGTAATTTACTCTATTTAAATATACCAATATTATTAGCATTGATAAACATAGTAGCTTTATCGTGAAATAAATTATTTTATACAGTATAATTAAAATATTGCAGTGTTAAAACTCTTGCCAATGGTGAACGATGTTTCGCTTCTTAATGGCAGAATAAGGAAGATCGTCTAACAATGTCCTACTTTGTGCTTTCAGGCTGCGATACTTCAGCAGACTGCGGAATATATATACCAGTTGGAACAGGAGAAAACCCAGCTGCTATCCCAGAATTGTCAGTTGAAACGATTGGTGAATCAGCACGAGGGTGGCGATGTTCCGATCAAGAAACGTAAGCCGGACAACCAAGGTGAGTGTTTTAGATGTGAATTATTCCTGCGATTATCTGCACCAAAAGATCCTAGATTTTATTTAACTTCATATTAGTCTGATTAACAAATTTCTGGCTGTTATACATGCCATAAAACTAAATTTAAATTGTAAAGTAATAGTTATCCTTCGTATAAAATACAAATACATTTCAAAGATGATAAAATTTGATACACTAAATAATGTGTTTGGTGTTTCTAATTTAATGAAAAATTCATTGAAACATTTTTTAGTTAAATCTTTACCTTTGTACAAATGAATATTACTAGGACCAGATAATAACGTGAGCAAATACAAGAAAGTAGTTAATCATAAAAATTATAATAATAATTGTTTGGTAATGAATTAGAGCTTTATATAAGTAAAATACCTTGCTCTTAACAGACAATTTACATTTTTTTTACTCCTTGTTTTCAATACACTATTGCAGTTAATATGAGTATTATAATTGAGCACAAAATATACCTACATCAATCTAATATTACATGCAGTTAATTGGTTTGCGACTAATTATACTTATAAATTCTATCTTATTAATATGAATGCAATTATTCATTATATCTATAATCTGATTTAATGTGCTACGCAATCAAGATGCTACGTGTCTTCGATCAACGCTAATTCGTTGTGCGATTAAAACAGCTCGTTTTGTGTTACTGACAATGAGTCATCGGGAAGACTTCTCAAGGAATTTTTTAATTTGCCGGTCGGAAACGGTGCGAAGATTAATATTGAAGAATCGTTCATCATTTTCGCGAAAGTAATTACATTCTTGAAGGCCGACCATGCTGCACCGGATATTCTGTTCCGTTCTTCGGGAGAATGAAAAAAAATTCGATCAATAGAATCGGAAATTTCGTCTGGCCTACCTATGACCAACCCTTAAATTTTTTTATTATTAACGCGAGAGAATGATTGATATGGTCTATGACGAAAAATTATGGTCTTTTACGTGAAATATACATGGTGTATATTTATACTGAAAAGAATACACAAATTTGGTAAATTATTGATAGCACTACTCTTTGTTGTTACAACAACAATATGGAATATAAAAGCATGGAAGAGATATTACCATTTCTTATATATTTTAAAAGTTTTGTATATGTCATACTTCATACGTTACACATAAATTTTATATAGTAATATCATTGAATGTATTTAAAAATTCAACAATGTTCCCCGACATTTAATCGAAAGAGAAAAATAATTTTATTATTACAAGATGATATTTTAATTAATAAACAAATAGTGAACTTGTGTTTTGTATATGAAACGATACCAGGAAAATGATTGATGCGTCAATGTGAAAATTTTCTGATACAGAGAATCGAGTCGATCAGATTCCGAAGTATCCGTTCAACATTCCGTACGGGAGACGTTCGTGGATTAACTAGGCATCACATTCCGTTCAATAATTAACAGAAGCGTTCTTAATAGCGGTCGCCGATAATGAGCTTCTTCATTTCAGGAGGTGTCGTCGTCAGTCTACCGATGCATGTTAGCGAGAGCGGTGACGAGGGATTGGGCAGCATGTCTCCTGAGCCATTGTCGGTAATAACCGTGACCACAGAGGGACATTCCGTGGTCAACAGCGAGGTGGTGGAGCTCAGACGACAGTTGGAAAGGGAACGCCACGCGAGGCTGCATTTAGAAAAGCAGATGAGAGCTATACAAAGTCAACTCTACCCGGAAAGATACCGGGACAACCAACTGATTACTTACCAGCCGCACGAGGTACCGTATGATTTGATGACATATTATCGATTACGCGTAGGTTTTATGAACCAAGAATTCATAATGATTAGTTCAGTAATTTTAGCGTCTTTTATTTTGTTAAAATTAAGTATTTATGGTTTAATTTAATTTACAATTATTTTTATTAATAATTTTGTAGAATTTAATAAATTTATTTTATATTTAAGAATGTTTGGGGCTGTAATAATTAGAATTATATGTTTACAACAAGTTGATATAAACATTTTAGTAGCTTATCCTGTAAAAGTCCATTTGGTAAAAAATATAATTGTTAGTATCGAATTGTACGAACATAAAATTAGAAATGTTGTATGCTCACATTTGTGAACGAAAGATGGAAATGACTCTAACTCTTGAAAACATTTAAGAAATTTATGTGATAGAGGATTTGTAATTTAATTATTATTTATTTCCATTGGGGGGTATTTATAAAGTATTTATACAAATATGGGAGTTAGAAAATAATGATGTATACTCAAACACGTTAATAATATTCGGTATACAATAATAATCTTTCTCAGAATTTTGGTCTGGATTTGATAACGGAACGCGACAAAAGTGATTACCGGTCGCATTGAGAACCACTGTCTTTCTGTAGTAAAAAATGAATGTAACTTGTAACTTTTTTGTAATGCTTTCTATAGGAAAATGGTCTGGTTTGTTGCACGATGCAGTTAGATTCTCTCTTAGACTATTTGTTCTTCAAATAAATTAAAAAATATCTGCAAAGGTTGCTGTATTTTGGGTGTCTGCTTTACTTTGATCATTGTTCAACCATATTTACGTATTAAAAATATAATAATAATTAATATGATCTTGTTCCTGATAATCCATAGAAAAATTATATAATTATTACTGTTAAAGAACTAAATTAATTTTCCTAAACACTGCAGCAGTGGAGAAAAATAGTTTTTGAATTCGTATCTCTTGCATAGAGAACTATAAAAATCTGTAAATTAAAAATCCATGAACTTAAAATTTATAAACCAAAAATGATAAATTCATAACATACACTTACTCACTGATAAAAGTCAAAGTATTTTTCTCCATATAGTACGATAAAAAAATTCGTCCATAGGTGATCGAACACACGGACAACGTGATCGCCCAGGAGACAGAGGAAGGTGTTGCTGCTCTTCAGGTAGTGTCCGTGGTGTCTCTGCCGCCAGTCGGTTCAACGCAGACCGTGGAAACGTCTAGTCCGGACCCGAGTTCGCCTCCCTTATCACCGCAACCTGCGGATATGGTGCCGGAGGAGATCAAGGAGGAAGAAGCGGAGCCGGGCAGCCCGAAAATTGTCGCCTTCACCCAGAGCCAAGCGTTCTCCACGTTGGAGGAGCAGACGACGGGCGACTCGTTCTCTTCGTCGAGTCGTGTCACGTATTCAGGGGATTTCAAAACCACGTCGCCACAGTACATCACCGCGAGCCCCAGCAGGCCGTTCTCTCCGGCCGCAGAACCGCAGCGATTACCTAGTGTCCTGGAAGCGGCGATGAAAGCGGAACCGAAGGTTGAAGTTGAGAGGTAGGTAGTCTCATTTCTGATAACGTCAGTTCGATACATAATATTATATAGTTACCGGAACGATTGGCTGTACAATACTATTGACAATCAGTATTTCATACTCTACTGGCTGCGTTAAATTTTTAACCTTTTATTACTATACGTCACTATAATGGCTTTTGTGTATATCATCTTTTCGAACGCTACATCACTATAGCGGCACAATTAATTCTCTCACAATTACACAGTGAAAAATTTTATTAGTCTCAAATCGAAGTGTTACATTTATGATACACAGACCGCGCTTGCTCAAACTTTGCTCTACAGAGATATAGCGCGACTAGACTCGCTGTAACTAAAAGGTTGACGCGAATGATTTTTATAATTTATGTAATTTTTGTTAAAAAGGTTGGACACAGCAAAATTTGCATTACGTATATCAAACAATACTCATTATTTACATCGTAATTAGAAAAAACTTCACCGGACATTCCTAACTTTTCAAATCTGATCTTACAAGTAACATTAGACCCAAACGCACCAACTAAAACTAATCAAGCCAAATCCCCAATTCCAGGTTGCCGTCGCCGTCGAACTCTCTCGACGACGCTTCACCGCAGGCGAGGTTATACCTGGCGAATACCTCGCGGCAGAACCTGGAGACGATCGTCGAGGCGATACGCCACTTGGAGGGCGACCATTTATTCAGCGACGAGCCGGCGCAGGACGTGCCGCTCGCATTGACCAACAAACAAACAGCGAACACGTCGGGGAAGTCGTCGACGTCCTCGTCCACCTCTTCGACAGCGAAGCAGCGGCTACTTCAAGCCGAGTTTCTACAATTCCACAGGCAACAGCAGACCCAACAGAGACCGGGTGTGATCGTGGTGAAGCATTCGTGATCGAGAGGCGCGTCCCGATCAGCAAACTGAACGCGCTCGTCGTGGCAAGCTCGCCTCCGCTCGAGAAAGAACGACGATGTTCTTGCGCGCCGGCGGCGCCGGTGGACGCCACCGGGCGCCGTGTCGCGTCGGGACGCGACTTTTGAGTTAACGACCGTGTTGGACACTCGAGCCGGAGGCGATGGTTTCCTCCATGTGAAAAAAAAAGAAATGACGCTCGGGAAGGCCTCCTTGCGTTCGTACCGCCGATCGAGGACACCTGATTAAGTCTGGCCAGCGTTTTCGTATGTTCCTACTGCCCGTTGTCCACCTTCGTTTCGACTGGCTCTCTCTTTTTTTCTCTTTAACCTTTCTCTATATCTCTCTCTTTTTTTCTCTTTAATCTTGCTCTATATCTCTCTCTTTTTTTCTCTTTAATCTTTCTCTATATCTCTCCCTTCTTTTTCCCTTTGACCTCTCTCTCTCTCTCTCTCTCTCTCCCTCTCTGTCTCTCTCTCTGTCTCTCTCTCCCTCTCTCACCCTCCCCACCCCCTTCTGCCCCCTCCCCCTCTCTCCCCCTCTCCCTCTCTGTCTCTCTCTCTGTCTCTCTCGCCTTCTCTCCCTCTCTCCCCCTCTCCCTCTCTCCGTCTTTCCCTCTCTCACTCTCTCCCTCTCTCCGTCTTTCCCTCTCTCACTCTCTCCCTCTCTCCCACCCTCTCTGCCACTCTCTCTCTCTCTCTCTCTCTCTCTCTCTCTCTCTCTCTCTCTCTCTCTCTCTCTCTCTCTCTCTCTCTCTCGATCCGCGATGGAAAGATTAAACCCTTTATCTCGTTGTTGTTCCGGTGACAATCCAGGGATCAAATCCAGTGGCGAACATTGGATTCGTCGGTTGATTTGCTGAATCGTTAAATTGAGGAAAATAAAATATCGGGCGACTATGAACGGTCATTCATTTCTCACGGTGACTCGAAACGAAGGTGGGACCAAAAGTCGAAGCTCGACGAAAGGATCCTCGCCAACCGAGTCGTCGAAACGATACATTTTTTTTCATTCACTACCACCACCACCACCACCACCACCACCACCACCACCACCACCACCACCACCGTCACCATCCCAGCAACCCACCCCTATCACGCCCTCCATTGCTCCCCAACCAATGTCACCTTGTTTTTCTTGTAAATACCACCGATTCGTAATGTTCCCCCCTTCTCTGTTCGTTTTCGAGTTTCTCCTTTTTGTACGAGAGTCTGAAGACCGAGTAGCGTAAACCATCCCCTATGTCCAAGCGATGTTACTCCCAATATCGTGAGATTCACGTTGGTAATGCCCCTGATTCAATCCCCTTTTAATTATCTTCATCTTCGCCACCAGTTTCCCCTGATCAGCCCATTTTTAGATTCCTGATTCCCTTGTCTGCCTACTACCCCCTCTCTACCTCCCTTCGCGAATCGAGACAGCGAAGCGGGCGTTCTTTCTCCTCGTGCGCCGCGAGGCAGGATTTTCATTTTTCTAGACTTAATCGACTTGCTACCGTAACGATAATAATATTAATATTAATAATATCCGTAGGTGATAAGGTCGCGTACGATATATTGTACCGAGGTATACATACATACACAGGCATACACACATACAAGTACACACACGATATATACGTATATACGCTACCGCTGAAGAATATTGGGATCAAAGTTGTTCCGTTTGTTTCGTCGGAAAGGAAATTAAGTTATTATACAGGGTGTTCGAATTGTTAGTAAATGTTTTCACGAGATGCGATTATAGACGACGACGACGACGACGATGATGATCATGATAATGATGTTGCTGCTAATGATGATGATGATGAGGAGGAGGAAAAGGAGGAGGATGGTGACGATGCTCTGTGTAAAAGAAAATCGAATCGAGGATGTGAAATTGAATTCTTTTTTTCTTTTCGTTTTTATAAAGCTTTGTTTTCGAGAAAGTGAGTTTTAGAATTCGCGGCGACGATGTGATGACTTTATCTCAGTACAGTAATGTCTCGACCAGGTAGACGCTCGCAAAATGGTTCGCAAAAAGCGAATTAATGAACTTCCCGCGCGACGTTTGGCGTTTCTCTCCGGTGTTTGATACCCGACCGAGTATTGTCTGACGTATACGAAGTTCAACAGACTGACTTAAGTAGCGACACATTACTGTAGTAACTCTCGCGTGACAGCTGAACGACGTCGTTCAGGCCTGCGTACCTCACGGGGATCATTTTTCTCGAAAATAAAGATCTTTACGAAAACAATTGTATTCCGTGTTTTTGACTCATTTTCAGACACAGAATCAACCAACAGGTATTCATGCGCCTTGCGTACACGTCGTGTTAGCGTATTCCAAGTTAGAGACGAAAACGAAAGGGGTACGGTCATCGCGCTGCGAACGCGAGGGTACGCCGATAGACGCATAACCTCTTTACGTCTGATTCGTAAACTGTGAACATTATAGCTATACTGCGGATCGTTGCATTGATACCCGAGAATGATCGGTCGACAATTTATTACTTTGATTGTTAACGAACTTGACGATAGAAGAATATTAATCTAGATTATGGAACTGTTTTACTTTAACGAATAAAATCTGTAGATAAAATCCGCAGTGTAATTATAAACGATCCCACAGTATTGAGCGGAAGTGTGTAAGTACATCCACATGGTCCTCCGAGTGTATATACATATATGCGTACATATGTATGTATGTACGTAGCATAAAGAAATGAAAGAAGAGAAGACGAAGTATATACACGCGTAATAAGCAGGAGAAGAATTACACTTTTCACTGTGAGCACGGTGTTTTCTTTCTCGATTGTTCGATTTTTCTAAGGATCGGGAGGGGAAGGGGTGTTATTATTATTATTATCATTATTATTATTATTGCGAGTGCGACGATTCAATTGAACAGACACACACAGGGGACGTTGACAAACGAAAATAAAAAAAAAACAAATTTGCACGTACACCACGCCACTGTATCATGAGTAACGCAATACGATACACACACGCATGCTTGAATATTTAAACACGCATCGGGATGCACGTTTCGAGGGAAAAAGAAAAATCGGTTTTTTCTCCGACGCTTTATCGAGCGACACCGAACCACACACATATACATACACGTACACGTAAACATATACACAAGTACCGATTTGTAAATCTGTAATCTCATTCGTCGAGGACGAAGAAATTCCGTTTGAATCTGTGCCAAATAATCGAGTACCCGGACTTTTGTTCCTTCGTAGATGTTAGGTGGCTGCGATGGCGGATCGGTTGCATCCGGCGGATCGGGAGCCGCGCGAGTATCGTTCGTCCCCTCCGCATATATTCGTCAGCAATGCTTTTGAAGCAACTTTTTCTACCGTGAACTTTTTTAACAAAAAAATAATGGGAAAAAAATGGAAACACACGCATCATCCTCCACTTACCTGTCCATCGCACCCTTGGATCCTTGTCGAACCTGTTTAACGGCTGATATTTTGGCTAGCAATGGGGATGATAATGCATATTCGAAAGACATTTTCACCCCAGGGAAGAAATAATCTTTTTCTACATGTGCAAACGTCGGATACGAGCGTTTACCGTTAAGTTAAAGGAAACAGGCGAGGGGTTGAAGATTTTTTCGTGCCTTTCGAGGGGAAGAACGATCGAACCGAAACGACCGAACGCGATTTTACCGATTGGCCGGTGAACCATCTCCGCGGGACAGATATTTGTCTCGCGTGTTTCTGTCTATCTCTGTCTTGTATTACGAGAATTGAATTTTTGTTCTTTTATTTCGTTTTCAATTTTTCTGTAAGCTTTTCGATTCACCGGACGATATGAAGGACTGATCACCTGATTATTGGGTTGCATTGAAATCGCTGAGAACGGTTTTGTAAAGTTTAGAGCGTGAAGGGGATGTACAAAATGTAGGTGTTGCATTTATACAGTGTATTAACCCTTTAAGATTCCGGTTAGTTTCGATTTTTCGATGATTTTGAAGAATATATTGGTAGATTGTTGGGTAGGAAATAAAAGATGTCACCGATCGATGGATTCGACTATACATTTAGGAATGGAAATTGTTTATGTATTTAGTTAAGGTGTTCACTTTGTTTCGTGTAGACGCGACTGGATTGCTACTTAATAACTGTATGTAATCCATATTGACAATGTGATATTTTTCAATTCGATTTCAAATTAAATAGTCTCTAAGATTCATTGAAACATCTGGTAAAAATTAATCTTTAATGTAGATATGGTAAAGTAAATATAATCTTAATGTACGACATTTGACATTTATAAAAGCTTTGGTTTTCTAGAAAGAGAATTTTCAATCTGACTGAATCTTGTGTTTGGTGTTAAATTAAAGATCAACGTATTAGCAAGAAAAGTTTGTTGGTAAATTATTTGTTAACAAATAGTAGTTAAAATCATCATTAAAAAAATAGTTTCAATACATAATTCTACTTTTGAATATCCTGATTTTCTATAATAATGATGTAAATACAATTGCAATTCCTTTGCAAGTACGTATAACGTTATTTTGATTAATAAAATTCATTAGTGTCCAATGTAGTGTCAAGCTCCACCAGGAAATCCGATAATTTATATAAGATAAACTAATAATACGAAAATTGTTCTTACATATAATATAGTCACAGTATTAGGAAGGAAGTATACATGAAGTCATTAAAATATATAAAAAATATAGTGAAATCAAATGTTAAATTCGCCTCGGTGACAAAATGTCAGAGAGGTCGAGCAAGTTGAGAAGCAAATGAATGTATTTTTGAAAATACTTTCTCAAATTGTTACTTAAAGATTTACTAGCGAAACAATTTTCACGATAAACTATAAACAAAATAAAATATACGTAGATGTATGAAGAATACGCAACTAACAGATTCCTAAATTCATACCAGAATAATGAATTAGAATCTGGTATACCAGAATTCGTTTTTGTACCTAGTCAAATTCTAATTTTTTCCTATAGAAACATTCAAAGTAATTTTCCTAAGCACGTCGAAAGAAGTGGTACAAATGTAATCTTACTTGTAACAAAACTGTAACGATACAAATAAGATTCACAAGCAACAGAATCGATTATACATTCATGAAGATTAAGTATTTCTAAAGTCGCACTGGTTCCTTCGCAAATTGTCACACTGTATAAATCTGTAGATATCCAACCGTCATCTTGTACATCGGTATTTCTACGAGATTCCCGTGGACGAAACATTTTCTAAGATATAAAGTTGCCAGTAATTTCAATGTAACATCGATGATCCTGTACACCACTTCTGTAACAGCGCCAATGTATAACTCGAAAGAAAGAAAAACTAATCTCTCGCGACCGATCGAAGGCAGAATTCTTTCCGCGAAGACGAACGGTCGCAAATCGCGCGGTTTATTTTGCGAGAAATCCGCGAAGTGGCACACGCCTATGAGGGAAGCAGTTAGTTTCAGCTACTCGCGTTAAAGGACGCGTACGGGGGTCAGGCGGTGAAAAGATGATCAGTAACCGAACACGAAACGACAATTCAAAAGAAAAGGGGGGAAAAAGAAACAAAAGGTACACGAAGAGAAGCAAAACAAAAGCGTGCGTATCTTTAGTTAACGTTTAGTGGTTAGACTACGTAGGGGATCGTTAGCCGAAGTACACGAGCGAATTCTACAAGCAAGTTACTCAAAATATTGTCTATCGGTATGATAAATGTGAAACGCTAATCTGTAATTGTACTGTGTGTATATAAACTATTTAGCGACGTTCTACCTAACAAAAAAAAAGAGAGAAACGGAGAAGAAGAAATAAGAAGGAAGGTGAAGAATAAGGAGCGTTACGATATTGAAAGGACGACGAAGCTTGTCGCGGAAAGAGATCGGGAGGCAAGATAAAACGAAAAAAGAATGGAGTCAAGTGAATCTAAGAAACGGATCGCCTTTTTGTACCGAACGTGACATCGTCGAGGAACGCCGTTCCTCGATATGGGGGACATTTTTTCTACCAAGTGTTCATCATTTTTCTACGACTTTTCCGGCTCGCTATTTCGACCCAAGTTTTATCCATCAGACCACCCAGTCTCGCGATAGGTACGAAAAGGGGTTCGGGATCTGTGCGTATCCACTGGTGAAAGTGTAAATTAATGAATCTTCGATTGAGCACCCGACGAGGGTGGCTAACCAGCATCTCGATGTCCGCGCCAGGGCGCACAAGGGCCTAACCAGTCGAGACGCGAGTTTTTTCGATCGTTTCTTCGACCGTTCCCCACCCCACATCCTTATCCTCGCTCCCGACATTTTCCTTCGATCTTCTGTTGTCATTTCCATTATTTGTGCCTGCTTTGACGATTCTTTATCTCACTTCGAAACGAATCTCCAGAACGATCCTTCTGTGCGTTTTCTCTTTTTCAATTGAACCGTTGCGTGTACACGAGCCGCGGTTATTTTTTATTTTTCTTCTCTTCTCCGTGTTCCTTCGATGGATTTCTTGCTTAGCGGCCGTAGTTTAGTAGTGGAACCAGTTGGATTAGGGATTAGGATTTATGGTAGTTTACTGGGAGCACTTCGAAGATAATTTACTTATACGTGTGAAGAGATTTGCTTATTTCTTTTGTAAACGTAGGCGACAGCGGAGTCGGGGATTGGTAAAGGTAGATCGTTACCTGTGATATGTTGTCTTCTGTCGAGTAATTATTGGACAATGGTTCTTGGTTTTGTAACAGATTCTTTGCGAACGAGTCATTCTACGATACGGTTTATTTACCTTTTTCTTCGCTTAAGGGAACATTTATTTTGTAAATAAGAATTTTTATATTCCCCATTATTTATTGAAGGCAAACGCGCACGTTATTTTGTAGCGAAATCTAAAAACTTCTTTCTTCTAGTAATTTTAAGTGTATTCGCTGTAGGGTAGCCGCGGTAATGATACATTTGAAATTAGCGAATACTGTCACTCGAACTAAATTGATCCGATTGATTATGTCGCATTAAATGTGTTCAGTGTCGTGGTCGAAATATTAATTACATAAAACTCGCTTTGAAGTAATCCCACATCCGAAGAAATCAATTATAAATCAGAAGTTATCGAACAAATTAGTTTCTAACGATTTTCGTTGAGTAAACGATTCAACGGCTAGATGCACGATGATCCGATGACAAGAAATCCATCGATTAATTCAATGCGCTTCCATGGATACTTGTGGATCAGCGCGTATAATGTATACGAGAACGAGTACAGAGTAATTCTGCGTTAGTGTCACAAAATTAACGAGCGTACATCATATTTGCAATGTACGAAAAGAAAATATACAATAAGCACATGCATCAATGTTATTTGCATCTGAAATGCAATCACTTTTCGTTCCAAGTTTTATATTATACTTATCAATACAATCGTTATTGGTAATCTTCATAATTAATAGATTTGCATCGATAGATGTATTATTAAACGATTTCCAAAGTCATTCTGTAATATTAAAGAACCTCACAGTGCAGGTAAAATATTGTGAATCCATCGATGTTGATCAGAAGACGGTGCGTCGCTCGAATTTTGTAACGATAACACCAAATTACCTTGTCGAATTAGACGAAAATGCATGACCATCGATTCTTTCGAACGTGGTAGCCATGAATTTTTATACAAGTTTCGATAATATTGCCAGGAACGAAAGGGACATTTCCTTCCTTCTGAATTGTTTCGTTTCTTTCCGTTGGTATCACGCGCGGAGGTATCTCGATACAACAAAAGAAAACAAAAAAAAGTATAAAATGTTAAAAAAAAATACAAAAAGAAGAAGAAGAAGGAAAAGGAGAAAAGGAAGTAGGGGAAGAAGAACATGAGGAAGAAAAAAGAAGAAGAGAGAAACAACGAGAAAAAAATATGGTTTTTGAATGGTGTTTCGCGACGAAGGTTCTATACACCACGGGATCGCGACACTCGATCGGAAAGGAAGAAACGAACTCTCAAATTCGCCATTTCGGGACAGAAACAGAGTTTTTTCCCCCACCCGAGAGAGGAGAAGTGCGAGAAAAACAAAAACCCTTGTCACCGCTATAACGACGCTCGATCGGGGCGAGTTTCTTTTTTATCGTTGACTATATATAAATTATATATACATCATAGAAATATATACGCGAAAACAATGGCTCCTATAAATTCTTTACAGTTTTCCGTTAAGGAAGAGAACGAAATGATAAACTAACGGTTCACGTGCAGAATCACGGATAGTTGCTAACGAAACGCTAATGAATAGTGTGACTGAGTAATATGTGCGCGC
Organism: Nomia melanderi; assembly: GCF_051020985.1. Lineage (NCBI taxonomy): Eukaryota > Metazoa > Arthropoda > Insecta > Hymenoptera > Halictidae > Nomia > Nomia melanderi. The sequence goes on along the minus strand of NC_135002.1, from coordinate 14,396,195 downwards.
GCGCGCGCGCGCGTGTGTGTGAGTGTGTATTTTTATTATGTAAAACACAGACAAAACTCGGGGTAGATCTGACGTTTCACTGGAATTTTGGATCCTGTCGGATGCAACCAAAACGAGAATGTTTCTGTAATTTTGTTTTCCTAACTCTCTGTTGTTGTATTGTATTCAACGTAACTGTAGATATAGAGATTCGGGTCTCTATGTGTAGTTTATGAGTTTCATTGCATTTTCAGTGATGATTCGCTAACAGACATTCAGATTTTGTAATAACTGTATTATAAAGTTGCGTAACAGTAACATTCGTGCAATGTTTATCGAGAGTAAAACGAAAATTATGTTAGAGAGGGCTAGAAACAAAATACGCGATTTTGTGACGTTAGAATAGAGTGTTCGAGAAGAATTTTCTATTAGGTAACTAGAATAATAATATTCAGTGCGTTTATTAGCTTCATGTTTCATAGAATCAAGATAAAGAAAATACACGAATGTATCCAAGATTAGTGTCTTTAGAAGCGGGGTATTTATGATCCCATAAAAGCAAAAAATGGTATCATAAATTTTCCGCGAGTCCGTCAAGATTTTCGAATAGAACAAATCTGCACTCTATCGAAATGAATTTCTCGATCTTTGTTTAATCCCACTTTCGTCACTCATATTTTGACATCATTTCAATTACAACCCAATCTCAGCGAAACCACGTGAACGTGAGATTTATCCCGCAGAATTGTCTCCGATGACAAAACAAAAAAAAAAGAGAAAAGGAAAACAGAAATGACGAAGACAAAGAAGCATCCTTTTAACCTTTAGGCGAGCGTGGCTGTGCGGATAGCGAGCGACTAATGAATTAATTAAACAGGTTTACTATTAAGACTAAGTCGATTTGTACTCTTTTCAACCGGCAAATGGCGACTGAAAGCCGTGCTCCTCGATCGTTCAACGCGGATTAAAAGAAAAAAGAAAAGAGAGAAAAAGAAAACGAACGAACAAAGAAGAGAAATATAAATAAAGCCGGTTTCCTATAGTTTACGCGAAAATGTTCCCTTGAACTTCAAGGATCGAGAGAACGATCGCGAAATCGCTGTCTATTTTTCTACGGCGTCCCGCTTTCGGTCGCCACGGGCCCGCAGCAGGTGGAAGAATGAAAAATAAAAACAAAAATAAAAACACACTGTGTATAGACGTAAGATCGTAGGATGATAATGAATGCAATGACGAGTACGCGAGTGAGCGCGATGATGAATGATAGAAATAGAGAGGAAGAGAGAGAGAGAGAGAGAGAGAGAGAGAGAGAGAGAAATAGGGGAAAAAGGAGAAATAGCGGAACGATCGGTAGAACAGTAGCGAGCTGGTTCCGGAAAAAGTCTCGTTCTTTCTTTTTTCCGTGAACAGAACTGAAGTAGCGTTTACGTGAGGGGCGCGATAGAATTATATAGATGGATCCTCGTTTGACTGTCTGTCTGTCTGTCTGTATGCGTGTAACAGTGTAATTTGTAGAGTGATCATGAAGATGTTTCTATTCTGGAGAACTCCTGAGAAGAAAATACAGTTCTTTTTCCTCTTCTTACGAACTCAGACTATTGGAATTATCCGGATAATCCGTACCGGTTGAATCAAGCTTTTTGTTCTCGGGACAGAGATGTGGGCATCGTTCGTTCGTCAATTTCTCCTTCGTCGAATTGTTTCCGATTGTTTCCTGAAACGTTCGTTTGGAAATCAAGAACTTCGTAAACGTGCAGAAATTTCATTAATTTTTATGATGCTTTAAACTTTCGAGAAAATTATTTTTTTCGTATGCGATTGTATAAAGTGAAATTAGAAAAATCGCATGATTAAGATCGTGCAATGTAGAATCTAGAAAATCACCGTTTTTCGTTTCTGAGTGTCGGAGAAAAGGAAAATATTTCGATGGGTCGAATTTTTTGATCGATAGTACAATTAACTTTTGATTTCTAATGCGATAGAGACTTGAAACGAAGAAGACCGAAAATGTAAAGGAATCTAACAGTAAGGTCGCTTTCATCCAGCGAATAAAAATTAGTGAATTTTAATCGTCTCCATATCGTACGTAACGTAATTTGATGAAGGAAACGACTCGCATTAAGAAACAAACTTAACAGGTTCACTAAAAAAGCGAAGAAAATTCAAATCCTGCCCAGCTCTGAACAAATGGATCAACGCGTTATAGTGAAGAGGTTGTTCTAAAGGTTCGCCAGGACTTTGACTAGCATTTATCTAGCACAAGGATTGCGTAACTATTGAGCTCGCAGTCATCCGACACTTCGGCATCCGTCTTTCCATTCGAAACGCGTATAAAACACCGAATTAACATAAATTAACACTAAACGTATCGACAATTTGTATACATTTATTCCTATCGTAACCAGTCAAATAACTGGTATAACAAAATAAAGGTAAACAAATTGGATCAGCTTTTCTGAGTGGAAACAGGAATAAAAGGAAACATAAAAATTGAAAAACTGATTAATCGGATGATATAGAAATTGATGTAAAGTTAAATGTACGAAAGAAAACATTGAATTTTCAATGAAATTTAAAAACCGATCATTTGACTGGTACCTTTAGTGTTAATATCGAATGCGGTTAGACAGAAATTGATTAGCACAGTGTGCACGAGAATCGGTTAGCGGAGGAAATTAGAAGAAAAAGGTTTCGTGAAGGGGACATTGCAACAGTATTATCGACAAGAGAAAATGGCGGCGGCGTATGCGTGTTTGTTCTTTTTTATTTCTTGATTTGGAACATTTCTTTTCGGACGCGTGTGGAAATGAAATTCGAATGTCATAGTAAAACCTCGATTACTCGGTTCGATATCGGCAGCCGAGCGAAATGAACTCGTTTTCGGAGCGTTTCGGTGTACACGAGGCCACCAAGATGGCATATTTAGTTATTAAGCGTCGAGTATAAATGAATTATTTATTATTCGTTCTGATAGTAGCTACTTATTTTTTTACGTTCGTTTCGTCAGCGAGTGTTTTTTCTTTTGTCTTTTCATTTTGTAAGCAACGGTTCGTTCGAACAGAAACGAATTTTCTCGCATCCTTGCAACGGGACACGACGCCGAAAGATTTTTATTTAAACGCCGCCGAGATGATCGCGCGAAATGAAACGAGATTGTTGACGAAAAATGGTTATTTCTTATTTCCTGTTGTTGATCGTTTGTTTTCTTCCCTTTCGGTCGTGAGACGGTTTCCTTGCAAGCGTGCCCCGAAAAAAAGCCACCACCCCTCCGCTGTGTATTTTTTAATTATCCGTAAGCGTTTTTTTTTTCTCGTTAATAGATGGACACACCGATCGTCATTATCGTTGTTAAGATTTCTATATTAAATCTCAGCCTTATGATTATTTACAATGAAGCAACATACTATTCAGAAATAAAAGGTCATACCGAGAACAGTGGATTTTAAGTTTCATGATTTTCTTTTCTTTTTATAACATACGTTTTACTGTCCCGCGTGGAAAAAGTTATTTTCAGATTACGAAATCGTTTGTCACGTTGAGCAATTGTTTTACGGAATAATTAACTTGAAATCACCTTACAATGCAATGTAAGTTTTGTAATATATATATATATTTATTTGATAAGGATTTATTTACAGCGAATACTGAGAATACTGTTTGTACAGATTTTTAAAGCAGTGTTGAGTCCAATTCGATTTTAATGGTAAGAATCTTAAGATATTAACCGTAATTAGAACTCAAATGTTTTCTTGTTATTTGTACGTTTATTTATTTAGAGTATCTTTTTTAACTCTTCTTCTTGTAACATACTAGGTGATACTGAGTTAGTATTACAGAATTTTCGGGTGTATCTTGCACCTTGCAACATTATGTTACACATGCATCAAAGTTCGTATACTTGTTAATGTGAATTTAGCATAAATTGTAATCTGGAACCGTTCAATATTGTTGCAGTGCGTGGCAGTTATCAGTTTGCTGTATATACAGGGTGTCCGTCAAAATATATATTCCATACTCAATGCCATGAAACACACTTCGTAATGTAATACAAATTTCAGCTGACTCTCGCGTAATTTTAGTTTTACTTTTATTAAACAATCTATCACTCTTATTGATATACACTTTAAAAAAATCCTCTACACAAAGAACAATTATCTCGATATCATCAGTTATGATGTAAACGTTGAGTTACTACGTCTATGGTGATACATCATGTATATTATATTAGAGAAAATTTAACGATTATTTAATTTAAAGTAAATTAATTAATTTAACAATTACTTTATATTGCATTCTATTTAATGACAATTATTTATAAACAGAAAGGGCTTATCTTAGTAAGAATCATCGTATTGAGATATATTTCTTTGATTAGACGCTCAGTCTTCTTATTAATATGTTAGCGTCTCTAGTCTAAAAAATTTTAAATAGTCAAATGATAAATTAATGTTTGCAACAACCAACGTTAAATAAACAAAAAATTAATTAAATTTAAACGAGTATCCAAAATAGTCACAAGGAATTTTCAATCAAATGAAAATCGAATATGATCGCGAAAGAACATTGAAAACCTAAATGAAATCGATCAATCGAGGTTTTACTGAAAATTAATGAAAGGGTCTTGAAAAATTCATCAGTTCTGTAACGGACGTCCGGATATTCGAGATAATACCAATACGTAATAGTTGAAGGAGGTTAGACAACGAGATCTGGTTGAAAAATAGAATAATTTTAAAGGATACGAAGAAGAATAAAAGATAAAGTTCCTCAAGTTCAAGCTGCGTTTATTTCATTCACTAGCATTTCCATGTGCAAATGAGTAACGTGAAATAAGAATACATGAACAGAAGTAAAATGTACAAGTTAAAATAGAAGTGATTTAGCAAATATAGAAAGTGTTGAATTAAATATTACGTGTTCGCAATCAACAGAGATGCGCAAAATTTAACTAACAGGAATTCTAAAGAACAACTAAACAGGTAACAGATATATTTATCGTTTCTTGTTGAATGAAAGTAAGAATTCAAAATAAAATACCTAAAACAATTTTTTACAATATTTTAACGATCAAATATTCATTGAAATATACGTTAAACGAAAAAATTTCAATTCACAATTATTTTAACATCTAGCTTTGTTAAAAACATGAGTTTATTATAAAATTATCGACATTTGAATATACCTTATTATGTTCTATAGCATAATATTATCGAAAATAATTAATAAAGTACTTTTATAATATTAATTACGTAACATTGAATTAAAGATTACTCCCATCTAAAATTATTTATAATTAACGTATATTAGCAACTAATTGTATCAGTTTAAGTGAAACATTCTATCTGTTCAACCATCAGCTGTAATCAAACGTGGCACGAAATTTTTTAACACCGCGCATAATTCTTTTTTACAATACAACTGTAATAAATTTTATTCATCTCTGACTATTGAGAACCGAGAAACTTGGGAATGCATGTGTATGCGTGTTCGAGGAAAAAACAGTGAGAATAATTAAGTATCGATACGTATGCGTCAGTATTGTTAATTATTGTCGTCATTTGAATTAATACGACCGTTTTTATTACATCTTATTGCACCGTTCTAATTTTCGTTTCTCATCTTCGGCCTTCGGTGTTTATTTTCGATCGAACTCACGATGGTCACGAGAAGAATCATTGGTCAGACATGAAGGTCTTTGTCACTCCTAAACAAGAATCATTTTCAACAGATTTTATGTCTCTTTTGTATCGAGCATACTTGAATATTATTAATAATAAATTGTTGAACGTAAAAACGAATGAACCAAAGAATACTGTGGAAACATTTTTCACTTTTTCATTTAAAAATATTTTGAACATGAATATTTTTGAACATTCTGAAGCTGACGCAATCGATTTGAAATAAATTTCTATATTTCGTGTGTTTTTCTGTTTTCTTATTAGAACGTGTTTCTCCGATAATACAGAAACAAGAATAAATTTACTAACGGTACTACGTTTTTCGTTTCAAAACACATTAATTTTTTTATTTCGTTGAATAATACTACACTGTTTATAAAAGATATTTGATCAAATTTTATGAACTTTCACTGTTTTACACGCCGCATACTTGAGGTTAATTCATGTAATTGAAAACAAATGATGAAGCAGTAAGTATAAATAAGCAATCTGTGATGTCGTTTATTTATTCTTTTTCTTTGAACTGCGAGTATTGTAATTGATCAAATATTTTTCATCGATAGTGTGTACAAGTATTAATATTAAACGGAAACAAAATCGTTTAAATGGGATTGTTTTCAAATTTTTTTATTGCTAACTGTGCAATTCATTTTAAACGTGTTGTTTATTTATCATTATCAAATTTCATATTATTTTTCATTTTTTCGTTTAGAGCACAGGTACTATACACCTGCTCGAACAAAATTTTGTTTATTACCATTTAATTATACACCGCTTTACAGTATTCTGATTAATGTCCGAGGCGTCAAAAAATTCCTGACTTACTACTATGCGTTTAACGAGGTAAAAAAAGGCTTTCAAAAAAATATATATATATTCGAGATATATTCGAAAATGTGCATGCGTGTATGTTCGGAAATTTAATCGTTACGTGTCCATCGTCTGATCAATCATTTCTGTCGAATTTACTGGGCATTTAGTGCCAACGACTGTAGACATAAAGGTAATGGTAGTTAGGCGAAGCACGCGTCGTATTGAAATAGAAAGAAAAAGATAATAGTGAATTTTATAATAGTCGAAACGCCGGAGTTTGCGCATATCTATAAAGACTGTCGTTTTGATCATCTCGAAAAGAGATCGAACTTGATGAAGCATGATCGTTTCCGTGCACTCGGTCTAGAATTTTATTTTTTTTTTCATAAATTCAAATTGTAAAATACCGAAATTTTCTTCTGACTCATAATGTGCAAAATAACATTATAAAATTATTTCTTGAACTTACTTGTAGTTACTGACTTAGAATCAAAGAAACAAGATTACTTATTTATTATTTAATACAAACTTATTTATATTAAAATCGATTTCTTTAAATCTTAAATTGAAATTCTTCGATTCCTAAACTTTAAGTCTTCGTCCTTAAATTCCGCGTTTAACGCGTTTCGTTATACGAAGTGTTAATGTATTGTTAATATTCTAAAGAATACATTCATTTTGACAAAGGGGTGAAGAATGCCAGAAAAAGTTCTTGTGTTCGATCGCTTTGTATCCCGTGGCATTTACGATGTCCCGGAAACGCCTTCATCGATTCCGATCCCGTACCGAGTGTATTTCAAGTCTGGTTCAAATTTCTAACGTACGATTTTTCTAACACGATATTTGTAATTCCGAAGTTTTAACAGTATTTAGACATTCGCGAGCCACTGAATGAAATTGGGGGGGGGGGGTCTCTCGCGAGGATTGACAACCCCATTGCGGCCGTGTCAATCCCTTTTAAGCATTGAATGGGTGGAAACGCAACGGGTCGTTTAAGAAGAACGGGACACCTGTTTTGCGTATCCCATCGAAGAACTGAATGTTCGGAGAGTTTTCAATTACGTAGAATACGTCATTCAATGAAAAAGAAAAAGAAGAAAAAAAATGAATTCTCAAATAACGAATGTATCGAAACATATTTATTCAACACAGAAGAATAATCTTTTTGTTAAAAAATGCAAAATATCGCAAAAAGTTCAATCGACAGCTCAAGGGTGTACTATTCTCGACGGAATGTTAAGCCACTTCTATTGTTTCGTATTTACTGCGTTCGGATCTATGGCGGGGAAAAATAGGAGTGGTCATAGCAGAGACCTTGAGAAGTCAGATTAAAATATTATTATAATTAATATAAAAACGACTCGAGAAACAGCTATGTTCATCATTATCCTACGAGATAGTCCGTGAGTTGCCAAAAACAGGTCCGCGGGAAACATAGAAGGATAACGTGAATTGTTCGAATCGTAACGAGTATTAATTTATGGAAGAAAACAGACAGAGTCTGAAGAACCGTCTTTCGAGATATGAAACACGGAAACCACGCGTCCTAATAGTTTAAAAGGAAAGAATTGATAAGAAACTATTTCGTAGAAGTTAAAAAGGACACACAACGCTCGCAGGAGTAGTGGGTGGAAGCAGACACTTAGAGTAAGACCTGGTTTGATCCATTTTTGAGAAACTCGCTCGCAGCGAGCGCTTTGCGACTAGCGTTTCGATAATGCTGTACGATTTGTTTAATATAAATTGATTTTGGTAGAAGGCAAAATGGCGAATTTGATGGAAAGGTTACTCATTCTGTTAGGCTAAAACGCGCACTGGTGATTTCAGAAAGTTACCGCAAATTAATGTGCCACAATTCTCGCTTAACAGACCTAGTATTGCCTCCATTGATTTGTGGAGTTACTCGGAATGTTCATCCTAATTCATTCGTACATTCGTTGTTTCTAATTTTCATTTCCAATGCAATCGAAAAGCAAGCGAAACGTGGAAAGATGACAAATGGTTTGTAAAATTAAACCGTTAAACCGTTTTTCCTTAAAGCCACGAGACTTCAGATGTTTATTCCTCGAAAGCTTGCCAACTGTTGGTTAGTATTATAACACTATGTAAATAGAAATCAGACACTGAAAAAGTCGACAGTGTGCGAAGTTATATGGAGAATATTACGAGCCTAAGTCTATTAAGCAGGAATTTAAACATTAATCGATAATGCATAAGGACATAGAAATTTACACGTTTTAGTATTGCAACAGTTTTATTAAAAACTGTTTTTACGATTTGTACATGCAATACTAAAGATATGACTGCATGGATTTTGCAATTTGATAGTGTTCATAAAGAAACTCTTTTTTAAGCGTAGACACAATTTGGTTATAACATAGGTTCTTACCTAACTAATTTCAACATAGAAAATGATATAAAAAATCGTAAGTGTTATTAAAATTATATGCGGAAAATAACTGGTAGTTGATCTTAAAAGAAGCTAGAAGAGCATACCGGTTACCAAATGTTAAGAATATTTCATTCATCTTATCCAGAATGTTAAAGAACCCGATTTATATGTTCAAAATGGAAGCTCTAGAATTATTTGTATTCGAATCAAAAGATTATTGTCCAAGTAAAACTAAGTTACTTAGTTTTTCTAAGCTTAAGATCCTGAGCGCGTCGCATCCCGCACACCCATGTAGCGCGGCCATTTTGTCGAACAGTTACCAGTGCGCGCGCCCGCTTCCATTTAAAACGGCGCGTGTTGTTCGGGCAGAAAAAACGATTTTTCGAACGAAGTTGTCAGTGCACTTGCAATTTTTGTTACCGAACGATCGTTTCGGCTCTTCTCGATCGTTGCTCGAATGTCGGTTTCGTAGATACCGTATGATTTCGTGGCGCGTCGGCCACGATATTCATTCATTTGCGTCTGTTTCTTTCGAACGAGCTAAATGACTTCCAACGAGAATAACTTATTCCGGTCATCAAAGTATTAAAAGTGAACCGTCGGGACTGTTACAGAAACGACGTAAACTAGGAGGTTTAAGGGTAAACCGGAAGTGTCCCGTGATCGCGCGTTTCCCCCTCGCGACCGACGACGTGGAAACGCGCGGGCGCGCGCGAACTTCTAGAGTTTAGTTAGATTACCGTGTGATCGGGAAAGGAGAACTAGGTAGCTGTTTGAGAGAAAGAAAGACTGCGTGAATGTGGTTGCGCGAGCGAGAAGATGGAAAAAAATTGTATTCTAAGCGTAATTATTAAAAATATATATATATATATATATATATATATATATATATATATATATATATATATATATAAATATATATTATAAAGAAAAGAAAAGAAAGAATAGAACACACCGACTGCACTGAAACGGCTCGAGCGAACTCCGGAAGTCGGGTTGCCATATTGTTTTTCTTTACTGGCTTCCTTAACTCTTCCAGGCTTGCGGTTTAACGTGAATGCTCACCTGGCGATGACACGAAATATTTTTTAAATGTTTAAACGACGAAAAGAAAAAAAACTTAACGATATAAGTAAAAGTGTCGAAAGTGATTCAAGAAAAGAGAGAAAAAAAATGAAAATATTCATTGATCTGTAAGATCGATGATAAAGCCCTCTGAATCGCATCACGTCGGTCCTTGGAGAGTTAAGTCCTGTTTCCTGTTCGCTCGAGACGACCGATTAGAATTTAAGCTGTACTTGGTTACTATATCGACGGATAAAAAAAGAAAACGTCGAGGGGTTGCTCGGTACAGATGTTTCGTGCAAACGCAAGCAAGCGCCGGGTTCCGTGGTCCGGTCGTTTCCAAAGAGCCGCCGGGGCGTTCGAAACGCCCCGGCGGGAACAGGGATGAATTTATGAAAGGGGTGAAAGAATGCAAGACGAACGAACGACGCGCGATATTTATTTAAATAACGAAACGCGAGAAGAGAGTTAAAACTCACGGCGAAAACGACTCGACGTTTAGATACTACAGCGAGCCCGGTTTTCATCGTAAAGAATAATATTATTCGAGATGATATATTATCTTTCTGGATAATGTATTAAATTTGAGAAAATAATTTATTATATTTAATAGCGTATTATTGTATAGAACGGCGATGAAACGTTGCACCGCGTCCAAATAAACAATAAAAATCGTCGGGGGGAGGAGAGGGAATTTGCTTCGAATGAAAGTGGATAGATTAGAAGCGTGTCTCGCCCGGGACGTGGCACGAGAACATAGACGAAAACGACGAAAAAAGAAAAAAAAAGAATATTGTGGTGAGAGGTGGAAGTGCAATGTTTTATTGTTATAACGTATAATTCCACTAGCGCGATGCACGGAACGCGGCCACCAAGAGCAAGGAAACAAGTCTTCATACTATTTGCATAATTGCTTTATTGTTATACGAACATTGTAAACGGTAACATTTACGATTAATGGTAACGAGAATATTAATCCGGGCGGTATCCATCGACCCCGCTTCCGGTGCTTTCAAGACATTTGTTAACAAAGAGAATGGAAAAACGGTATTGTATGCATTTCATCCATTTTTCACGTGGCACGAGGATTGATCTTCCGTTCGTTGACCAATCTTGACATTGACTGATTCCTAGACTATGGATATTAGATGTTTAGGTCTTAAATATATAAGCCGGTTTTATGTTTTTGAGTTTATTTCGCTGGACGAACATTTTTCCACAGTTTCCATTTCACGTGTAATTTTTCATGCACGAATACTTGTGTAGGTAATCGAATATTCGAGTAATTTGCGGAACGGAAATGACGCTTTGCAAATGTTCATGTTTGAAGTGACGTCAGCAGAAAATTATACACAGACATATCCGGTTATTGAGCATTGCACGAGTTGAAACATCGATAACAGGTGTCTTTTTTAATCCAGATTCAAAGCTACGATCTTTTGTCTGCAATTGAAACATAAAAAACGAAAGAATGCTGCCTAGTGCATTCTGCGTTTTTGATTGCGTGGGCGATATCGTTTATAACGTGCAAATGTGCTGCATATGTTTTATTCATGCAAGTAATGCATAAATATGGTAACGCGAAAGCAATATATGATGGAGTGTTGGAGGTTTTATAATAGGTACACGAAAGTACTGAAAACAATGAGAATAGGTATTATAATAGAATTTCGTACAACTTAAATTATATTGAACTCGATACATTTCTTAACGGAGAAAATAAATTTCACTTTAGTGTGTTTTTTTAGTATCACGTATTAAAATATGATTTCGCTTAAAGGTTGCTTTCATGTTTTAAAAATTAAAACTGTTATAAACTAATAACATTACATAATATTGTGACATTTAAATAAGTTTTCTTTTTTAATCCATGCTCACAAGTTAAAGACTCTTGCTTAAACAAAGGAAAGTTTATGTTCCTGTAGAATATTTTATTTCAGTGGGAATACAAATTTATTCCAAGCTTTTGAAAAACGATGATGCATTTAAATATCATATGTACCTTCGATCATTAATATTTATAGCTCAAGCTAAAATATTATAATAACCGTCTAAAACGGGTCAAGTGACTTGATCTTTGTAATTGAAAACACAAATGCAACGTCCATTTAATAGCTATTCGTTGTTCACTTAACCTTCGTACACAGTTAGGGTCAATTTGACCTGAAGAGAACAGTTACTTTGAACCATTTCTTTCGCGTTACAAAAATGTAGAAATAACCATTACTCCAGGAATATTAACCCTTTGCAGACAAGGATTCTTTTGCATATAAAAAAACCTTCTCTACAGGAAACCGAATTATACATCTAGTTCTTAAATACTAGAAAAGAAGAAGGCTATGTAGTGATCCCATATTATTTAAATCACTCAATTACTTATTTATAACTTCGGATTCTAAACATGAAAACCTGGCATTGCCAATATGGCGGCAATCGTCGGCAAAGGGTGAAAGTAGCAGTTGCTTGAATATTATAAAATCTCGCACGAAACTGTTTCCTTTATAAATCCACTGCATATTTAAAAAGATCGCATAGACTGTTATAGAAAATAATCTGTACGTTAAAACTGAAAGATCGGTCCTCGCGCCTGCACCCTTCGAACACCCGTTCATCTGTATATGTTATCTCCGCGCATTGAACTCACCTCTTCCCATCAATTGTGTCTTGAATTCGCCGGTATGCGTTCTAGCTATATCGCGACACGTTCACGTATTTACGAAGGCAAGAGCATTTCGATTGCATAAGACGATACCTTATTTTCCCTTGTTTTTCTACGTACTTTGTATATGTCCTGTCATCGTCCGTCAAGGAACGGTGTACGATTATTGTGTGGTGAAAAAGGTTTGCCACGACTCACGTTCATTTTACTGCTAATCAACCTAATATTATTGAGCCGAGACTCGTTAACGATGACGGGGAACAACTTTTCTTGCCGTCGTTAACGTAACGAACCTAGAGACGACGCGATTCGAACCTATTTATTTCATTTCACACCATACTCTGGGTCGCAAAAAACTATCTAGCCATCTGTGTGACCGAAAAAAGGGAACCATGACTAAAATGGTTTCTCTTAGTGGCTCCGAATGTCTAGTATCGTTTGGACTCGTTTTACAGTCCGAAAGAGAGATTCCTTTGAAACCCGGTCCCTTGTCCGATGAAATATCGAATTTCATTGTCGCGATACCTGTTTTCCTCAGATTTAATCACGATGGTACCGAATTTATTCATTGTGCGACCCTGCAAAGACTGTAATCCGTATGAATCGAGTCGTGTCGTTTCGTAACATTATTATTGTTCTTTAAAAAAGTAACGTATAGTAAAACCTCGCAAATCTGTCGACGTTGGGGAAGCAATCGACCGGTTTCTTAGAAACTAGACAGGCATTGGATTGCGCCAATAGAGAAGTACAAATTATTAATGAGAGGTAGTGAGCGCGAGAGAGGGAGAGAGAGGGAGGGAGAGCATGAGAAACTGAAAGAGAGAAAGGAAGAGAAAATGCGAGAAATTGAAAGAAAGAAAGAGAGAGAGAGAGAGAGAGAGAGAGAAAGGAAACACGTGTGAGAGATATAGAATGCGAGTGAAAAGGAGAAAAAGGGAGAGTGAGAGTGTAAAAGAAGAACCGCAAATGCGAATAAAATCAATCATTCGAGAATGATATGTGACCAATAACGAATGAGGTGTAACGTCTGATGTTTAGTTTCATCGCTTTTTATTCATTACCTTTGATTATATTATTGCTTGTAATATTAATTCGAGATACCTTGAATACAAAAAGTAATAAACAATGTTAGCCCGTCTCTTACATTTTGTATCCCATATGTTCCACTTTCAGAATATGTCCAATAGTGTAGTACCTTTATTTTTATTTTTAAAGTATAGTATTTTGAGAAATAATATTTTATACATATATTTAAAATTTTATTTTTATTGATTCTCTATTTTATAAATTGATAATAATGTTGATAAGAATTGTATTATTGTTAATCATTTATAAGTCAATCATTCTTAATGATTTTTCTTGATTGTTTTCTTCAATACATTCTCTTTTTCTTTTTTTGAAAATGTGCGAATATTATTCAAATCTTCGGTTTCTAAGTCCTTATATTTTCTGTTTCTTCTCTTCGCAAGTGTTTCCTTTTTACAAATGTCTACGAATCAGGGATTCATTGCTTCAGTGACTTGACTGCTAATTCTTTTATACTGTATACAAGTGATTTCTACATTTTAACATTATTCTTGTTGATTATTTGTTATCGTATCTCTTTGTATATATTTATTTAATTATTAATAAGTGCGATAAATGAATAAATTATTTATGTTTTTTTAATTTAATTGCAGTATGTTTGATAGTTAAAAAGGTTCATAAGATTTATCCTATTCGGCTATTACAATGGTTAATGTCTAAATGTTTTATTAATTTCTATTACTTCGAATTGCTAGAAAAACATGGGATCCAGCAGTTGGAAAAACTTAATTTTCAGAATATTATTGTTAGTGTAAAATTTCTTGCTAATATTGATACTTGTTTGTAAAATATTTACAATTTTTACTTATACTCTATCTTTCGACGAAGTATGTATACTTAAACATTCTCGAATTTTATTCAAAGAAATTAAAAGTACTTCGAGTAAAGTATTAATAATTGTGTACGAATTTATTATTTTTATGTTCCTTGTTTCCATTTCTTTTTAAATGTTTATTTAGTATATAAGCAGTATAAAAATTATATTCTTTATATAGAACGTGTGTAATTTATGTCATAACATGTTATCTACAGCAGACGATAAATTATGTTCCTTTACTTTATACGTTAGCTTAATTCTACGTAATTTTTATTGAATAAATATAAGCATATATGAACATGAAACTTAGCATTATTATTTTACAAAGCACAACATATTTTTAAGTCAAGAAAATTGCATTAACATGTGAGAAGAAAGTCATATTATCCCCGTCTGCTGTGAACGTTTACGTCAAATAGGTTAGGTTAGAGCTGGTTAATTTGTGCAGAAACTATAGCTGTCACATAGTTGTAGTCTCGAGAGTAAAGTGCCATATTGCAATGATAAGAAAGGTTTCTCCACACCCTGAGATAAAGAGTTTGAATCATTGTTTAATATAAGAGACGATCAGTCTTAAGGGAAAATAACATGACGGTTATGCCGTCTGTCAATGTGGCAGATCACCGACAATAATATGAGAAACGGGTATCATTGTACGCCCACACGTCTATCGAATGTCGATAAGAACATAGCGGATTTCTTGTTTAAGACCGCACGTGCTGTACGCATCCACGATGAGTATTTTGAAAAAAAGGTAATCATTCATATACTTTAACCTGCTTGTAAATTTTCAATTACGAAGCTTCCTTTTCCAGATTAAACGACTTTGAAGATGTATTAAACGCTGAAGAAATAGATTTTGTCAGTATAAAACGATTATGCTTTCATGGTATGAATCTAATTATGTGTATTATCCTCTGTGTCTATTGTGTTGGATGCTGTGTACTTTATCCAGTTATCTTATATTGATGTTTATGAAAGTCATAGTATAGTTTAATGAAAATGTATTTATTATTAAAAACAAAAATTGTTATTAGGAATTCCTGATGAAGGAGGTTTAAGACCGTTATGTTGGAAACTTTTGCTAAATTATTTACCTCCAACTAGGGCCAGTTGGTCAGAAACACTTACCCGTAAAAGAATACTTTATAAAACTTTCATTGGTACTTTATAAATTTTTATTAATCATTATTTTATTTGGTATATTTAAAAAAAATAAGCTGTATTAATAATTCAAAGGTTTATTAATTGTAGAAGATCTGATTGTTACTCCAGGTGAAGCAAATGCGGATGGTGAAAGAGTAGATGTTACGCTTCATGATCATCCTTTAAATTTAAATCCTGATAGCAAGTGGCAAACTTATTTTAAAGACAATGAAGTTCTTTTACAAATAGATAAGGATGTTAGGTAAAACTATTATTATTATTATTACACAAATACCTTTCATAAACTTATCATTCTAAATATTTTCTTTATGTTTAATATTTCACTATAATACAAAAACCAAAGGTACTTTAATTTCTACTTGATATCTTCAACCAGTAATAACATTTACTACTATATTGTGGATAAAAAGAATCTTAAATAAATATGAGAAAGATTTTGTTGAAATATTAAAATTAAAGGAAATGTTTCAGCTAATACGGTTATATAGAAATTATATAATATGTTATTTTGAAGATAATAAAGTAAATACTTCTATAGGAGGCTCTGCCCAGATATATCGTTCTTTCAACAGGGTACAGATTATCCTTGTAAAGAGATTGTAAATGCCAGTGGCCAGAAACGTTTACATCATAGAGTACAATATACAGTTTTAAGGAGTGCAAATGTGGAACGAAAAGGTCTTGGTGTTACTAAGGTAATTAAATCTATAAGTAATATAACATAAACACAAAACTAATTTCATTTCCTATATTCACATGCTGATATGGAAAGCAGCAGGTAACATAATATAATTGATTAAAATAAAATAAATTATATATAATTTGTGAATCATAATTTTACGTGTCTTACAGATAGCTGTTTCAATTAGAAAAGCTGCAGAAGATTATGCACCGCTTACAGAGGGTGGCGAGGCACATTGGGAAGTGTTAGAACGAATACTTTTCTTATACGCTAAATTGAATCCAGGCCAAGGCTATGTGCAAGGAATGAATGAAATTGTAGGTCCTATTTATCACGTATTTGCTTGTGATCCTGATCAAAAATGGAGAGGTAAGATTTAAATATTTATTACTGTTTGTACATAATATTTTATACATACATAATAAACATTCAGATCAAGATAATTTATTATATGTCAGAGCTATGTGAGAAATTTTAATTTTTACTTAACTCAGACTCTTCGGGTATTGCTATGTAGTGTTATAATTGAACTGTCATTAATTATAAATATTTAAATAGGCACTGTATTCTTTTAAATATTTAATAATTAAATTTTATACTTCTCATAGAACATGCAGAAGCAGATACTTTTTTTTGTTTTACCAATTTAATGGGTGAAATTCGAGATTTTTTTATAAAGTCGTTGGATGAAGCAGAATTTGGAATAAATTCAATGATGAGTAAACTTACCATGCAAGTGAAAGCTAATGACCCTGAAGTTTGGATGCGTTTACGCCAACAAGAATTATGTCCACAATATTACAGTTTTAGGTAAGCTTACTTAGTGCACATTCTATTACATTTACATTAGAAATGTCTTTTAACTAAATGTACATGTAACTCAACAAAAATTTTTTATTAGGTGGCTGACACTTCTTCTTTCTCAAGAGTTTCCATTACCTGATGTCATGAGAATTTGGGATTCTCTATTTGCTGATGAGAACAGATTTAGCTTTCTGATACATATTTGCTGTGCCATGATCTTGTAAATATTACTTTTCTAAATATATTTCATTTTTTGTAGCTGATATATAAATACAAGGAAATTTTTCAGATTATTGAGGGACCAATTACTTGTGGGTGATTTTGCTACAAACGTCAAACTGTTACAAGTAAGTAAAATTTATAATAAATATGTAATTTCATTAGTTTCAAATGTACAGTCTGTTATTATTTGATGAAATCGTTAGTATTCAAAGATAGGTTAAAGCTGAAGATAACCTAAATAAAGGGAAAACTGAAAAATAAAAATTATCTATGAGATAATGATACTTGAATAAATTCTAATAAAAATTTTATTATTAGCAGTATGGATCGCCTAAACTAGGGATACTACACAAAATGGCATTAAAAAGAGGAGTAATTATTTTATTTTACTTTTAGAATTTTCCTTCAATGGATATTCAAATAGTGCTTTCCAAGGCTGCTGCATTAGCAGGGAAATGTTTAAATTCACCATAACATACAATTGTGCACGACTTTGTGCACGATTGAAAACGTAAACAAATGGAGGGTTTGAACTATTCAAAGGTATACATTTTCAATGCTGTTATTCTTTTTCTTTCTCTTTTTGCCTAACTTTTATATCAAAAGGTTTTATTTTATATACAAGGTGTATAAAAAAAGTGTTTAAAAAAATATTTCAACTGTTAATGTTAGACAGAAAAATTCTATGACAATTACACTTAGTAAATTCTTAGGTTTTTTTCTTAAATCCATTAAAATAAAAACAATTATATAGGGGAAAAGTAAAAGAAATATTATATTCATCTTGATAGATTTTATGTTGTTATATTATCCGTAAAAATCTGTTTTTTATCATGATATCATAACATTAATAGTTCATACATCACATTAAATAATATTTGCCTTAGGACACCTTGTGTACGTATAGAGCAGAATATTCTGCAGTAAATACTAGATTAGAATTATAGCATCGTTTTCATACGGGTATTTAAAAGATTACGATTGTCGTACGACCAAAAGATCGCTAGAATGAAATCGATGTAATAGTTCTACAGAATTCCTTAGCATAATAAAAACAATAATGACATCGTGTGAGAGAGTCGTTGAAATGTAAAATGATTTTAAGCAACGTTTTATACTCTAAAAAATAAAAATTTCTGCGTACAAGTAGGGTGGTTAAGATCCAAATTTAGCTCTCTGCTTCTTTATAAAATGGTGGAGAGAAATTCTTAACCCTTTACCAGAAACAATAGCTCTAGACTTGTGAATGTTGTTATTATTATTATTATTATTATTATTATTACAACTATTATTATTATTATTATACTTTATCGAGAAACATTCCTTATTAATTACAAAAAATTACATGCGGAGGGCGGTACATTTTGTAAAAAAGTTTTTAACTTTTTAGATCTTATAAATCTAGTTAATTCGAGTTTGTGCAGTAAATATCTATACGTGAATATGCTTAATATCCTAGTGAGAAGCTTGGTATGAAACTTCAGTACTAAAACCTTCCATCCACTACAGGGCTGTTAAGTTCGAAACTTATATCTAGTATAATAAGTAAAGATATATGAAAGCTTTTATAACATAAGGAAAAATTTTATTATATTATTATATAGTTTACTTTATTGTATTGCCTCAGTTTCTTGAGGACATAGTTATTCGACTGAATATTGTGTCATCCATGGTAAGAGACAGTGCTCAATTTGATGCAATACTATATCATCCATTGTTTAGGTATTAATGAAAATGATAGAGCGTGTAATTATATAAAGAAATGATATCAAGACTTTACTATGAATCTTTATAACTAATTATTATTTGAAATAATCTTAACTGCCAATGTTTTCATTGTTTTGTTTTTCATTCAATTAAATTACATACAGTAAGTACTATTATAAAATAAAAAATCAATAATTATGTTAATAAGAATTAGGAGTGTTTCTCGTTAAAGTTAAAGGCGAATGGAAAAACAACTGTGCTGTGAATGAAAGATTCAGCCATATTAAAAATGTAAGTCTTGTTACCCTTAAGCAAAAGAAGAGAAGAAATGTTTGTATGTTTGGATACTCTAAAAATATTTATTAGTAAGTTAAAAATCAACAAAAGATTGCTTAACAAACGTAATGTAAAAAAAAAAAATGAAATGAAGTTGTTCAAAGACGTTTGTAATACTGGCTGATTCAATACACATTTTGTAATAATTAAACAGTAATAGATTATCATTGTTTGTACGCGCAATAATTACATAATCTGTTTAAGTAAAATATTATATTTTGTAATCTTATTTTTGTAATGACCTGCGTCGTTTGTCCTACGTTTATAAAATAAAGCAATGTTATATTTGCATAAGGAATGGTTTTCTTTATTATGCTCTTTATACTTGTACTTATATGTTCCTTTTATTTAATTCCCGATATATAACTGTATATATTTCATCAAATTCGTAATTATAATCGATATCACTGATTCAACATAAATTGAGTTATTGTATTAATAATATTGAAACAGCATGCTTGTTATAACATAAATAATTACAACTATTCAAAAGATAACTTAATTATTTATTTATTTCAATTTATTATATAAGAAGCACCTTATAAAATTTATTTTAATAATCTAAAACGAAAGATTTTATTTGATTATTCATATAACTTTATATTAGAGTTTTTCCAACTTAATGGAAAAATTAAATGTACATAAAATTATTTCATTCTTTTATTAAATTTGTAAAGTGATACAATCAACTTGAAAATCTACACAACATACGGCACGTTAAGAGAGTTATAATACGCAATTTTGTAGTGCTCATCTTACTACTGGGTTGAATGCTTGTAATGTTTCTTTGCATTAATATGTATGATCCGGATTTACGTCGTTCACAACAGAAGTAGCTTCATAAGCTAATCGTTCCGCTTCTCTTTGAGCGGCGATCGCGGCATGTTCTTCTGCAATTTTTTGATAAAGCTGATTATGCCTATCCTTCGCTCGCACTACACTTACGGAATCCTGTAAAGTGAGACGCGCTTAGTAATTGAGTTACACTATTTTAATGTTCCTGGAACAAAAACTTCTTAAAGTTAAAAACGAATTTTTATATTTTTGTTACGTAAATTATAAATTAGAGACGGTGAATAGTCAATATAATCAAAATTTAATATTCTGTTTAAAACCGTACTGTATCTATTATACAATGGAAATAGAAACTGTTTATTTAGTTGCATCGTAATCTAAACATTTTAATTTTATTAAAGTTCTTGACACTGTCCAGAAGTTTGGATTAAGTCGATTGTGCAATGGTTCAAATCGGTAATTTTCTACCTTGAAATGAATCGAAAAAATAAAATATCTCTTACTCGCGGGAGGCTCGCTGGAACACCATGAGCATTTGCTTCAGCGATCTTCTGATAAAGCCGAAAATGTTTCTCCTTGGCGAGCCGTACAGCTTCTGAATCGACAGGTTGCGCAACCGTGTCCTCGTAATTTATTAAGGAGGCATGGAATCCAGTTTCGTCGGCAGTGTACTGTACTGTCCGCAGTTTGTGTTTGGGATCAACGAATGAGTAAGATCCTGGAAGACAATGCAAGTAACGGTTTTACTATAAATAGAAACTTGTTAACATTAACACTTTGCAAGGTCGTTTAGTAAAAGTACTCGTTATAAGGATGAAATAGATATATGTTTATAAGATTAAGATTTAAAACATTCACATTTTGGAAAGAACAATTTGTAATTTCGATCAATTTCCACTTAATCTGATCCACAATGTTTATTTATTACCTTAGCTTTATTATTATTTTTCTTCTTTTTTCATTTATATACTCTTTAAAGAAAAAAGATAAATTGCTCAGATGTAATGTTGACTTATCAATTATTGAAAAAATATAAAGTAAGAAATCGATGTATAGGAACATAAGACTTGAAAATCATGTCAAACTGTTTGGAGGTTTATAATTTTTTTACGTTTTGTTCCTGTGCTTGATCCAAATAAAAAGATATATTGTTTTTGTTAATTCAGTTTAATGATGTTTGTGACATTTAATCGTTTTAATTACCTTGAACGTGTCCAGTACCATCTCCGCTTTCTTGATGAACTCGATCTACCTTTCCAGGATACCGTCCGGCATGATACTGGAAACTATAAGGCCTGGGTGGTGGTGGCGGAGTTGTGGTGGTCGAATATTCTGACAAAAGATGCGACACGTCCCCCAGGCAGGGGCTAATCAGAACGATTGCGATCTGATTCGAAAATATCGTTGATAGTCAGGACTCATGATCAAATAATTTTTCATTAGTTAAACCCTTAACGTATGAGCTTTAAGTCTGCAGTTTCTTTTTCTACGTTAACAGTGGCGAGTTCTTGAAGTTGATTAGCTTATTTATCACAAATTAAAGATTCTGTTAGTGGAAGCTTTGGTGATTATTCAAGTTGTCATTTAATGATGATTAACTGTGTTTTCACCATTTAATAATGATAAGTACGTAAAACAATTAAATTATCGATTTTAGTTTTACGTAGGACTTGTATACAAATGACATTCCACGCTGATTGCGGAGTCTCTCGATCGTGTCACGCAATAATAACTGTGATGGGAGCAAGAATTTTATTCCATACATCAATATACAAGCCTTTATACACTAATTATTTTTTAGGTTTCTCAATTTTTGTGTTATTCGCATATTACTCAAAATAACTAGCAAATTAGGTAATTAAATGAATCATCGTTCGGCAGAGTATCAAAATCTTTAAATTCTTGAATATATTATTTATCAAACAGTTACTAAAACACGTTAATTATGTACTTTCTTTAATAATTTCTAGACATTTTCGAAAAATTTCGAATAATATATCTGTGATATCAATACCGTTGATTTAATTAAGGTGAATCTCCCACACATAAAAAATTGATCTTTAATCATTTTATACCACGAAGAAACAATATATAACAAATAATCATAATAATATTCGGTAATTAAGTTACCTGCTAGATATAGATTTAGACTATACAAAAGAGCTTTTTACTTACAATTAAATGATTCATTGTTCCGTTGGTAGGTAGACACCTTCGTTCATAGGAGTCAGCATAAAACTGATTGTAAGAGGACGGTCTGCTGGTGAAAGTAATATAAGAAACTGACGAAAAGGAGGAGACAGTACGTGTTAAAGCCTGTTTCAAACACGAATGTTTTTTCCAATGAGTTGCATTAACATAAATACAATCGAGAATTAACGTGCAGATAACTGTTCATATTCTAGTATTAATTATTTCAATTAATCGGGTAACAAATGTGATTTTTTAAATAAGCTTTTAGTTAATTGATCTGGGTAAATCAAGAGTGTAACTATAAACATAACGAAATAATAATAAACTAAATTATTTTAAGAGATTTCGTTGCGGGAAAGAAGGATGAAGTGAAAACTAAATTAAAAAATCTTACGTTTAGCTAACATCCATATTTTTGTGAAAATACACATTTGAACAATACTAATTGTTTGGAAAATAATAAAAAAATAACAAAAATAATAAAAAACCGAAATGAGGTTTGAAATGTTTTCAAATTTTGTAAAAAAAAATTAATTTACACGATAAAAAATAATAGAATTTTATAAGGTGTGTAAACTTTATTTTTAACCCAATAAAAATCTCAATAAACAAATAACAATCTTTTACTAATACCTATGATTGTAAATTGATTTAACAAAATGTGAACTCGTACAAATATTCATTCTAGAGTAATGTTAAGAAAGTGGTCCATTTGTTTTTATGAATTTAAATATTTAATTTCAATGTACTTATTTATATATGCATTTATGATACATTCTTTAGTGTCTCACATTAAATATAAAAATTTTCTCGAATTTTTTTATTATGTCGCTTTAATATAAATACAATAACACTTATAAATACTTATTATTAGTCTAATACTAATAAAACGAGTTACATTAATAAAAATATTGATTATAATTTTCATACAACTCTAAATTATCTATCTCATATTTTATAAATTTAGATACTTGCAGTAAATCCGAAATATTTTTTCTAACAGGAAGATAATTAATATATTAATCTCTGATAGTTTTACGATGAAAAAATTTCATGATAATGATTTTAAGTACACAAAATGTAAAAATAGTTTATACAGTCACGATCTAAAAGAATCAAAAGCATTGTAGCATATAGAAAATGGAGACATGATCGTTGAAGAAATTTTATATTTTCTTATTGAATTATTAAAGTTTGAACAATGATAATTAGAAGAGAAAGGAAAACTAAAAGAATACAATATCTTTTTATATCAATTATTTATTTTCCATACAAATTATAAACATGTTTTTCAAATACTGTACATATACTGAATTCTATTATATTTTTAAACCTCTAATTTAATGATATATCATTTCGTTCTTCATTTACTTGTTAAATCAACTACTTTGATCCTCGTTTCATTTTATTTATGATAATATACAGGTAGATCCCATTCTTTCTGATCAATATTTTCATTTAATTCATTTTTATAATCAAGCTCAATTCTTTGATATGGCAGTTCCAGGATATGAAGAAATAGAAATTTCAAATAAGCGTGAGTTTCTTTTTTTACTGCGCATAATTTATAACAATACCCTTTCGCAATAGCTGCAGTCAATGTTTTCATAGAGATAATTCATCGTTCAAACAAGCTCACCGAAAAATTGAAAATTTTAAAAATTCCAATTATCATTTTACGCTGTGCCAGATAAAGTCTTCTTAACTTGACAATAGTTTTCTTTTGATAGATACATGCGTAAGTCTCTATGAAAATACGGACGAAAGATTTCTCTTTTGCGCTTCAATTTTCAGAGTGGAAACGAATTCACGAGTTTACAAGTTAAAGAATTTTCGTTCTCGTAGTATTTTATACAATACGCAAACGTAGCCACTGGAACTTCTCTTTTGATGAACTTTATGTAAATATGTACAAAGATATTTAACAAATTTCTGGTTCTCGTCATCGATCGTATCATGTATTGTGTACAGTGCGAATTCTTTTCCATTTTCCCCCGCTGTTTCCCTTTCCTAATCTACTTCTGCGTTTGTATCTCCGTTGGGTTTCAATTTCTTTCTCTTTTTTTTTTTTATCATTTTGTCTGATATCATCAATATAGAGTGAGAGACTGCTATTTTCTATCTTCACAGAAGACATAGATAAATATATATTTTCATAATCTTTCCTTATAAATGTAATTCGCTTACTTTAAAATCATTATTCGATAATGTTAATAATATTAGTATCGGTGCTCCGTTTTTTTTCATTTTCGAATTCATGCTCCTCCCGTGTTCTTTCTTTTTTTCTTCGTTTTCTTTTCGTCGAAATAAAAAAAATTCGCATAAACGAAAATGACGTTTGAGTATCTTTCAAAGATATTTTTGTGATTTGTTGTTTCCTCGATGAGAACGCCTTATTGCGAGTTGACTTGAAACCATGAGATGCGTTCTTCGATTAACAATCGAATAACGAAATAACGTTCCTCGAGAATCGCCAATTGCGTTTATGTATACATCATTTTATTAAAAATTCATTTACATTTTAGAGGAATTTCACCTTGTCCTTTCGCAATAATAATCGTGCAATCATTAAAAAATTAGATACAATTTGTATAAACAATGATGCTTTCGCGTAAGAACATCTCGATGGTTCCAATTTCATCTTAACGCTTACAATTTAGCAAGATTACAATGTATAGATAATAATATGTAAAAAAAGGGAAAACAAGACTACGATCAATCGTTACAAAACAAAAAAGAGAGAGAAAGACTGAGATAAAGAGAGGGGAAGGGGGAGAGAGACAGAAAGAGAGATAGAAAAAGTAACAATAATTAAAAAAAAATTGTTTGAAAGCTGCCAGTTATCGAACAAAAGCCACGTAACGTTATCATCTAAATATAAGTTCTTCCATCATTATATTCAGTCGATCACTTAGCAAATTCAATTCTCACCCCAAATAAAAAGCGACATTATTTCTGACTAAAACAGAGATCAAAATACATTGCCACTTGTTGCGTAAAAGTTAATTAACGTAAGAATACACGTAAGTATTATTAATATTTTCTTAAAGTATACAATGATCTTCTTCTGTATATGATTACAGTGTCCGCCGCCAATAATTGGCGAGCACATTTTCGTTTTTTTTTTTCTTATTCTCTTTCGAACACGTAATCGAGCAGACTGAAGAATACAAGTATAGATAGTTTTCTGTACATATACACGGTCGGGTTTTCGCGAGAGATGTGAGTAAAATGAAATTAACCGCAGGATTTAATGGTCCTATACAATATTAACGCGTTTGCCACCACCATTTTGAAAATCTTTCGTCATTTGAGTAATATTAAAGTCTGAAACTCTGTGATGTTTGCCGATATATTTTACACCTCAAAACTAAGGAAGATACTAATAATAAATGTTTGTTTACAGATTTTCCGACAGTTCGTCAATGATAAATACAGAGTATAGTCATTTCAACATTTTCTCAGCCGCTAAACTTTACTTACTGGCAGACTTTAAATGTCATAAGATTAAATTTCATTCGATTTTTAAAATTATTTAACGAAAAGAAATTAATAATAGATATTGTACAGATCGAGATATAATTTTTACCTATGATTCCAGACATGATTCTACATACAATTTGAAATTTTCACTTATGATTTTATAAATCGATTCGTTACTTCCATAAATTATGTTTCATTAAAATTAAAAATGTTAGCAAACAGTATCGAACGTGTTGAACATTCCTTTTATTAACATTAATTGTCATTATAACTATTCGATGCTTAAATTTTAGTATATTTACATTCAGTCGTCCCATTAAAAATCCTGTTAATTTTGAGGCATAAAATATTGTAAACCAAAACATACGACACACGTCGCAGGATGCTTTAAACGTTTTGTTGCTAGTACTTTTGAAAAAAAAACATTTCAACAAATATGTAATATTAAAAAAAATATATAAATATGTATATTTTCTGTTCCATGATTAATATGATACAGACAATGATATATATTCTAAAAATGATCTTTCTGTAGAATTTAATGTTTCGTACGAATTCTGAGAAATTGAATCGATTTCCTATCAACCTGAATTAAACAGCGCTATATACAACTTACATATGTTGAAACTTTAAAAGAATATTGTCAACATATGCCTTCGGAATTCAATACAAAAAACATTCTATTCATAACAACCTAATATTCAATTTTCTTTCTTCCTTGAATAAAAAAAAAGTAAAATCTAATTTTCGATTGATTTTCAAGTACAGTAACGCCTCGTTAACTATTGCCGTTTCATTAATCGCCGGTTACCACGTGGTATTTCCTATTTTTCTGATACATATCAACAATGTAAATACATCTCCACGTGGTAAACAATTCCCAGCGGTATTATCAGCGATAATTGGCGAGGCAGAGACCGAAACGATGAGTGGGTAGCGAGCGTATCAAAACGGTCGCGCCGCCATGATCGCGGGGCAAACTGTCCCCGTCGAACGTTCATAGCCCGCGTCCTCTAAAACGAAAAACAAAAAGAAAAAAAGAAGAAAAAACGATATTTAAGTACGAAACACATTATCGAGCAAGATTCCCGTGAACTCTGTGAACGTGTGCTCAAATTTAGAGAGCTGCAATGAAGAATCACGTTATCGATTGTTCTCTTCGAACGCGGAGGACCGGAGGCTTCCGGCGTCACCGTGCGCGGTCTTCAAGCCTCGCAGTCCCCCGGGACAACACAGTCGTGTGAGATCGTTATCGCGAAGTAAAGAGAGAAAAAGGTCTCCGTCGCTTGTTTCGATTTCTTTTTTTTTTCTCCGACAGATAGATGATAGGTCGCGTGTACGGATGGGACTTGGTTGCATCGCGAGTCAGCGAGGGCGGTACGGAAAGAAATAAAAACGAACTCGGAAGTCGTACGCTAAGTAAGAAAGTCATTCACGTAAGAACTGCAGAAGAAAAAGAGGAAGGTAAGATCTTAGAGTACGAGAAGTAAAGTGATTACAAGAAGTACAAACACATCCCTCTAATCTAAGTGTCGCTGCCTAAAAGTGGCCAGGGTGGTTTAAAAAGACTGCCTCTTCCTTTTTTTTGCAAAAAGAAAAGGAAAAAAGAAAAAGAGAATCGTTTAAAAAACAAACAAAAAAGAAAGAAACGACGAACAATATTTCAGTTTTCGTTCTTATCATTCGATCGGTGCGAGAGTTAAAAAAAAAGCTCTGCAGCGAGAATTCTTATGTTAATCGCAGTACAGCTAAAACGAAAGGAAAGAGTGTGAAAGAGAACGGTTGTTCTATAAAAGAAAAGCTTCGAAGTGTGTAACGTTTGCAACGTTATAATTGTTATGCTTTTGATTTTGCTATATTTTGATAGCAAAAATATGAAAAAAAGAAGAGAGGAGGGGGGGAGGGGGGGGGAGACACAGAGAGAGACAGAGAGAGAGAGAGACAGAGAGAGAGACAGAGAGAGACAGAGAGAGACAGAGAGAGACAGAGAGAGACAGAGAGAGAGAGAGAGAGAGAGAGAGAGAGAGACAGAGAGAGAGAGAGAGAGAGAGACAGAGAGACAGACAGAGAGACAGACAGAGAGACAGACAGAGAGAAAGACAGAGAGAGAGAGAGAAAAGGAAAAAACAAAGGGACGAAAATTGTAGCAATGATAAATGTAACCAAGGAAACTTAAGAAATCATAATGGCATACCTCTCTATTAAACTTCCATTTCGTTTAAAACTTAGAAATCACTTAGATAACTTTATACACGATCATTTATAACAATGTAAATTGTAATCATTGCATTAATATTTAACATATATATTCTTATATGTAATATATGTATATCTGTGTGTGGATGTCTTGTCTGATCTATTTCCTAGTTTAATAATAAAACTATAATACTAAATTATGTTGGTACCACGCCTTTCCGAGATCAGAGTCTGCTTCTCATCTTTCTTTCTTTCTTTCTTTCTTCCTTCCTTCTTTTCCTTCTTTCCCTTTTTTTTTACTTTTTTTGTCGTTTTCGTTTTTTTCTTCTTGGTACATACAGCTATCATCGACGCGTTCTCATACCAAATTTATTGTCAATTTTAACTTAACGTTTATTATATCTCTGTATTAAAATCCCGACGATTTCGATTCGTTTCGCGGAGCGAACGACGGAATATTCATAAAATATATATACGATTACATCTGTTTCAATATAAAATTTACAATTTTCTTTTTTTTCCTCTCTCATCCTTTCAAAACCGCTGGAATGTGCTTCCTGCACGGCGTGCGGGAAATCCTTTCCGCGATCTATTTTAAAACACGCGTACCAATTATTCAAGTTACAACTTCTTCTCTTTTTTTTTGTCTTCCGGTTTTCTGAACCAAACTCAAGCTCGGGCTGGCCAGTACTTTTAACGTGTACGTGAACGTGTATGCGTGTGTACGTGTGTGTTGAAACGTATTCGCGTGTGTACGCGAGCGCTTGTGTCCGTCCGTCTGTCGTGTGTGTTTACAAGTTTCAAGTTCTCTCTAAACGAGATTCTTAGAAAATGTTCTCAAACGTCGAATCGCGTGTAATATCTCATTAAAATTTGTCCATCAACATATTAAAAACCGTCGACCGTTTTAGAATTTCCCGATTAAATCGTTTCGAACAACTTCTCTAGAAGTTTCTCTCTTCCTTTTCCCTACTTTAACAATGAAAAGAACATTTTCGATCGAAATCCTGTCAGACGTAGACGCGAACAAAAAAGAAGACAACGTGTGTCTATACGTGTATAGACCGAGCGTGTTCACGGATAAACGTAACCACGCTTAACCCTTTGAAGCGTACTGATAAGGGGAATCCGTGGGTATTAGTCACTCCGTAGCTGCTAAAAAATAGATCAAATCGTAAAAAGATACACTTCCGTGAGAACATGCAAAAATCGATCGTTAAAAACTACAAAAAAACCCACATACTGAGAGAGAAAGAGAGAGAGAAAAGAAGCGAGAGAGACATAGACAGAGAGAGAGAAGGAGGGGGGGGGGGGGGGGGAGAGGAGAGAAATAGAGTATAAATATAATACTTGTCACATGTACATGATTGGCTACATGTAAATATTATACTTATACTGACGTTCGATGGTCAAGAAGAATACAAAAAGAAACAAAATGATGAAATAATAAGAACAAAAAAAAAGAGAGGAAGAGAAATATAGAACAGAGAAAAAATAAAACAAAAGAACTTAAAAAAGAACCTGGTGTGGTTTGTAGGTATCAACCACGACACTTCAAAAGGTTAATAGAAATCTCTGTGTGTAATCGTGTATATGCGCGTATGGATGATTTTTTTTTATGTGATGGTAGGCACTGATGGGGGTGGATGGCTGCATGGCGAGCAGGTTCAAGCAGGCTAGTCCTTGATCAATCTGTATATGTGATGTTGCGCGCCGTGCTCGGACGTCGACACCTCGAACACGTATGCTGTGCATAATAACGTTTCCTGCGTATCCCTGTTCGTAACAACCTGCAATCCAAAGAAAAAGTTCTGGTTCAATTTTATTCAATTTTGCGATTAATATTTATCATTAATTTAATATTATATTGATACAATGCTAATATTATATTAGATAACAATCAACGTGTTAATAATAGGATATTGTTAATTTAATATTAATATTATAATTGTGTTAATTATATTTCGAGTGTTTAATACTCCCAGCCGAAACGTTCCGTGCGGACGGAATATTTTTTTTATTGCCTTGTCATTTTAAGATCGATGGACAATATTAATTTATTATTGGTCGAAAAGTTTTGTTGTTTCCTTTCAATGTGAAACTTGAATCGAGGTACAGGAATACATATTGCGAATGAATATATGCATTGAATAAAGAGCATAAAGAGGAACTTGCATTTAAAATTTCCCCAGAAATATGACCTTTTGACCAACTCAATATATTTACTAGAGTAATTTGTTGAAACGAAACACGGCGAGCATTCAACGGCTGAAGAACTCGTAATTAAATATTTAGCGACCAGCAACACTGGTTACCTCTGAGCGATGTTTTTCAATTGTTACGAATACTGTCACGCGGGAATGTAAATCGTTTGTTACCAGAAAATGTAAATGCCTCAGTCTCTTTTTTATCAAATCAGGGGGTGTTTGATTAAATTTTATTATGAGAAATTACATTCGATATTATTATTGTATTATCGTTTATTGCTTTACAAAATTACATTGTCTCGAAGAATGTTAAAGATTTAATCCTCTAGTATATTATTTTCGTGTACAGACTGACAAAATTTGTTATTATTTAAATTTATTAATCAAATTCGGCATTACCAAAGTCTCATATTCTGTTAGTAAATTGAATGTACTAAAAGTGATTTATTCCTTTATTTATCTATTAATTTTTTTCCTTGTTCAATTGCACTCATTAAAGTGTTCAATAATTTCCTATGCGAAAATCATAGCGTACAATATTCGACAAAATATAAAATAATATGTCGTACCTGGAGAATGGTGAAATTCTCGAGCACGCTGTTCATCATGTACTTTTCCGGCAGGTGCTTCAATTTGTGTATAAAGTTGATCATGTACTCGCACATTGGCGAACGACTAATACGATAAACGAACCTGCCATTTTCAAACCTAGCGTATTCCGTCTCCACTTTCTCCACCACCTGTTTACCGAAGGAGCAAACTTTAGTCGAACATGTTATCGTCATGTTCTCGTTGCTCTCGTATCTGTTAAATAGAAAACAAATAATTGATATTAATAACAAACAATGATAACACCTTAGACCTATTATTACCTAGTGCATATTCAGATTTCAGTCTACTTTGTTTTTATTAATTTATTTACTCTATCTCTTCGTTAATTATAATTGTAAAAAGTTCTTACTTGTAAAAATGAAAAAGCATTATTCGATAAATATTATTTTAAACTGATCATTCAGATGATGAATAAATATATTTTAAGTAAAATTATTTTTAATATTTATTATAACTGTCCCATCTGAAAAGGAGCAGTTAAATATTTCATTCACATTTTAAAACTAATCAAATTCAAATTTTGTAACTATCCGTAGGAAAACGACACAACATTTGTATATTAAGGTATCGGTTCTTTATAACTGGTAACATAGGTTATCTGTTATTTCATTTGAAAGAGTTTAAATGAAAATTTAAAAGTCCTCAGGGTGAGGAACTGGTGAGAACAGAGCGGTGGGAGTGCTAACATAATCCTAAAAGCTGACGCTTTATGCCATGTTATTTAGTTACGTACTGGCTTGTTACACCGTAGAAGGCTCCAGCTTCGTCCTGGATGTTAGTATTGAGATCAGCCCAGAATTTAACGAGGAAGAAGGCCGCCTGGGGTCCTTTGTCGTAAAGTTCCTTCAGGCCACCCTTTTTCTCCGGGAATTTGTCGTATATCTGCCTAACGTCAACAGCCTCTAGCAACGGATCCGCGTAAGTCGCTGATCCTCCTATGTGGACGAACAGGTGTTTGTGATACTGAAAAAGAAAACGATTCGAATGATCAGTATAGTTACATTGCGACTACCCGCTGGCAATTTCCATATCGATGGTTCAGTTTATTGCAGTTAAAAATAAATACAATCCGACGTCCCTTCTTCTCCAATAATTCAACTATGTTGTATTTGTATCACACGAATTTAAACAAAAAATATTAATAGAAATATTCTTTTATACAATGTGTTACATTTGCGGACTACTTTTACCGCTTTAGGCATTACAGTATTGTTTCAGAAATTATAGTTACTGTTTTGGGAACTATGGTATTGCTTTAGAAACTATAGTTATTG
Organism: Nomia melanderi; assembly: GCF_051020985.1. NCBI lineage: Eukaryota > Metazoa > Arthropoda > Insecta > Hymenoptera > Halictidae > Nomia > Nomia melanderi. The sequence continues at coordinate 14,364,028 of NC_135002.1, read as the reverse complement.
CTGTGGGAACTACAGTACTGCTTTAGAAACTATAGTCATTGCTTCGAGAACTAGTGTCGCTTTGGAAACTATAGCCATTGCCTTGGGATCTGTAGTATTGCTTCAGAAACTATAGTTATTATCTTGGAAAGTACAGTGTCGCTTTGTAAACTATAGTTATTGCTTTGGTAACTACAGCATTGCTTTAGAAACTATAGCCATTGGAACTATAGTATTGCTTTAGAAATTATAGTTATTGCTTTAGGAAGTAGATTGCTTTGGGAACTATAATTATTGCCTTGGCAATTGCACTACCGCTGTGGAAACTATAATTATTGCCTTGGGAACTACAATATTGTTTTAGAAGCAATAGTTATCACCATAAGAGTTACAATATCGTTTTGGTAATTGCATCTGAGAGATCCAAAAAAAAGATTAGGATTCACTCACTTTGGGAACTAGTATTCATCGATACCGAATGTGTTAATGCTATGGTGACACTTACAATATCCTGGTCTCTCTGTTGATCCATGTAGGCCGAGAACTCGACAAGCCTGAGCTTGTGGGTTGCAATGGCACGTCCTTCCCAGGGCGGGGGTGGTTGAGCCTGGACCATGTCGCCACTCGAGACCGCCGTCGCTGGTTTTCCGGTGTACGCCGGCTGCGAGAATGGCTTGACATCCTGGGACGTTCCTGGCTGCAGGCCCGGCTGCCAAAATTGCTGAAAATTCGATAATTGGTTTCATTTTGCGACGTGCAAATTTCCCTCGGCACAGATTGGTTATCCCAAGCTTTCGGAACCATCCCTGAAAGAATCCTCGCGTTGACTGCCAAGCAAAATACATAACGCTTTGTCTATTAATTGTATTTTTCTAAAATATTAGTACATAACAGTTTTATAAATCGTTATAAAAAAATGTATAAAAAGATAAAATACACAGAAGAATAGATTAACGTAACCGTTAGTTTTAATAATAAAATTGTTTCGATAATTAAGATGGAACTGTATAAATGGCAGTCAACGCGTTTAATCGTCATTACTGATTGTCGTGGGAACTGTCGAATTAACAAAAAAATAGTGGATCCTCTATTATGTGTATAATCGAAGTTTTTATCTTATACGAATATGATAAAATATGTTATTACTATTATCTGATTGACTATCTATCGCGGATAAAAATTGAATATTTGAATTGACTCGAGAATGGCAGAAAAAGGCAGCGAATTTTTATGCGAATCATAATTTATAGAATGAAATTTTGACAAATTGGGGCTAATTACTATAACAAATCAACAAAATTATTTGATTGTGCTTTATATATCTATAAATACTACAAATGCATACAGTTTGGAGTTTAGTTATCGAATGAGCAAAAGTACATATTATTAAAAAGAGTGCGATTATTAATATGAAAGTTACTGCTAAAATTACCGAATTTCGAAGATTCGCAGAGATTATTGAAATATAATCACTGTTAAAAATAATTTGATATTTTGACATGACGTTTAGTCAGTAAAATATGTTAAATGTATTAAAAACTTCAGTTTCTAACTATTCTAAATATCGTTGTATCCAGACAATTGTGTTCCCTTGTGTAAAACACATAATGGAGTCTCCACTGTAAATCGAACATTTCTAACGTGAAACTTTTTTATTAAATCGCGTACGTAACTCGAAGTAGGGAATTTTTAAATTGTACAAGGAGATCTTATTTTTTACCGTGAGCCATCGAGCCCTCAGGCGAGGAACGATCGTGAACGCTTCAGCACGGGGCGAAAGAAAGTAAAACACAACGATAACAACAAGAACAAGAACAGCAACAATGACAACAACAAGGAAACAAGAATAAAAACATGTACGAAAGTAAGTGAAGGAAACTAATAGTAATCGTACTATATGAAGAGAGAAAGACAGTATCGTAAGCCACAATGACGCTTCACAATGTGTAATCATGTACAAGGTGTTTGACAACAATATAAGGAACAAATTATTGTAGCATTATAAAACGAAAATCAGAATAAAAATATGTACGTTTAACTTTATTATCAAGTTATTAACGATTAAAATTTGTTAATAGTCCAATGCTGGGTAATGCTGGATAAAATATTTGAAATTGTAAATAGTAAAAATTTTATTTTATTTCATTTTAAACTCAAAGACTAATGTTGAAAATAGCATTTCACGTTTATTGTAATTAGTTTTTCAAATATTATTTAAAAGTAGTATTTTATCCGAAGGATGCATTGAAGATTCTTTTGGCTCGTTTTCGAAATATTTTTGTCCAGCTTTACTGGATTAAGGTGTCCACGGAGGGGTTGTCCGAACGATAAAAATTTCAACTGATGCACTCTGTTACGTGAAAATAGCCGTACTTAAACTAAAAATAAATTTTACTCGCCAAAATTACGGTTTCTTACGTTATAACACCGTTTGTTGCCTCAATTTATTTTCATCGTCAAAAAGCATTCTTAGAATAATTTCAAACATACGACTAAGGCACTTTATTTTGAGCGTCAAATCATCGATACAGAAATTCTTTATTTACCAAAATTTTGGTTTTTATTTTCACATGTTCTTTTATCATATTATAGTGATTTGAAAAATGTAATATTTATAATATGAATAAAGAAGACAATATATTTAGCATTTTTAATAAAATTTGAAACAATTTCTTCTGTAAATTTTATCCAGCTTTTATATTGCTACGTTATCGTAGTTCACAGAGATTTTTAATCTTGAATAACTTGATAGAAAAACCAACAATTTTTAATATTTAATTTTCGTCCTTATATTGCCATGAAAGATCATCCCTTAAATTTTCTTCCACCTGTTGCCGAAACCTTGTACAGTATTCACAGTGCACAGTATTGCCTCTATAATCGCACTTCGTCAATCTTTTCACAGTTACATAATGCCGAGAGAGAAAGAGAGATTACAATGAGTGAACCGGAGAAAATGCTGCATTGTGTCCACTGTTCTAGTATGTGCAGTCAATCCCCACCGATGCGACTATAGAGAGGGAATACTGTATACGCAACCCGTTTATGTACGTATGTATACAGGGTGCTGTGAAAATATGGTATGACTTGGCCGGAAGGTGATTCTTTACACAAAAATACACAAAAAAATATAGAATAAACATTTGCAATCGGCAGTTTAGTTCTCGAAAAAATACATTTTGAAAAATTGTGGCGCACGAATACATTCACCTAACGTTAACTACCGTTAAACGACATTATATTATTGGTTTATTAATTGAAATACTGAAAATTTGAATAAATTAAAATTAATTATATAGTCGAAAGTTTAAAAGAGTCAGAATAATTGGAACAATAAACGAGAATACATGCATCCATAGATAGATATAGCCTCACATACAATTTTACATTTCAACAATTCTTTAATTAATGAAATAAAAGAAAGTATTGTTGATGAAATTAGATTTATGCTTCCTTGAATTCAATAATACATAATAATAATACCATCGTACCATAATGATATCATTGCAAACATTTTACACTGTTCGAATGATCATATTTATTAAATTGATTTTCTCAAAAACGAGTGATTCAATCTCAAAAGAACGAATTTTATTCTGTATTATACTTTTTGTTCATTTTCACGTGAGAAATTACTTCCTGTCCACTTGTACCATATTTTCGGCCGCACCCCGTACCTACATGCCCAGGTGAACACGTATGTAGAGAGATAGAGCAACGGACAAATTGAACAATACACAACAAGGGCCCCCAGGGGCGTAGCAGCAGAGAGCGAGGGGGTTTCGTTTCGTGAGGATGGTTAGTTTTTTGTCGCAGAAGCTTCCGTGATGGAGGTTGATACAGTGTAGACGCTGGAAAGGTACGCCACGTTTGGTATTTTTTGTTTAATAAACAAAAATATACGACCCGCCAATAGAATGTTTCGCAACCTGTACACATACTTCGCCGTGCAATTGGAAGTTATATACACAAGAATACATAATGTTTTGACAAATGTAAGCCGTTTCGTTGATTCACTTATTTCGAGTTTAATTCGTGTAATTTTGTGGACACTGAGAGTTCCATTTGAAACTTCACAGTTACACGAAATAAACTTTTTCTGTTACTATAAGGTTTGAAAATAAAATTTACATTTTAAACGATCGATTAATATTATACTTCGTGTTATATTTTTCAAATTACCATACACTCGTGAAAATATGTTATTTGTTTTTGTAGAATATTTGAAAGGACAAATATAAAGTTTCAAATTAACATTAATATTCAATAAATTAATATTTCACAATATTTTCTCATATGTATTGAAAAATATTGCTGTATTTTCCTATATCTACACTGATTTACCTTCGTCAAAAATTGCAAAAGTGGTGGACACTATTTCACGTGTAATACATGAATCTAGATCTCGATTCGTGAAATGTTTAATTCACGGCTACTCGTGTGATCCTGCCACACGTGTATTTAAATATACGTGGATAGGTGTTGGTCAGTTGAACGTGAAGTCTCGAGTCTCATCTCGGCAATTGTGAGAAACAAACAAATCTTGATCGAAATATACACAAAAACATATAATACGGGAATAGAAAAAATTCGATTGATCGATTGATTTCACGATAACATTAAGTATCCGTGTACTTAAATGCTCTTGTAGACGTGTACTTACGCGGGTACGTGAACAAGGATCTTTAGTTCTTCAATACACGGTTCACACGCAATGTATTATGTGTAATAAGAACACGGATCCTTAATTTCTTAATATACGTTTTACGTGTACTTCAGTGCACGTTCAAAATCGGAAAGTAAATTTAATACAATTTTTAGTAAATAATGAAAAAATTTAGTAAATAATCATGTTAATATCATAAAATTATTAATATAAAATGTAGTAGAAATTATAATTTCAGTTTTTGAAAGTTTATAATATTTACTATATTATAAATAATAGCTATATTAGATATTGATGCGCGTGTAAATTTCTTGACGCTAATTTACAATGACGCAACACTAATTAACAGACTCTCACGAACAAAAAACAAAGTAAAATGTAAAACTCTCCAATGATTTCAAAAGAAACCAATCGAATTAAGTTAACAAGCAGAAGATTCTCAATTTACCACGACTAACTGTTACACAATTCCTTCTATCGTCCAGAGATGCCCCGGGGCCAGCGTCCGCAGACTTCACGAAGTTAATGAACACCGAACGGAAGTTGTGCTCCGATCAAGCATCCGGCAAAACGTAAAAACTCTGCCTGTTGTTATTTCACGCGAGCTCACAAAAGCGCAAGGATTATTATTGATCACGTTGAAGTGCGAATGAAAATTAGGACAGTTGACAAACCACACGATAGTAGACCGCCCTATCGTAAGCGGATTAAGAAACGGTTGCAGGGCGAAGCGGTTAGAATTAAGAAACAAATAAATAAATCAATAAATCAATAAACAAATAAATAAAAACAGAGACGAACTTCAAAGAAGAAGCCAAACCGACAATGTAGCGATTAGAGTTTTTACATCCTCAAGACGACGAGACACCGTTCCGCCATCCGCTATCAGGATTCTTCTGCGACACGTGGATTGAACGGTGTATCGTGACACCGAAAAAGTCGACGACTAAAGGAACGAACTACGTTCACACGTACGCCGCCATATTTAACACTAAACGTACCGTAATCGGTCAAATGACCGGTTTTAAGATTTCATTTAAAATTCTGTGTTTCCGTTCTGTAATTTAACTTTATATCAATCCCTGTATTGTCCGATCAATTAGTTCTTCAATGTTCGTCTTTCATTCCGTTTTCACAAAGAAAATTTATCGTCCAACTTGTTTACTTTTATTTTTTTATAACCAATTATTCGATTAGTTACTTTAATTGCATAGAAAGTGCTAGTACGTTTAATGTTAACGATCACCTCGTCAGACACAGAGGACATAGACCCATCATTCTATGAGTCATTCACTTGGCAAAGCGACTAACTCTAATTTTTGCATATTTCAAATTTCAAAGCTGGACCTAGTTCTCAATCATTAATTCGTTCTTTACACATGAACCTCTGTTACATTTTTCTATTATCTATATTCATGGAGTTAGCCGCTTTGCCCAATGAATGGCTTATGCACTCTAAACAAAGAAAACACTCGATTCGCGAACACAGTTCCAAAATTCATCCACTTCTTTCTACTTTTTCAGCCTCCGCTCCAAAGATCTCCGCGTCGACCATTACACTTACAACATGGCGACGAATATGCTACCCGCCGTTGCGATTAACCTGTTAACCGGATGGCTCTGATACCTTGCATCCTTACGATTCAACGCAGACGCCACGATACAATCGAACTAACTAATAGATTGTTCTATTAAACGAAACATGATCGTACGCCAGCGACGAGTTAGCACGACATGGACACCGTGTTAACAGGTTAAGATTACACGGAGCTTCGCCAAAACCATTCCCAAATCGAGTTATCTAGTTTCCAAGCGGTTCTCGGCCTGTTGGAATGGCCACGATCTCTCTTTCTCTCTTATCCGACCGTGTCTCGTCGTCTCGCCCCCAAAAGCTCGTGGCTCCTTTTTGTGGAAAGTGTTGCAGTCCGATGAAAGAAAGAGAAAAAAAAGAAACAAAAGAACAGAAAATCGTTCCAAGGGGTTGTTCCGTGATCGGGACTTACCGCTCCGGGATAGGAGACAGGGGTGGAAGCATGAAGGGCAAGGGGCCCCACGAGGGCGGGGGGCATCTTGTTGTGTATCGCACTCCCAGCTGATACTATCTGGGCGCTTGACATGCTCGACATTGTCTGCAGCGCCTTCTCCTTGGCGGCATGATCCTAACAAACCGTCAAACCGATTATAACGTGTCTGCCTTGTGACCGTGTACCCTCGCAAAGCACAATTCAAACCGTTTATAACCTTATCTTAACGCTACGCAGTGACCTTGACCGCGCGACGAACGCTAGCACGTGATCTTTCGATGATCATGGATTTTTTTAGGAAACATTGGAGGGCTGCAGCCCTCGCAAAAATATTTGACAAGTGCTTTTTTTGCTTTTTGTTATCGTTCATATCGAAGAGGTGGACGTGGCTCTTAAAGTTAGGGGTAGAAATATGTTTGGTCGAATGCCTTAGAGCTACTGGATACTGAAGTTTGTAACGTGAGCTTGATAGGATTAATCGAACATTTTTTAACGTTCCACTGCAAGCGACGTGTGATGGTACTTTTAATTTCATGTTATCGTAAAGCATGCAAGTGGCTTTTATAAAATAATAATTACCTTATACTTCATACGGTTTATACAAGGCGTGTGAAAGGGAAAATACAGTGGAGAATGTAGTGTTTCTTTGTTTTGTAATATGGTAGTGCTGAAGATGGATGGGTTTGTGAATGGTATAACGGACAACTTAGACATATAATTTATTCTTTTAGTTGATAGAGTACTGTGTATTATGGTAAATTGTATTCTTTCGATATTGAGCAAAGTTTCTTCTTCCATTCTTTGTCGATTGTGAATTTTAAACATCGTATCATTTTGTAAATTATATTTTGTTTCTGACTGTATTGCTTAAACAAATGGAGTTTTCTAGTATGTGCTTCCACTGCTGGATTCTTTATCAAACAATATGTGTTAACTATTTTCGTGAAAACTATACTTTAACAGAGCTTCATCGGAATCGACGAATGTCAGGTTAATAGACTTATTTTGAGTCGCTTTGACAGAGAATTAAAAATATAAATAATAATATTTAAAACATTTCCATAAATATTATACCTCAGCTTCTATTTCTAATATTTTATACAAAGACAAACATGTGTATACATATCAAAAGTGACTCTAAAATTTGCCCAAGAGAGATTTTATAATGTTTTCAACGAATCTATTTCTCAAGGATTAAACGAAAAATGTACTACATCGTTTTTATAGTAAAAAAATATTTAAAAAGTATCGAATTGATATTTTCGAAGTAATTTACTTATAAAATTCATTAAAAAATAATTTTCTTATACAAAGATAAGTTGCACTGTACAACTAAGGATATTGACTAACCTGCTCAAACTCATAAGTTCTTTATTCTCCTTGTCTTAAAAAATAAACGCATTAACAATTACAAAAACCACCGAAGCAATTATAAAGATCGCAATCCAAGTAGGAAACAACTCTACACCGCGATAAACAAACAAGTAAACCTGCAAGATCCGAAAAGCTCGCCGAGAATGTCATACCGAACCAAAACAAAGTGAGAAAAACGAGAAGAATCGGAATGCAAGCTCCACATAAAGGCGTAAAAGGGCAATAGAAAACCAGCAATAAATAGTTCCCAAAAATACCGCGAAAACTACTCGGAGCTTCACCCTATTGGATCGTATCGGTGGCTCGCGATGCAGTTCGGCCAGAACGGATAAAATCAAATCGATAAACCATTTCTCATTGGTGCATAATTTCGTTATCGCCAGTGGATTTCCCCCTGCCCCCGGCCCGTCCGTCGATGTTTTAGCTTGACCGTGGTTGATGTCATCGATCGCTATCGGGGAAACGGCAATGCAGTTGATTGCTGAAACAAGCCCCGGTTTTGGGTCGCGAAATTCGCGGGAATTTTGCGCTTTTATCGGAAAGCCGTCGTTTTAATCAGAGGCCCCAGACCGAAAATCGCTGACGAGGCCGAAAGCCGGCAGCGAGAGAAAGAGGGAGAAAACAGGGGGAGAGAGAGAGGGAGGTTCGTTCGCGTGATATCCGGGAAATTGGCGTGTCCCTCCCCCCTCTCGGCCCGCGCACCCAGGCCACGCTACAGAGCTTTTCAATTTCGTTCATAAATCCGTAATGGAAGAGCCATTACAAGCTCTGCCGCTCGGAATGAAGCGTGCTGCGTAACAATACCAACTGCAAAGGGTTTTGGTAGCCGCGCGCATCGAAAAACTGCGAACTTAGACCTCGTCAACTCTGCCGTATTTGTCTGTGCGTATGCGTGTGCGTGTGTTTGTTTTTTTTTTCATTCTCCCTGTGTCCCCTTTGTTGAATGAAAATGTCATTTTGCGGAGCTGCTTTCAAAACCAATTTTCATGAAAGAATGTTTCATCGACACGTTTTCTTTCGGGTTCACGTTTTGCGGGCGAAATTATTAAGCTGTTGCGCGTAAAGGAATCCTGGTTCCTCCTTTTTATCGAAGCTTCGTGGATTTTTACGATTGTTCTCGATTCGAATAAATCTTGGTGGATATGGTTCTGTCGATGCTTAGAGGACGTGTTTCTTTTAAATGGTTTTTGAGGCCTTTTTTTTAGATCTACGTATTTGATTGAGATTTGTGCATTTCGTTGATCGGAGTATACCAGCGTTCTGTGTAACTTTAAATTATGCAGAATGGTTTATGGATTACATTCAATAAATTAAAGATAAAGAAAGTTTTTGTAAAATTATGAATTTTGTTTAGTAAGTATTAATCTTAAAGAATTATATTTGTATAGATTTCCCGAAATATAATTCTCCAGATCACATTCCAATCATACTAACAATTCGTACAGCTCTGAATACTCATACCAAAAATAGAAACAAAAACTCGAAAATTCATATAAAATTGATACTGTACGGTTTTCGTTCTAAATAATATCCGTGTGGATTCAACGGACACAAGCGATCCTATAGTCACGGTAGCGTCGGGTCGTATCCATCAAAAGAAGTGAATGCTTGCAAGTAGTAAATATAAGTGAAAGCAAATGGTAAATTTCTTATGGATAATATTTTTCTACTGTAGTGTTAAATAGTAATTACTGAAAAATCTGAAGTAAGCTACAAAAAATGGTAAAAAATTAAGACAAACTCAAAATCAAATTAAAATATAATGTTTAATATCACAATACATTTACATGACATTTTGAATAAATACCACGCATTACACAGAGGAATTTCAAGTATCGGAAAATTTAATGAACACTTCATTTTTAATATGAGTCGCTCACTGGTGAAATCCGATTAACTCCATTTCTTGAATTTTTAAAAATTTCATCATTAAAGCGCTTCAGTAGCTCCTATCTTTATATATTTATAAATTTCATTATTACTGGGTTTAGTACCACGAAATAACAAAAAGTTTTTTGGTCACGGAAAAATTGCAATAATAATAAAAGTCACTTCAAGAATATACTATTTATGTATTTCAAATATTTATTAGATTGAAACTGTACCTGTGTTAATCAAGTAAAATACATTTTATAATGATGATTCAATTTTGCATTTGAAAGAAAATTTAAAAAATCAATATGTAACTATTGCACCACTCTTTCCTACTTTCTGTTTCACGAAGTTAATCGATTTCTGCAATGAGTGATTCATATACAAAACACATAGATCCTTTATTAGAAAAATTCCTAGCAAAAACCACACTTCTTTTCACGCGTACGGCCCGTTTTCCGTTCACACGGCCAATTGAATCGTAAATTCTCTATAGATACATGGATCCTCCGTGGCGACACAATGGTCGGAATAAAAATGGCCTCGAGGAGGGGGCGTCGTGCTCGCCCTTGCTTCGCGGTGCGTATGTGTGCGCGTGCTTGCTTCGGCCCTCCCTCGCAGTGCCGTTCGCATGCAGCACGCATAGCTTTTATTTTGCCCGGGGCGTAATTTATTAAAAGGAGCGACGCGGGGGCACGCGCGAGCGCGAATTTTCAAATTTAAAAAACGATTATCACGGCGCCGGGCACACGCGAGAGAAAAAGATCCATTCAATTCCGCTGGATCGTTGTTCACCGTTGCACAACCGTGGGTGAATACGCAGCGGAAAATCAATTCGGTTAATTGAGAGGGAGCCCTCCTCTCTGCCCCCTCCCCCCTCTCTCTGACCCTCTCTTCCTCTTCTTTTTTTCCTTCTCCGCCTACCACCGCTTCTCCTCTTTTTTTCTTCTCTCCCTCTCTCTTTTTTTTTGTTTTAATTTCCGCGTCTCCTGTTCTCTTTGTCCTACCCGCGGTATCGTTGTCCCTGTCCGCCAGCCCCTCATCGTGCAAATACACGCGAGGAATGCAGGGATTGGCCGGGTAACGGGCTGGACATGTTTATCGACATTCTGAAACGGCCGGGTTGGCCGTTTTTGGGTATCGTCGGTTATCAGGCTACGTTTACACCGCAACAATCAATTACACCGTAACGCTTGGCAGGATTATTCCGAAAATTGATTGCGCCGCCCTACCCCCGATATCCATCCGAAGAATGCGCCGCCCGGGAAAAATGATGCGTTTCGATTAACCTCTCGTTTGCCCGTGACTGAAGCGTTTTTGCTTGTTGCGTTGGTTGGTAATCGGCGAACGTCGGATAACGTGAATGTTGCTTTCGAGAGAGGATGCGTCGATTGAAAATACTTCATCTCGTTACTTATTTCGCGATTAGATTTGCTAATGTTGATTTATTGGTGATCGTTTTCGTTGGTGGGTGGGAATTAAATATTCATTGCGCGATTGAATTCGTTGCGGGATTAAATATTCATTAGGGTATAACGGTGTTTGTGCTCAACGGATGCGAAGTGGCTAATGTTTATATTTGGCGGATTGAGGACGGTTATGGAGATTGGGAATTTCAGAATGAAATCTTGTGGAAAAGAAAATTAGTCTTGTTCGTTTTAAGGTATATGTACTGTTAGACGTTATTAAAGTGTATACTTTCTTGAGATTTGAATGTTGATTATTATAGGACATTGTTTTATTTCTTTAACTGTATTTCCTACTTAAATATGTATTAGTTCGCTAGAGATATTTTTTTTCTATAGTATTATGTCGAATTATAAAATTCTTCATACTACTGAAACATCTATAACACTTAAATACCTAATTAATTTCCAAGTTTTCATAGTTACTACAGAGGTTGTGAAAAAAAATGAATTCAGATAAACATAATCATTTTTTTCTATTTTTAAATACTAACCGAAAATTTAATGTTAACAATTACTATGTACCTACAATATATTATACATATTAGAGATCTCAACTTACTCAAATTAACGTCTCGATCGAAGATAACGATTTAGCAAACAAACATCGAAACCATATAAATTTTCTCAGAAATGACCCCTCCAAATCCTTTCACTCTCTACTTCCAACTAACTTCTCCCTTCAAACCACTATTTTAATCACACCCCTTATCAACAATCTAACCCCAATACCAATAAAACCACCCCAGGAAGTGCAATTCTAGTTTACAACCAAGAATGAAAACATTTTCCCAAAAACGACCCCGCCAAATCCTTTCACTCTCCACCTCCAACCAACTTCCCCCTTGAAACCACTATTCTAATCACACCGCTTATCAAAAAATCAACCCCAATACCAATAAAAACACCCCACGAAGTGCAATTATAATTTACAACCAAGAATGACCAACGATCGCCGGGAAACTTATGGCGGCGCGAGTTCCAAAAGCTCGGGAGGGTTCGCCGGCGTCGTTTTTCCCGGGGAAAGTTTGATACGGCGGTCCGCGGAAATATACGGTCGCGGTACGGTTCGCCGCGAATGGTCTTTAATGGTAGGAGCCCGCGCAGAAATTAAATAAGGCGCAACCACAGGAAACGTAAACAGCGGCGTGCCTAAAAATTCTTTTCTCTCGCAGGATATATCGCGGGATCTCAGCCACCGTAAGCAGCAGCGGTGGTGGTGTTCACCCCGCGTGAAACGCGGAAACCAGAAAATTACGTCACACCGTGGACCGTCCGTACGCCGGCTGGTTCTCTGAATAATGTCCGGCACGGTGTGCGCCGAGACTGCAATGTCGCGTCGCGTCGTGTCGCCGAGCAGATGCAGTCGGTGAAATTGCAGCCGGTGATACTTACAAAGGTGCTGGCCGTATGACGACAATATTTGTTGTTGCAGGTTTACCGAGCGAACACCGGATTTATGAGGAGGATTAACGGGAATTAGCAGGGAAACAACGGTCGCTCTCACAGGGAAGTTTTTAACCGTGGCACGGTCTAATTGCGCCGTTCGGAATTGGAGCGGTTTAGCTCTCGTCCGCACGACGATCGGGTCCACTCGGACCCCGCGGTGGTTTATGGGCCGGCGGTAACGAGGCGAGCTTGCTTAACAGACTGAATGCGGGATTTCACGGAGAGAAATATGCGAAATGAAAAGAATATGATTGCGAATTATTGAACCATTTAACTGCGTTTGAGGAGTATATGCGTCATCTTAAAGCTTGAAATCATATTAATTCTTTCAGCGATAAATTATTTATTTTTTTCACATGAACATGTAATTCTTCTTTGTTTTGCTTTGGTTTTTCATTAAAATATACCCTAGGTGCACTCGTCCCGCGTTTGATGAGTACACACTTCATTTTTTGATTTCATTGCGCGCAGAACGAGAGATTTTTGAAACTAAATTCTATAGTTAACAGGTTAACACTGAAAATACCGAGAGTTTATTGGGGTTGATATGTAATACTTAAGCTGTGGCGATACTTTTGTTTTCTATTTCAGATGTTCGTTATAATATTTACGTGGAACTGTTTATTTTCACAATTATTTTGGATATTGGATACTTTGAAAATATTGATAATTGCGAAATGTGAAAGTTAAAACTCATTATATTGATAGGTATGCTAGCTTTAGGGTTAATTGAGTTGTGTTATTGGAATTGCAGGTTTATATTGCTGAAAGTAACTTTAGATTGTTTTATTTAGAGTAGTGAGGAGTTTTCGAACAAGCATTGTTTAATTGTGCGAACTAGGGTAATTCGCTTGGCTTATTTAAATTGGCCCGATCTTATTTAGATTGTCAAATATCTATATTTTCAATTGTTTTAGTATACTGAATATTACACAGAGGTCTATTTAACTATTCTTCTTATATGTATTGATTTTCATAATAATAATATTTTCATAATAATATTTTCTTTCGTTAAGTGTTAATGATATTTATGACGTAATAGTTCTTTTTAAGAAAAGTGGACTACCTCTCCTTGACTTACCCTATAGTAATTTGATTTGGTTGCTGATCAGTGAACCTCACAGCACTTAACGTGTTAACATTAACAAATATTTTGAGCCTATATTTTGCTATTCTATTGTTTTTCTATTTACTATTAAGGAATGTACGTTAAGTAAACAATTGAACGGTACAAAAATTATAAAATAAAATAATTATCAGCTGAAGTTCCTAATGGATCCACACACAGTAGGACAGAGATTAACTCTTATATTGGTAACGGAGTATCCACTTTAAAACTATCTACTACCCAATTTATTTTACTCTCGTGAAAATTTGACAATATTTTTTGTTTTAATCTCTTAAGTGTAAGCGTTATAAACGAGCAACAACGCGATTTAAAAATCTGATAAGAAAGTTACAGGCTCCATAAAGGAACCTCGAGGTACACTGTAAAAATCGGTGGTAATGTATGCACTCGAACAGAAACAGATAAAATTCACTAACACATTGATCCCGTAAAATACAGTTACGATTTCCGAATGCACACGTTCCGATTGTGCCTTTTTATACTCAGGCTCCGACCATTGATCGCGTTTGTATAAACAATCCAGCCTCCCTCCACCCACCACCTCCTCATCCCCCAAATTTCTGTCCTCCTCTGTTTCGAACTGTATCGGTGAATGGAAGCAGCGAGTGCACCGTACCGTGATTTATTAACAGCCGCGCAATTGTTCCCAAATCGCTTTAATAATTCAGCTGTTGATTAAACGGACCCCGGGTTCATTTTTACGCCTGATTTATTGCGTTACAAACCGTCCCGCGTCGCTTTTGATCGAGCAAATTCTCTCTATTGACAATTAATTCCTGACCGATCTGAACCGTCCAGGATAAATTGAAAGAAAGAAAGGAAATGATAAAAGAGAGAGAGCGAGAGAAAGGAGAGGGGGGGAGGGGAGAGGGAGAGAAATGGGACAAATAAAAATGGGGAGGAAAATATGCGTGCATCTCCTCGATTTTAATTCGGCACCGCGATAAAAGAAAATTCCATTTGTTTTTATTTTCTTTGTTTTATAAGCATAATAGCCTGTTCGATTCAAAGGGCCAATATTTTAGATTCGTATGATAGAATGAAAGAGAAAACGAATGAGCAAGTATCGAGTTTCACTGAAACGGTTTATGAATTTGCATTGATTTGAAATCAAACAGTCTAGTACTAAACATATGCATCGGATCCAATTGTCACATAATCTGAATTACCGAATTGGTAAGGAGAGAATAAAAAATTGTAAGGGAGAATAGAAAGCGCAGATAAAAATGGAGAATATTGGGCGGACGATCAACCGTTTTCCAATACATTCGATTTCAAGTATTTTAACTACCGCAGATTGCAAAGAGAAATATGCTGAGTGATATGGAAGTTGCAGTGAAACCGGAAGAGGGATGATTTATCGTGTAAATTGGAAAATTGTAGTAAACGTGTTGTAAAAAGTGTTTAACGTATGAATCGTATGAAGAACATTTTGTTAGATATTTTTAATTGAAAAATCATCTCCTTTCCGATTGTACCAGAAGTTTCGTAATATTCTATATATAATTTTATAAATGCACACTCCTGGATGAAAAGATAGCATATTTATAATTATATATATTGTTAAATTCTTATTCGTGTATTTCAAATTTTCTTATTTTCCATCCACTGACCTTACCTTTATCATGATCATCTATTATGTTTGTTTTATGTTTGAATATAAAAAAATTATTTTTATATTCAATATAAAATTATTATAATATAAAAAAATGATTGTTTTATATACTTTTCAGGGTTGACATTTTGGAAACGTTATAATGCAAGTATAGCGCGCAAATTTTAAAAACTGAGGAAATTATAGTTTTATTTCGTTCTGGTGTAAATGTACTGTCATGTTTGTGTTTATCAAAGCTTTGGGGAACATTCGGATAAAAAATGACTGTTGACACGGTTAAGTAATCAAACTGAATTTGCGTTTTTAATTTCGAACGTTGAAAGAGCTTCAAAATTAAATTTTCCAGAGAACATTTTAATACCGCATAATTAGCGTACTTTAGAATATTGTACTAATATAATAAAAAAAGGGGAAAAATTTTACCAAATCATTGTTTCGTAAAAATATCTGAAAAATAGGCTAACAATTATAACAATTGTTATAGAATGATTTAAACTTGTTAATTTTGGATTTTCACGGGCACCGTCTCTCTAATGAATGCTTCTAATATTTCTAATTACTTCACATGCTATATTTTCATTATTCCTATTTCAAAATTTTTCTTCCCAGAACTAAAGAATTTAATATTACTGCGTCGTAAACAAATCATTAAATCAATTTCAAGAATTCCGACAGGTTATACATGACAAGCTACCATTTTGTCCAGAAGAGTGGCAATAAAAAGTATTCTCAGTCCGATACGGGAACAATGTATGATTGTCGTCGCAATTTATTCAGGCCTGCGGAGGGAAGTATATACGAGCAAAAGAAAATATAAGTAAATACTTGGCTAAGGAAAGCGAACGAGAGAGGCCATTCAATACTCACCACTTTGAGTTTCGCCTGGATTTCACGAAGTTTTCTCCTAGCTAGGACTTGTATGTGCGAAGAGACCTGCTTTCGCGTTCTCGTTTTGCCTGTCCTCAACTTGATGTAACGGGCAATCAGCTCGTTGCGTCCTGCAACAGCGAAGAAAAGGAACGAATGTAAATCGAACGATGAGAAATTAACGCCTTGTCTTATGACTTATTTCATCCCAAATATTTATGTTTACACTATTTAATTTCGTGATTGCTTTGTTGACACAACTATTGTAAAGAAAACTAAAGTAGCATAGGAGGTTCGATTAAAATTTTGGTATTCGCATATTATACGAACTACTTTCGTTTTTGAGAAATAAAATATTAATAATAATTGTCATAATGGTAATAATAATAAAATTTTAATAATAATAATAATAAAATATTAACAATGTGTTATAATATTAAATAAATACTAACCAAGACTTAGCCTAAATGACTGATCAGTGTAATTTTCAGTTAGAAAACAAAGGTAGTTCGTATAATATATAAGTACGAAATTTCTTTGGAAAAATAAGAAAATTATTTTGGTTACGATTTCACAGATTTATAAAATAAATTACAAAATTTTGTTTCCTATGGAGGACAAGCACCAATGAGACTTCTCATTTTCACTCAAGTTAATATATAACAAATCGGTTTGTCATGCTAAATAAGATCGATTGAAAAGAGCGAGCAACTGTTCATCGTTTCTGAATTTACTCGCTGGATTACTGCGCACTTTCTCGGTGAATCACCGAATTTCCTAAATCAACCACGCTTCTCCTTTCGTTTACCTTTTGCATTCTTTTCGTTACGGCGGAAATACATTTATTTGGAAATTATAACGGAGCGAGGTTTATGACATGGACGGCTGGAATTCATTCTTTTTGAGAATTTATTGACAAGCGGTATTTTTTAGCATCATAGCTGGTACGGGAGTAGGGTGTGGAATTTAATTTATTGCTGCAGATTTTTCGCAAAAAAAGAAGGTTTTTGAAATCCTACGTTCCACCATAATAGCGAATGAATTTTGAATTATAAAGGATAGCTCTTCTGAATGAAAATTTTGTGTACTGATAATTATTTAACGTATGTAAGTTAGCAAAATGTTCTAAATTGATAACTGAAGGAAATATTTCAAGACCAACTTAAAAGTAAGAATAAAACAGTTGAAAAACTATATTACATGTATACCATACAAAAGTAAAAATCTACATTATATAAATTTATAATGTTTTTAACGTATACATTTATTTTAAAATTATATATTGTAGAAAATACACCATATAACATTATAAAAAGGATAATGTAGAAAGGAAGGAATAGATAAAGGAAGAAAAATCACATTTTCTTTATTGCTTCTGGATTTTAAAATACATGTCTGACCATTATTCGTTATTTCTACTTGCTTCGGAGACTTAATCCTCTAATCCCCGCCGCTGTTGGATCTTACTAATTCATTTATATTAAAAAGAACATGTAATTAAAAAAAATATTTTAAATATTTGAAATAAATATTGTATACAAAATATAACAAATATTTACTATTGTGTCAACAAATTATATATCCATAATATATAATTATAAATGATGATGAATTTTTAATGACACATTTTTCATTCAATTTGCAAGAAATGTTTACTTAGTCTTTCACACAGAATCATTGTGGCTGCATTATCATTTAAACAATTTTCCCTGTATATTAACACATTCATATTGGGACATGTTCTTACATGTTTAATCACATATCGTCATACACATAATAACAAAGCAATGTTTGCAAAAGTGATATTGCAATGCATTCTTTCGTTATATGTCTAGCTTTCCGATTTCAATTGCGGGTAAATGTTAATAAATAATTTAATAAATAAATTCGTTATTACTGTGAATTAATTTGAGTGTTGTGAATTAAGTGTGTACCACTGGTGGTACACGTTGAAGTGAACGTGTTAAATAATCCCTGCACTTGAAGCTGCGGGTTGGATATGCTCACAGATAAGTACCAGAATCTATTCGTGTATAATTATAAAGGTCAAAGACCGCGGCGAAGCGTTTCTGAGTTTGAACAGAGCGCGGCAGTTGGTCTGGGGCACTTCAAGGTCCGCTTTAACTTTTCATTTTCATAGCGGTGCGTGTTTCTCTAAGCGCGAACGTAAGCAAACTGTACAATTTTTCAGGGACAATACGTGAATCTATGATACGGAAATTCCGACATCGATGCTGCTCTATACAAGTTCACCTGTTTGACGAGAAGCAGACTGATCGGGATCAAATAAACTGTCGACACGATTGTGAATCATCCTCGAGCATTCTCCCCGAGGCAACAGTTAAGTTACTTCAAATTAACCAACCGAAAGACATGACGCGTGTCTTACAACAGATTTCTGATGACTCAAAGGTAAAAATCTCAAACGTCAATTTTCTTTTTCTAAACATTCATGTTTTACAGTGAAAATTTCGAGGAAAGAATTCCTTAAACATTAACGCACTTAATTATTTAATGAACATTTACTTAATATGCATCTGCATTTATATTATATGAAGTTTTCTAAAGAATTGTAAAGTGGAAGTTTTAATCAAATTAATTCTACTTTCATGTGATCCTTAATTTATTCAGACCGTTTATAGTGGCAACAGAATTTCATTTAGAGTCATTTTTCTACTTATTAGAATTCGTAGTTTATTTATAATTTGCAACTTCTTTCTTGTAACGTTGTCAATCTCCCCATACGAGCATTTAAATACAATATTCCAAAAGACTTATCTTATCGTATCTTTTTCTAAGTACAAATAATTGTTAATCCCAATCGTTAACAGCATAAAATGAACAAAATACTTTCCCACCTTCAATATAACAAAATAAAACTAAACGCACAACACAATATAACAACCACACTACAATACTCCGTATACCGAATAAACTCACACTCGTTCTTCACAAACTTTTCGCATCGTTATCCACAAGGAACCGAAGCGACACATTTTGCACGACATTCAACCAACAACCAAACACCTCCCTCTTTTTCGCTAATAAGCCATACAAACTTTCATCGGCGAGCATCGAATCGCGAAAAGCAGCGCGCCGCTCTACTACATTTTACCCCGCCGCGGCTGAATGCCTGAAAAAATGCGAAACATCCTCGGAGCTGGCAAACGTTCGAACAAATTAACCACCGTTTTCCGCCATTCACCGGATTCAACGGCATTCATCAGTTATCATCGCGCCTAAGTTGCCAGCCGGCGGTTCCTTCACTTTCAAAAGTCGTTGAACGCCGCGTTCTCCCCATTGAACGCCGTCAATTACGGGACAAAGTCTTTTTATCCGTAAATTCTGTTCGGCGTGAAGTACGCCTACCTCGCTCGCCCCCGATTCCTCTTCACACCCGCGGATCGGCAAGTAATACACGGTCGGGCATAATTAAATTCACCCCCCTCCCCGTCACTGTATAACCGAGCAGAAAGATTACCTCAATGCATAGGCGGGGACGATAACAAGCGTGATAAATTGAAACGAGCTTGAAGACCGGCTGAAAGGGCTGGGGAAAAGACGAAGAAAGAAAAGTGAGAGACACAGAGGAAGACGAAGAGAGAGAAAGGTGAAAAACGAAGGAGACACCGCACGAGAACCCGTGAAAGGAGAAACGAAGATGCTTTCACTCGGTCCGCGGTTACGCCGGCATAAAATACCCCCTGCAGCTGAATTTCAAGAGGGGAGGGGGTGGAAAAAGCTTGCATGTGCATACGAACACGAATTAATTCAAGAGCGCGCGCGCGGTTGCATTCAGTTTTTTTCGAGGGTCGATGAAAACGCGCCCGTCCAGGGTCTTCCCCCGACAATGAGCACGTTCCATTTGCACGCTCGGCCGATTTTTTATTTAACGGTGTTTTTTTCATAATGGCTATCGGACGGGTTGAGGCCGAATTCAAATCGGCGCAGCGCGCGTTTTCCACCGGCTCGCAGAATGTACAATGATGTTATTGCAGTCTATCGAACCGTGCGAAACCGTCGGAAAAGAGGGGAAAAAAATATTCACCGGTCCCCGCGCGCCGTCCCCTCGCCGCTCTCGCGTTGCTCGCGCTCCCGGAAACATAAACCTGTGATTAAACGATTTCACGTATTTCAATCGGCCGTTTTGTATGGAGATTTCAATCGCGCTTGCCTCAACTCCACGAACACTTTTCCCTTTTTTCCTCCGTCCCTCTCGCCCCTCCTGCCGCGATTCCGCCGAGGGGTGTGTGTCCGCGCGTGTGTGGCGAACCCTCACGTTATTACGGGGCAAATTGAGTGCCCTCCGGCGCGACTGCACTTTGATCATTTATTTTTAGGCAGGGCCGCGCGTCGCGGACAGAGATACTCTCTTGTTTTCGAGTTGTCCGATTGTTCTTGAAGGGTTAATTCTTTGATAATGGCGAGTGCGTGCGGAAGAATGAATGCTTGTGCGTTGAGTGCGAGTGAAGACGAATGCTAGGTTTCTTATACAGAATCTTTCACTAATATTAGGCGGTACGTGCTGAAACATCTTAACCCGTTGCTCTACAACATCAGACTCGCGGGGAAAGATTTAAATAGAATTTTACAAATGTGTCACTTGATTCTTTTAAGTACTAATCAAATTAAATATTGTCTATATGAATAGCATTTCTTTCTTTTTGTAGCGAATAATACGAAATAATTCTATGGAGGGTAGTTGTAAAAGAAAGTGCAAGGGGCAAGACAAGTGACATACTTACGGGTACAATAGTATTTATTTGATGTCTTTAGTAAATTCAAACTGTTACGAATCTATCTTTAGTGAGTTCTCAAAGAACCATCTTCTCCATAATTATGAAGGAATTCAGGGATGGGTCAATTTGAGTAAGTTCTACTGTTAATACACGTTAATCAATAAAAAGGGGATAACTAAATCAAAGATCAGGCGAATCTAACAGAACATCGGTAAACATCGACCAGCGTCGGTTTTATCAAGTAAAATCGCTCGTGTACCATCCAAGTGAAAAATGTTCATACGAGACCAAGAGAAAACATTTCTAACCGCACTGTACATCGAAGTGGCGTGATTCTGGTTACCGCACCGTAAACGTTTGATGTCGTCTGGCACCGGTTTTACGGGTGCGGCTGTAAATTCTTAACGGCTGTGAAATCTAAGCAACGATAACGCGCCACATAGAATACCATTTACTCGATTCAATCGGCTGGAAATCAATTCATCGTTCAACACGGACCTCCCTTCAGCCTCTATTCTCTCCTCCTCTCCCTCCCTCGCTCTGATTTTCTCTTTCCTATGTGCCGGGCTACACTAGCGACGGAATATCGCTTGTCATTTCCCGACGAAGTGTCCGGAGTCAAGATTTCATCGGCGCCCGAACATTCTTCTGTTGTCAGACGACCGTTTCAACGACTACCGGCTGCACGGAAGTGCGGAGAATTTTAAGAGATTAGAAAATGATTGTAAAACTCCGACAAAACAAGAAAGAAAGCACTTCGGAATTTAATGGTTAATTAGTAACTGTCACGGCAG
The DNA here is from genome assembly GCF_051020985.1 of Nomia melanderi. Lineage (NCBI taxonomy): Eukaryota > Metazoa > Arthropoda > Insecta > Hymenoptera > Halictidae > Nomia > Nomia melanderi. Next base: position 14,342,054 of record NC_135002.1, on the reverse strand, counting down.
AGTTTATGTGCAGACCTGGGGGTAGATTGTAGATCTATATGCAAATTTTAGTTTTGTATGATTAATTTAGGACAAACCTGTGGGCACTGGTTTCTTTTCTGTGGTAGGCGTTTTATTTTGTATATTTTATATTTGAAGAATACTATAAATGCATAGAAATTCGTATAATATTATCAAACTGCTAAAGCAAGTAGATTAAGACTTCAATTCAACTATTTACTGTTAGAAGACCTAGTACGACTAATTCCTTGCCAATTTCTAAATTTCTACGACTGAATAATGTAAAGGATATCATCATGTTGTGAAGATAAATACTGTAATGTTTCATTACATCATGCTTACAACCACTTGTTCAAAATTCAGTAAAACCCATAACAAGCTGTACACACTCGAAGTACACTTATTTCTATATTTCAACGTATTACATAATATTTTCGAATGACCCAATAAATGAACTCCACGTCATCCTAAAGTTTAAGCTTCAATTTTACCATCACTCCACCTACAAAACGAATTATCAAATCCCCCGTAAAAAGAAACCTACCAAAAACACATCGCCAAACCATCCCCAAAAAAATGCCCATCTCGCTAAACACGCTGGGGACGATCGTTCAGCAAGTACAACAGAAACAATCAAATCGTTTTACGTGACGCTACGAAGAATTCCGACCATTTGTTTAGAGCTCAGCCGGGATGAAACTCGCGTAAAGACTCGAAGGGGCCTTCAGTTTCGTTGATTTCTCGCGGCGAGCTCCGAGATCCTCGAGACTTTTCGGACAAGCGTGGGTGGCGGCGGCGACGGTGCGCGAATGGCTCGCTGCGCGGGCGGCACAGGAGCGGCTAGAGGGAAAGCAGACGTAGAACAGAGATGAAGAGAGAGGGGGGGGGGGGGGGGGGACGAGGGAGGAAAAAGGAGAGGGAGGGGTACAGAGAACTCTGAAGCATCGGGAGGAAAATATTCGAGATTCCAGGCGAACCGCGTGATGACTCAATTTCGCAAGGACCGTTAAATGGCCCGCTATGAACCACGCGCCAGTACTGGTCGCGTTCCTTCTCTGTTTTTGAAGGCCAAACATTCTTCGCAGGGGGTTGGTACTGCCGACTTAGATACGCCCGAGAAATACTGTTATAAAGAATCCATTCCCGGTTTACTTACCCTCTTCCCTTGTCAGCCGAAGATATTCGACGCGAGAACTTTCCTCTGTGGCGACTGGACCGGGTATCTTGATTTGGAGCAGCGACTTTCGACCATTATTGTCTTGTGATAATTATTTTTGCATTGTTGTTCAGTAAAATATTGTGTGAAGAAGAATTTTAAGTATGTATTGTTGAATTGAGATTTTCAAGGAATTATTATAGAAAAAGGGTCTCTTGTTTGTTTATGTTTTGCGGTTTTTGTGTACTTCATCGTGGTATGTGTATTCTATGAAATTTGTGAAATTTTAAGTTTGGTGTTTAGTATTAATGTTTGTAATCAGTTGGAAATTGGTGATTTGGAGAGTTAAAAAGATTAACGTGGATTTTGTAGTTTAGAAATTTGTTTGTTCTTATCGTGATTTTCTAAAAAATGCGAAATTGTGAAAGTGGTGATAGTAACGATGCGTAGGTATGTAATATGATAGGGTACCGGGTGTCATAAAATGGGCGCTTTCTATCCTTGCATCTATTAATAATAGTCTCTTTTATTGCTAGTATCGTATTATAAAATTTATATCTGTATTTGACAAATTTTCTGCATGAGAAAATTTGAAAACTCAATGTGAAAAAACAATTGAATATTTGCATGAATACTTGGAAAAACAACTTATTTTTAAAGAATAATATTCTCTTTCATTCACTATTTTGACGTAAAACAAAAATGTTCAACCCTGATACAGAGCCATTGAAAATATTTTTAAACTTTGCCTGAAATTTACTGTTGAACCTTTGTTTACATTGTACAAGAAAAGTCACTGCAGTTATAGTTAGCATTCTAAAAATAGTATTGTAACATTAAAGATACGAATAAACAGACATAAAATTTCCAAGAATATAACTACAATTCCATTCCTCGACAAAAATTCCACAAACTTTCAAAAAACCATATCTATGAAATCTCCTAAAATGGAATCCAATAAATTATAAATGTAATAATCTACATCAAATTACAAATAAATACTGTTTTAGAGTCATCTACTAAAAATATTTAACCCCACATCAAATTTACTTCCATAATGAATCCACAATTTCTTTACCCATTAATAAACAATCAGCAACGAACCTTCCGTTCGGTCATAACACAAATCATAAGACAAAAGGTTTGGTTGTTAAGAGCAGCCAGATGGAAGTAGCTCTGTTAGTTTCTGGATCAAGTACAATTGCTCCGTGTAACTAGGGGTTGAAAACAGTTATGATATCAGTTCCGGTTCTTGAAGTAGTTATGGAGAATTGAAATAGAGTAATAACTGTTATTATATATATATCGGCTCTGAGCTATATCGGTTTCGGTTCCATATAGTGTCGCTTCTGTTAGATCGTCCCCTAAGTTCGTGCCGTTTATTTTTCTAACGTATAGAATAATATTTTATTAAATATAAAATTCTTATAACTTCACGACCTGTCACTGTCGAATACCTACTACTTACTGAACTAAAGCATAAAGATTTAGTCGCCCAAGTTCTCGTGTCCGCTCTGTGATTACAAAACTTAACGCGAATAAACACACCCACGGCACAAACTTTTGGGACAACCTAATATAACTGTTACTCTGTGGTTACTCAAGACTAATAGATAACACATTGTTAACCGGCAATAATTAAATATGAAAGTGGAACAACCTAAATAAACTTCAATATACTTTATTTATACATATCTTTTATATAGCTTTGAATATTTTGTTTTTGCAATATTTTATATTGTCCTGCGTTTCAAAAATTGAAATAGCTAATACAAGTGCAAATACGAGTTACCTCATGACCGGTCAACAATGTAATAACCGCTTCAAACAGTTATTTTCAGAATATTTTCAATCGCTGCATGTAACTTGTAGGTCCGTCTTCGCGATAATGTATATTTTAGACAATGTATTTCTGTAACGGCGGTCAAAGTGCGCGAAAGGGAGCCAGGGAGGAAGGGAGGAAGGGAGAAAAGTGTTCTTCGTGCTCGTTACTTCGAGTTCGAGATCATAATGGCCCTTCTTGTTAAATTGAGCATCAGCCAAGTGATTTACGTTGATTGCTCGTCGCGACGCGCATCCACTGCCCCCTCTGTCTCCTTTCCACTTCCTTGTTTTCCTAACCCTGCCTCTCTTCCTCTCCCTCGTGCACTATCCGACTGTCTCCCTTTGTAACGTAACTTTCCTCTGCAGTGCACGTGGTATATTGATCGTTGATCTTTTTCGTGGCAGCTCCATTCTTCCATAGCGATCGGTCTTCGTTTCGATCGGAGCTGAATCGCCAGGGAAATACTCTACACCTTCATTTTCCTGTCCCCATTGCATCCCCTAAACATGTTTCACTTCTTTCCTTTTTTAAATCTAATCCAGAATGGTTTGATCTTTACAGCCGAGGCCAATCGTTTTTAATTCTCTTTAATTCTCAAACGCGTTCTTTTATTACTTGTTAGTGCATCGAGGGAAGTTCCGAATACAATAAAATTAATCTACTACAAATTTCGGGTTTTTCTTTAAATAGAAATAATTTTAATTTCTTGATCGACAATTTATTGAATTAAAATGTAATAAAAACGATCGTATTCTATTGCACATTCTTATTGAATATTGAATATTCATTAGATCATACACTAATACAGAATATACAAAAGTAACAACGCCCATTTATATTCTTCTATCTCTCTAATCTTGTTCCCAGTAAAGGAGTAACCTTAACTTCCTGATCATAGATATCCATTACCACCGCATACGAAATGAAACACTCTCCGTCAAACGCAACAAACTGCTGATTCTATACCTAACCAATGAATTAAATGTATTTACCATAAAAAAAGTAAAATACAATTTCATCCACCTTTTACACACTCATCGATGAAAATATAAATTTACAGGAAAATAGGCGACCTAATCGTAAATCAGATCATAGAGTGTGGCTCACCCCTATCACTCAAGCACTTTAAAAAATCTGTGCTGCAGATTAAACGCATCTTAGGGTCGACTTCGGATCCATTAGACGGATAAGATAGTGTCGTCGGAACGGTCGCCGTTTGGTTTACGGAGTAATAAGTGAGACAGGGTGGGTATACTTTAAGAGTAATTAATTAGAACGGTCTACTGCGAGCATTCTTGGCAATCCACTTTCAATTAGTTGCTCCTCGAGGAGGACCACCAAGTGCATAGCCATGTACATACTGGCAAAGGTACACGGATCAACGATCTTGGGCACTTGGTCGACGTTGACGGAAGGGATCGCTTTTGACATGTTGAGGATCCAGGGTTGCAGTGGTTCTCCGGATATTCTAGTCTTTAACGCCAAGTACCGTCGTTAATCGATGCTCCGCAAACAGCGACCTGTGCCGGGGCCCTTCAAGCGCCGAAGTGCGTTTAAGCTCGTTTAGTCAATTAGCAATCGTCCAGCAATGCGATCGAATCGAGGGGTTCTTGAAAGGCGGGCTTAAAGCACCTTTCACGCTGACCAAGCAGTAAATACCACGAAGGCGCCTTTCCTTATCTATCAGGACCAGGTGTTAAAATAACAATGAAAATGGCAACTTCCACGGCTGATCTGACATTTTTTTTGGCATTGGGACTACTGTGTGTAAGACATAAGGTATAGTGATAGATTAAAGAAGCAAACTGTCTTTATGAGAATTCTGGAAAATATAGTTTAATTACAATGTCCACTGTACAAATTGTTTGGTGTGTTAAAAGGGATTGTGATAAATTGGCTGTGTGATGCTTGTATGGTGTAATCGGAGTGGGTAATTGGTATAGGTGATTGAATGACAGGTATTTTAAAATTTAGGATATTGGATTTTGTTGTATACTTGTCCATTTTGTTGTTTATATTTTCAGGAATAATTCAGAAATTTAAGAGAATTAATTGATAGTGCTCAAATAATGTTTTAATAAGTTGAGTATAGAAGTTGGAAATGATTGAATGAACAAATCTACGGGAATCTTGCACATCGTTTAAAAAAATGTATTTCTAAGAAAAATGCATCTGCTTCCAAGTTTGCATTTAGAAAATTAGTGTATTAAACATTTGGACCGCTTGCATTTTATTTAAAGTAATTCAATACTACATCCGTAAATTTCTTTAAAAAGCATGACATCTTTTTGACTCTTCCAATACCATATATGTAAGTACAAACATTAGTTTTTCAAGTAAACGGATGTAAATACATTTATGATCTCGATAATTGTAAAACATGAAAGCTAAAACCAGTCATTTTTACAGGTGTGTTAGTTCCAGTGACTTTTATGTGAAATAAAGTTTTCTTTCTGTAATTTACAAAGACTAGCGTGGAACAAGAATGTTCTTCCACTGCTAGTTGTAATATATTATTGTAGGAATAGGAACAATATTAAATGTAACCGTATTTTCTATTTTATTATGTATCTTATATTCCTATTTCACATAAATACATAAAACATCAACAATCCAGTGATCGTAAAACTTATAATAATCAAATTATTTATCCGTAAACGCGATATCAATCATCCTTGACGAAAAAGTATTTAGTGAACCAAGTTGAAATAATTGCTGCAGGAATTATTGTATGCTTATTGGAAATAGAAAATATTGCCTCTGCTTCAACGAAATGTTTGATTAATGGAAAATATATATTTGCGATCATTCACATATCTAAAGGGTTAACATTCTACGATACACATACATGATTTAGAATATATTTATGTTTTAGCTATTTGATCTAATTTTTTACTAATAAAGTTAATGTAAGAATTATTTAATTTAAAGAAAATATTAAGCAAATAATAATTACACTTGTGTATTTACTAAATGTAGAATAATTTAATCGCAACTATTAAAATCACAAAAATAGTTTGATGAGAAATTATTAATTAAATTACTAAGGGGAAATTATTTCACTATTTCAATCTCTTTATATTTTAATAAATAAAAATTATCGTTTTCTTGTTAATATCATAGTTTACATTCATAAGTGGCTTTCGGGTGAGAGCCGTGTTCAATATGAATTTGTTCCCAATGTTTCACCATCATTGCAGCTGGCTTTATCAGGGGCTAAAGACACACTGATGTTGGCGTGTGCCTAGGAAGACTGTCTTTATATAGGTACCTGATTCATGTTCCAGATCAGTAGTCACCAGTAGTTTTTAATTGGTCAGCTGAACCTAATTGGAAACTGAAATTCCTATTGGACACGGCTCTCACCCGAAAGCCACTTACGAATGTAATATTCCAGGCCGTGAAAGTATTAAAGCTAATATCGTAGTTTACTTGTATAGTGATTTTATTTCTCATTTTCATGTCTGGCGTTTCCAAAAACTATCCTTCGTGATCTTCTTCATTATATTTTCAACTAAAACTTTACTGTCGAAAAGATTCTCAATAAACATTTTACGATATTTTCATTGCCTTGGAATTTATAAAAAGTTAGGCAATAAATCGTATGGGAAAAACATGAAGTTCCATGAAGCATAACTTTATACTTCCTCCAAGCGAACTGATTACCAATTTTGGAACCGAGTTAAGTGTGGTTGTCTTAAAAATTTTTACATTCGGTTTTCTCGGAAATAATAGCTCCATGGTGAAAATTTATGTTTTAAAGTAATATTACTTTGAATTGTTATACGAAGCATTCTGTACCAAGTGTAAAAGTTCAAATGTCCTCAGAACTTCTTTCCTGTTACCAATAAGTAATGATATATTCATAATCAGCGATGTAGAAGGTGTACCGTAATGGTAGATACAATCACGAAGAAAACGATACTATATAACAAGAAAAACTGATAATATACCTACATCTGGTTTGGCTTACAAACTCAATGAAAATCGTTCTACTACTGTTAAAATCTTCCCCTAACATTACAGGCACTACGAAATCAATCACTTACTCTCAACTCCCCGAGAATTGCAGCAGTATATTTAAGGTTTATCACAAATAACAGAATACATCCAACAATCTCCAATAAGCATTTTCCTAACTTTTACAAAAATAAAACAAAACACCTAAAATCGATCACTTCGACCTATCTAGCTCTCTCCAGAATCTATAAAAAGCAACAAAGCACCAAATAAAACAACATATTCACAAAATCATGAACCGAAATTTCACTTTCGAAAGAGGCATTTTGAAGGATCTCCAAACTTCATCCTACACCGTTGACAAAATACTGCGCACGATGTTTCTGGTGTGACAATTCCCCCGGTGTCCATCATCAGCCAGCACGGCAGCGCGCGATCGAACGGGCAACAGCGTTGCTCGGACATCGAGTGAATCGTCAACCGGGCTGATCCGGTAAGACCATTCAGCAAGGAAATACCGTGGTAGGTAATACAAAGCCCGTGAAAGCTTTGATACACACCGGGAGAGGCTGTTCCCGGTCGTCCTGGCCCGGTTCGCTCCTTATGGGCGTGTATACTCGAGCGAAAAACGAGGGGAGAGAAGATAGAAGTCGATAAGTGTCCTTGCGCCAGAAGGAGGATCCACTCGCATCTTGACACGGTCACCCCCTCTCCCATCTTCCCTGCTCCCGTAACCACCCCCGGAGCGCACAAACTCGCTCGCAAAAGCCTGGGCGAGCGAGCGCACCCCTACCCAAGAAGTCAGTCCTCTCTTCTTATCATCCCGGCCCGCCATTCCATCCATCTTCCTTTCTTTCCATTTTCTTCGGTGCTATGGTACCACCACCATCGATGCTCCACGCTACCACCACTACTGCTACCCACCGTTCGCCCCTCTCCGGGCTTCAGGATCCGCCGTCATGGCACACCATACCAGGAAACCCCCTTGCTCGCTCCCTTTCCGGGACCCGTGTGCGCCACCGCCACCCCCCTTCACCGTAGCCCCTACTACCTTCCTCCTGAAACCCGCGCCTCCACCTCGTGCTCTGTTCACTAATTGCACATTCTTCGCATAGTTTCGCCACCGTCCGCCCCTGCCAACCCTCATCCACCCCAGGACGGACGGCGAAGGGGGATTGTAAGCCCTCGACACACGACCACCCTCCCGCCACCCCTTTGTCTCCCTTTCTCTTCATACCAATCCCTGTCCGTCTATCTTTCTCTTACCCACTCGCTCTTGCTTGCTAGTCTGATGCTCGCTTCTCTTTTCATTCCCCGTGTCTGTGCATCCAGCTGTCTCTCTCTTGCTTTCTGTACTGTCTTCTTCTTCTTCAGCTCGCTTGCCTCGTATGCTTATACTATCCTGCCATACCGTATCACCGTATCCTTCTTCCTCGTTCCACTTTCCTCTTGCCTTCGTGCTCCTTGCCGCTGCTCCGAGACTCGCACCCCCTTCTCCCGCCGACGTCGCCACCCTCGTTCGAGCATCCCCCATACTTTTGCGCCGCTAACTCAGTGAGTCCCAACGGTTCCCAGAAATCATATGCGTGTGGGGCGCGCGTGTGTTTCGTGTTGCGAACTCGGCCGAGCGTTTATGTCCACGAAGGTATAGGGGAAGGAGTGCCAGGGGGTGGCGATGAGAAAGAGACGATCCGCGAGCGTGATCCTTGCGGGGAACGGGTTGCTAGACGGATTTGGGGGATGTGTGTCGGTGGATTTATTGAGACGCGTTCGCTGACGATTGTTTGTTGGGCTGAACGGATGTTAGAACAATTCGGGGGCTTTGCGAGGCTTCAGGGAAGAGAGTTTTGCGGGTGGCGTTCGGGAGATCGGGTGAATTATTGATTCATTAACCCGTTGGCTTGTGGCGTTGGGACGGATTCGCGGCGGGGACGGCGGATTGGACTTGACGAATGTAAAATTGTTTGGTTCAGATTGGATGGAGGGGAATGGTAGGTAGGTACTATTATACATAAAGATAGAAGGAAGTCCCTTGGTAGGAATGCGGGTGTGAGTGGTTAAAACGAAGAGGATACTACCTATCTCACACGAATTGTCAACCTAGACGTACCATTTCTCGAAACCGTCATTCACACATAGCAGATTGCATTACGAAAACAGTGAATAAGACATACCGAAAGCGAGCGAGATAATATGAAATGAGCGACGAACTTCGAAGCATTGGCGTATTCTCAGTTTCCTTCCTATTAACACTCAGTCTGCGGGTCGATGATGCACGCTTTCACATAACACGAGCGGATCTTCGCGCTTAGAAGAAATTTACTACCGTAAAATATTTATAGCACCAATAATATACGACGGATATAAACGATTTTTTTTGTATACTTTTACATTTAACTCTACATAACACATATAGAAATCTACGGTGACGATATTAGTTGAGTCAGAGATTTACAACCCCCGTTGATCCGCCATACTACTGTGCCGATCACATCGTGGATATACGCTGTTGTTGACACCACTTGTGAACTGGTACCACTTGAAGCTTGTATCAACATTATTTCATTTAATTATAATGTAACACGATACATTAATCATTTATTCAAAGACACTTGTAAAACACTGGAGTTGTACTGTTACATGATACAATTATAAGACTACAAATAATTTTAATAAAAATTGTGAAAATAAGAAAATATTTTTACAGCTTACAAACCCCATAATCAGAATACCAACTTCACTCCGGTTTTATTATACGCGCATTACCTTTATTTACTGTACACGTAAATTTGAACGCGTGCAAGAAAGGTGAAATTCTTATCTCCCATTTAATGAAAATACCCGCGAAAAGGAAAAAAGTAGAACATCAATTTCATTTCATTTTTACTGTACATTCGTCCCTATTATTGTTTGTAACAAGGTAAACCCCTTATCTTCCGTTTAATGAAAACATTCACGAAATTCCTTTACTAATTGATTAGCGCAATAATCGTAAAGTAGGCGAGTGTGTAATTAAAAGGAAAAAAAGATGATTCGCTACGAATTCGAGTGTGGCGGATTTTATGACGCCGTCCGTGAGAAACCGTGTACGCGTGTGCGGGTTTCTACGAGCGAGAGAACGTGTCTACCCCCGGCGTCAGCAAGCTTTGCCGGGAGAAAATTTATTTTCCGGTTACAACCACAACTTATCCGGACGCCTTTACCTTTCCACGAGCTTCCATTCAATTTCTGATCGTCCGTGAGACGGCAAGCCGCCGATGTATCTGTGGAAACTCCGATGTTTCTGCAGATTAAACCAACAGCGACATTTTTCTAAACTTTCACACCCTATTTTCATCGTAATCCTAACCTTCTTCCACGTAAACAACGAAATACATCAAGTCTAGTAATAATTAATGTCGTTTCAGTATTCATACGTTTTTGAAATTGTTTCATGGTAATATAAGCAACGTAAATTTAAAAGATTTTATATCTACGAAACTGTGAAATTAATATAGTAATTATAACATAGATAATTATTATTCATTTATGAAATAAATAGTTTTAAAAGTATACTAAACGAGACGACGTTAATTATTATTGAACCTGATATAACTCTGTGAAATTTTCTGATGGCAATAAAGAAGATAATGATATTTACAGTTAGGATTCAGTAACGTATCAACGTGATATCAACTGAGCCTCCTCATTTCTCATTGACCATCCACAATTATCATCCATTTTTCATGAATGCCAAAGTCCACAGTTTAATTGAATTTTCTAATTAATATAACGGACACCGCAATAGTATTTACAGTTACGATTAAGTAATACAAACGCGTGTTAACTGAGTTTCTTTATTTCCCGTCGATCATTCTTCATTTTTAACTATTTTTCACGAACGACGAGACACGTGATTCAATGGAATTTTGTAATTACAATAACGAAATCCACAATCATATTTATTAACGAATCAGTAGAACATTAACTGCATGTCTTTATTTCTCGTTGAACTTTACAACGATAATATTTTTCTCGTTAATTTGACCGTTCCTGGTAAAATTTACTGTCAACGCGTCACGCGTGGCGAACAGAAAATTCATTAAAAAGGTGCAGCAGTCCGGTGTAGATACTCATAATTCAATAAAACAATTTGTACGCATCGCAGTGCAACTGGCTTGTTTAACGAGACAATATTTGAGCAGAATGTTTGCAAATAAATGTAGCTGATGCATACAATGATTCGGTGATATAAAACATGTTGCTCTTCGGTGCGGCATTTATTCTTCTTTTAATTTTTCTGATTTACGGTAGAACGGTTTTATTCAATTGTTGTTTATTACATAACAAATTGTGATCCGTAACACGTGCCGAGGACATTATATAAATATAATGGTCTAATTTCATCAAATATAAATCTTTATTAAATAGAAATTCAATTGAATAAAATTTCTTTGCTAAATTAATTATTTTACAATGAAACAGTTACTATTTTTATTAGCTCTACTCTTTGAAAAAACTTTTCATACATATACTTATATACTGTATTAAAAACAATACACCCAAAGAAATTACAACTTCCCAAATAAAACTACCATAATTAACACGTTATCGCCGGCTAATTTGCAATATCAAAATAAATCAACATTAATAATAAATTTACTCATTAAATTAATTATTAACATTTATCCACAATTACCAACTGAAGTCACAAAACTAAACATGTAACAGAAGAATACACTTCAACGTCATTCTTACAGATATTACTCTATTATTATCACGACCTATAATTACACATCCAAGCACGTCTCCCGACATACATATGTTAATGCATCCCAAGGGTCTACAAAGAAAATAAGCTGTCAATGAAACGGAAAGTGAACAAAATATGGAGTCGAAGGTCGGTCGGAGTGTAGTGAGAAGAAACGTCAGAAACGAAATCAAAGACGTTAGGGGATGACGGAAGGGATACTAGAGGGGTGGGGCCGTTGGAGGAAATAGCAGTCTTACGCAAACTATGCGCTTACTCGAAAGATCGTTTCAAGGTTTACGGAAGGCGTATAATCCCGTTTATCGTCCTCGTAAATCCGGGAGTATACACTCCTTGGTTTTCGCCCTTCCTTCAGCTTCGATCACCCTTCGCGCGGCGAGAAACCCGGCTGGCCCCTCCCCCTCGCCTCTCCGCCACCCGGTTTAATCCCTTTTCATTTTACGAGCACCTTTTACGAGCCGTCTTACTCGACCGCTTGCGCCGATCCACAGGTTTCGGGAACGAGCGTAGCTAACCTCGAAGGAGCTTACACATTCGATGGTGCTTTAGAAATTTCAATACAGAGGGAAGCCTCCCCCCCTCCCACCCAGCCGTCTAAAGCCCTGTTATCCGGAAGCTCCGCTGCTCGAACGGTCTAATATCCTCGTGGAAATATATCATACGGCAATCGTCTTTATCGCTAACTTGCATGTTCTCCGCAGTTTTATGCTGTTACATTACGTCCGAGCGAAAATAGCTGTGCAGTTCTTTGGTTTACACTGTGATGTTTATTATGGAATGAACTGTTAAATAACTGTGGTTTTGCAATGGATTTTTGGGACACAAATAATAGTTGATTTGTTTTTTCATTGAAATTTCGATGTTTGTCTTGAGAGGAGTTGTTTGACACTGTTTGTATGTTACGTTAGTTTTTAGCTTTTAACTTCTGATTTATTTTACTTTTAAATTGAGGAATGTCTTGGATCATTCCAAATTACGCCATGAAAGCGTGTGATTAGGTGAATCTAGTTCATAGATTTTATGCATTAAGAATTTACCAAACAGAAGATAAATTGTTAGAAAAACTTTGAATCTTCTTTGTTAATTCTTTATGTGATCGAACTATTAATTCAAAATAGAATTTGAGAAACAAGTTATTGCGTTCTCTAGTTCTTGAAATATTTCAAACACTATATTTTCAACCCTCAACTTCAAACGCTGCGTTCAGAAGCCTTTCAATATTTACTTACAAACATCTTCTATATCCATCACGTGTTCAACCATACAAACCAAAACAAATCATCAAAACCGCCCTACAATACAAAATCAGTTATCCTCAAATCAGTTCAACAGTTTACCCAAACTACTCCTTCCTTATCCAAGAAACTCTACCACCATCCTACGTTCAATCTCATTTCTGTATCCCGTATGTAACCAAAATCCCGAAGGAAAGTTTCATATTTAAAATGCACAGTTTAAAAGGAAGTCCGACGTTCAGATATACCGTCTATTCTGAGCGTTTACGGTTCCCTCGGTTGTTCTCCGCGGCGGCGCGGAGGTAGATAAACGAAAGATTGCGACTGCAAAATACCCGTAGCAACCTAAATTAGCATATGGGGGTGGGGGCTGGATGGTAGCGGATGCTCAAAGAAACAAGACAAGAAAAGCTCGGGCCTGGCTTACCTTCGAAAGGAGATATAAGGCAGCGCGTCCGACGGTTTCTGGGGATGTAAGGGGGTGCCAGGCAACTACCACGAATTAATATTCATTACCTCGCGGAACGTCAAAGCTCCGGCTGCTCGAGCTTGTACAAATATGAAACGACGTAGTTGCGCTAATTAAAATACCTGGCTGCTTTCTTGGCAGGAACGAAATTCCCTGCCTCCTCGGTCCCGCCCCCTTCCACACCATCGCCCCCTCGCCCTTTCTTTCGTTTCTATTCCGCCGGAAGCTGATGCTGCTCGCGAAAAATGCCCGGTAAAGACGTTTCTATCAGGCCGCCAAGCATTTCGAATGTTTCATTTCATTTAAATCGCGAAGCTGAGTGAAATCTTCTCGTGCTCTCTTTCAGGGATCCAGGGCTGTTGAGGTTAGGTTTAAGATGGCGTCGAAACACGGGAAATATGAATTTGTTAGTAGAAATTTGTTGGACTGTATTGGTTATTTATAGGATTGTTTATTAAATAGTTTTGTGTTATTTTTATCGTTAATTTTTTATATGCTTTCACATGATATTTTATGTAATATTTAATGATATAATAATTAGGAAATTATTCAATAATATAGTAATAAATTCATATCTTTGTTTAAATTTTGCAAAGTAATGAATATACGCATGTTTATTTGATACATAGTGTCACGATAAATATGATGACATTTACAAGATTCGTTCAAGTGAATATCTTTCCCTATGAACTAATGAAATCAAGAATATCGTATCGGTGGAAACGATTGTAAATAGAACAAACTTTGGAGCCTCTCATTTTCTTGTCTTCCACTGTTAACGCTACTTATATTCCAGTCAAGAACTTTTTTATTGTATTTATCGGGAACGAGGGCTCGCAGCAGAGAAATCCAATAATGCACCTCCCACCTCTCCGCTTTCGCACAGGCTGCGCACTTAACCAAAAGAAACTTTATTCAAATCTTTTAATTCGAATGAAAAATGATTTGCAAACGATTTACACGATACAAACTTATTTCAATTAAATCTTGTTTTTATGATGTTATACATGTTTACACAAGAGTCTTGTTCTGTAAACAACTCGAATAAATGCATGATCTATTCTTCAAAATATTAATCTTCACAATCACAGTTACTCTTCGAAAATATTAATCCCTCCATAAACATTTACTGAAACCTTTTTCCACCATCCAATATACAACCTTAACCCCTTGCTTTATAATATCACATCAACTTCGGTAACAAAACCTTCAAACATAATACAACACTTATAAACATCATTTAATTCTTAAACATTAAAACATATAATTTTTTTCTCAAAACTATTAACCATCATAATAAATCTTAAATACAAAACAACAAAAGAATTCTCCTTTCTCACAATAAATTAACACGTTCGCTACCAGCGTCGCATATTTGTGACAGCCGTAATTCTATATTTTACATAATGAAAATGAAATTAATTGCATAGATATTGTTATTAGAAATTATAAACTACGACATTTATGTTTCGGAACTCAATGACTCGTTTCAGTTCCATTTATCTAATATCTTGTTCAGGAGGTTTATTAGATTGAAGAAAATATTATAATTGAGGAGACCGTCACCAAAATAAACGCTGGTGGCGAACGTGTTAACAACAAAATAATCCCAACCAGCTGCGACAGAAAGTTCAGAACAAGAGATTAATAATTCCGATGGTATTTTCCACTCCCCACTCCCACTCACAAAAAGGCGTTTTTTTTTTTATTAAACGTAAATAAAGAAGCGTGTTAAAAGTGATTCGAAGTATTCGCAGGGAGATGTTCCATGTATACGTTCCACTGGGAAGCGACGAACTAGAACGGGACGAGACGGAAAGAGAGGACTAGAGAGAAAGCGCGAGAGGCCGAGAGGGATGGAGAGAGGGATAGAGAATAGGGCACACACGCAGACAAGGAGGAGAGAGGACACGACGAGGAGGGATGTAATAATCTGCGTCCGCATTGTCCGTCTTGCCGGCATGGCCGAGTCCTTTGACATCTCACGGAGTTTAATTAAACTCGAGCGTATAATAGCTGCCCGTCGAGAAGGCGACCCGAGGTCCAACGTCGTTGTCCGACGCCTGCTACCGAACGCAGCAGCATCGCGTCTAACATTTCGCCGCCACCTTCGTCGTTTTGTCCTCTCGCTGGGAGAGCACGACATCCGTCGGACGCAGAAACCGCTACGCCGCGACGTGCCGCCATTGTATCACCCTACGGGGATGCACGGGGGCGGTCTCTAATAAAAGTAACATCATCAACGGATTCGGTTTTTAACGTGCCTCCCTCCTTGCCTTTAAAACCAGCGAACCTTTATTTCGAGCAAACGCGCCGCTATTGTCGCAAATAGTTTCGAGCTATTTACCATACTCATCGCGGTCCTCGGTTTATTTACGTGTTTATTGTGTACACGTGCCGATGATGTTGAACAAATGGGAACGCATTGGGTAATAAAGATCTTGTAGTTCTATTGAGCTTGAGATGGATTGACGCGGGTTAACACTGAAACTATTTACACGAGCAATTAGAGTGACTTGTTTCTAATCTTTTTTTAACAATTGGGACAATACATTTTTTGAGATTTGAGGGGACTGTTATTCTTGTATCTGTACAAGTGCATAAATTTTTTTTATAATCTTTAATAAATGCGTTTTCATAATTTGAATACTTGCAGAATAAAAATTCTAAAATGAGTGAGTTTGATCCGCCTGGTACTTCTAATGTTAAATGGATGTAATCGTGGTAAAAATATAAGATAATGTAGATCATGAAATGATGATTGGAAATAGTTAGGATGAAGATTGTGGAGTACATATGTTCTCTGGTACAATTGGGCGATACGGTAATCTATTATTATTACTGTTTGTAATAATTTTGTGATGGTACTGTATTACCAGCTTTCCTTGATCAAATGATTTCTCGATAATTAAATTGCTTCACGGTATTGTTACACACCTAGGTTATAATTAATAAGCAGTAATTAATAAGTATACTAGTCTCGATTTGTTTGTTGTGGTTCGAACTGTGTTTCTGCGTGTTTCCACCATTCAAGCACAAATTTATTTAATATTTAGGAAATAAATTCTCGAGTGAAGTATCGCGTAAAACAGATTTGAGCAAAATAATAAAAAACTTAATAAGATTAATACATGAAAATTATAATAAATCCACGCTTACAAATAGCTGGTAACATAAGAAAGCTTTAAACAAAGTTAATTCGGAAAGAGTTTGAACATTGCGTAAATTGTAACATGTCAAATAAAATGACTGAAATCAATTGAAATTACAAAATTGCCACAATTATATTTTAGTATAAATCATCTCTCTATTTCAACAAAAATTTGTTCAAAATTTTTCAAGAATATCTTAGAGAATCTAGTAACACTTTTCAGCGCTTTGATGGCAAGAAAACCGTACAACCCGTTCGAACGTTATTCATCAAAATCACCGACTAGCCGGAAAAGGTTCGAGCTACGTTTACGATCCTTCGGGGACAGTTTCATCTTTTTGCAACTTGTTTCGTGTCCCTTCAACCTCAACGCCGCATCCGATCCACCGAAGAAGAATCCACGGCACCGTGTCAATGCTCATAATTTCACGCTTCAACGACGTCTCGGTATCGGATTATTGGATCGGATATCAAGGAAGGAAGAGTCCCTGGCAATCGTTGCCCCGCACAGGAGAAGAGCGGAATGGACGTCCTTGCGATAGGACGTAGGCCCTAGGGGACCGCTGGCCATCGCCTCGGAAAGATGAAAGAGCGATCGAAATTGCCGGAGGAACGTTCCCGAATCTCTTTAAACCTCGAAATTCTTGTCACCGCGTTACCCTACCCTTCTCGACTTTTAAGAAATCGCTAACTTACACTTCTCTTTCTTTTGTTATTAATTTCGTGGTAGCACGGTTTAAATTGAGAACAAATGTAATAAACCGGAGTGTAATAGAATAAATAAAGAATACAATAAAGTATACGTCTCCAAAAATGTAGAAATGTTGATAGACAGTGAGTCTTATAATTTTATGATATTAAATTATTTGTAAACTGTTTTAATAATAATTAATAAAACCTCGAAGTACATAGAGTTCCTAACGAAATCATAGTTAATCAAGTTTATTAATAATATACCCCTAAAATAAATGTGCAGTACATGTTTCATATAAATGATTAAAGAATACAATATTTGGTTATAGAGAACGGGAACAAAAGTACAAAGGAGAATAGTTGTAGGGTAGTTCACCAGAACGATTGCCTCTACTCGAGCATCCAGCACAAATTGATACCTTTTTCTATGGCGATGGCCCTCGAAGGTTTTCGAAGTTCGTTTGTCTGGATCCGTGGAAGAGAGGACGGTTTCAGAATTGGGAGGGAAAGCGTCGGAGGTGGCTGAGACACTCTCCTTCCGCCGGTCAATAACTGGACACTGCCTTCTCCACCCCTTACACAACCCTGTCTCATACCACATTCGCGGTCCCTACCTCTGTCTCTGTCTATTTCCCTTGTCCCAGAAGCCCTCCGCCTTTTCCTCTTCTCGTTTAAAGGAAATGCAACGCAACGGAACACGATCTTCGCATATCGGAGGGTTTTATTTATCTCGATAAGATTGTGGAATAATATAAAAAAATTGTGCAATCTCTTTATTATAGTATTACATCCATTGGAAAGTTCATTGAGTTTTCTTTGTTAATAAATTACAGCACTTTTTATGATACTGAGAATGTATTTCACACAAAGATATTCGTATATGTTCTTTTTTATTCATGACGAAGGGTGAAGGATGAAGATATTTTACTAAGCCAAAGGGGGTGAGTATGTTTCGTTGAGTATTTTAAGAACTACTTAAATTGGATGAAATTTGGTAATTAATTTTTGTAGTGCAATGTAACATAATTTCTGGAAGTACTATGAAAATTTCGACTACAATAACTAGTTTCGTATTTTATATTTTTTTTGTATGCTTTCTACGCATAAATTTGCAAAAAGCGGATTAAAACACAATTAAAAAAATCTAATAAAAAAGTATGGTTTACAAAGTGCCAATAACTTTTTGAAGGTCTCAACAAAAATATTGAAGTTTCTATTAATCCTTTTTCAGAAGTGTCCTATAAAAATCAGTGTTTCCATACATATCCGGTGTCCATTAACACTCCGCCAGCAATATGCTTTTTCATTAACGCGGTCAGCAATATGGACGTTTTATGGCCAGACTCGATTTATTATTGTTGTGAATTCTGTAATAATCTGCAAAAATTCGAAAATATTTATTATAGTCCTTTTTTTAACGTGTAAATAACACTTTAGCCAAATCTTCATATCATTTTGTGACAAAAATTAAAAATCAAGATACAAGATTTTTTAGGTGGTAAACCCAGACAGTGCAACTCCTCCGTTAAAAAAAAAATGAAACAATAAAATTTCCGACAGGACCATAAATACTCCATATTGCCGGCGGAGGGTTAATTATTCATTCTAGACTCTCAATATGCACAATTTATTTTTCCTTTGTGTCCAATTTAATGTAACAGACGGAATCCAATTTTTTACAAATTTTATTCTCGTGTACAGAGGAAAACTATTCGGCAACATTGATATTTTCAATTTGCCGCGAGAAACTCGTGCCACGGAACGATCGCGGCTTTCACCAGACACAGTGGGCAACCTTTCTCGATTCTTGGGTCTTTTTTGAACAGACACGGGATTAAATTCCATTCATCAAGGCACAATGTCGCTTAATTTTCGAAAGCGCCCCGCAGGAAAAGCCCGCGGATGGCAATTGAATCTTGGCCCCGCGACCGCTCTATGAAAACGAAACTTAATTCGGCATCGCTTCGCAGACAGCGACGGGCTCACGGACGAGTACAAGGAGGACGGCAATCGACAAAGCTGCCGGCCGCCGTTCTGTCAGTCATCCTCCCGCCCTTCGCTGCGAATTACAGGGAAATTAACTTTACGAGCACCCCGACAGAGGGTTGATTTGCGATAGCGATCAGTCCATGATAACCTCGAACGAACAATTGTCCTCGATACGAAGCGAATGTACCTAATAAGGGATCGAATCTATTTTTATCCTTTCACAGTCCACTAAGAAGAGATACTCGAAACGATATAAAAAATGAGTTTCATCTTATTTTATCTGTATGACAAACTAATTCAATTTTTTAATCAAATTAAACTTTTAATACGAATCAAGGGGTGGAACTATTTCATTCGAACATTTCATGTTCAATTATATCACATCAAATTTGATATTAAACATAGAATCTTTTTAATTGTGCATTTTTAAAACTAAAAACTGAACGCCGTGGAATTCAAAATAATTTGAGCAACCACAAATGGTGCATTTATTATGATAAAAAAACACAAAATAGATGAATCGAGAAGTGAAACATAGATCCAGACCAGGGAACAGATAATAAAAGTGATGAACGCGTGATAACGTTTCACGATAGGGAACAGATTCTCGTTTCCTTCGGTTGCTTCTCTTTTACGTTCTCTCGCCGCGGAAACGATCGGTCTTTTGCGGAGAAATCACGGTGTGGGCGTCGACGTTCCGATGGGAAAAGAAGAGAAAAAGAGAGAGAGAGAGAGAGAGAGAGAGAGAGAGAGAGAGAGAGAGAGAGAGAGAGAAGCGGCGAAAGGGAGGACGTAGCGAGAGGTCGAAGGAGGTAAATTGCCCCGAGATATTTAATCCTGAGGAAAGGCCGAGGGATCCTTTATTGGCTCGGCGAGTGAGCAACGGGCAAGATAAGTTTCCCTTAGGATCGATGGCCAATCGCGTTAAGCGATTTTCGCGCCTCGTTATCCTCTATTTCCATCCGGTGGACGGCCGACATCAACGCTGACGTTCTTACTCCTCTCGCAAACATTCGCATTGATCTTATATTGCGTCTTATTTTCGCATTCTTTAACTAAAACAACAAACTGATTGGCTATGAGTTGAAAATAGAGTAAAATTCTTTTGGTCTAGAGAAGTTTCGTTGATTGTGTTTAATATGTATTATTAAATTGATTTAACGGGAAATTTTGGGGGCAGTAAGGATTATAGATGAACTGAAGAAAAGAGTATTTGTAAACGGTTACAAAGAAATTGATATTAATAACATTATATAAAAAGCACATCTCTTTATCTTAATTTGTAAAATCAAAGTCAAGTAAAAGTTTAGTCCTTACAGTGAAAACAAAGCTTCGCTGGGTGATATTGAATTTTTAAGACTGAATTTGTATAACACAAATATCTGAATATTATGAAGCAATATTACAGAATAATTCAGTAAATCAATCATGATACTTTCTCATGGTTGCTTGTTTATTTTACCCATTAATTTTTCAGTATTGCGTTTCTCTTTCTTCAAATTAATCATTCACAAAGTAAATTCTATCAAAATAAGATTATGTTGACACTAATACCGAAACACTTTATTACATCCGCGAAAGAAAGCACAGAATTACAAAAAGAAACAAAAAAATTGGAGTGCGAAAACGAGTTCCTTCAACCGCTTTTCATCGACAGCAACAGAATTACCGAAGAATAGATTCAATCAGTACCACAGCTTTCAAACTGTTACAGAAGCCAATGCAAAGTAGCATTGCTCGAAGAAAGAGATCGCGAATGATACAGTACAAGGTACTTGAACCCCAGCTAAGAAACTTTTTCTACACTGTTTTCGGGTGAACAGGGGCCGGGCTGTCTTCGACAAAGCTAAAAGAAACCGCGTCCTTTCGTCCGGTATCCAATAAACCGGCAGAAATAGAAGGATGTGCGCTCTCTGAAGCATGGAGGGCCGCTTAGAGGAGTGTTTAGCGTTTCTTACCGGTGTACTAGAAAAGAAAAACCGCGCGGCTGCGGTCTAAGAACGTTTTTGGATTGAAGCCCCGGCGTGTAACT
The DNA here is from genome assembly GCF_051020985.1 of Nomia melanderi. Classification (NCBI taxonomy): domain Eukaryota; kingdom Metazoa; phylum Arthropoda; class Insecta; order Hymenoptera; family Halictidae; genus Nomia; species Nomia melanderi. Next base: position 14,320,794 of record NC_135002.1, on the reverse strand, counting down.
GCTTCCACAAGGGTCAGTGTTCCGCGGCGAATTCCGTAAATATCGTTTCTTGCAAATTTCTCGTGAATTGCTTCTCCTTGCGATTTTCTCTTTCCGTTCCGTTTTCTTTGCCTCGACTTTCAACTTCACCTTGCAGCAAGGGGCTTCATGTCGCGAATTTTAACCCTTTGCACTCGAATTATTTTCAAGGTTGTTGGGTGTAAACTTCTATTTATTTGTAGAGGAATGAATTATTATAATATAATTTAATTTTTATAATCTTTTAAAGTGTGATACTTTTTCAAACAGTTTCCAACGTTCCGTAACAAATTTGTATTGTCATCTCCAGTATGATATACGAGAGCAATGGGTTAACTTATTGACGCATTGGCTGCTGAACTATTGTTCATACAAGTTATGCCGAATGAAAATAAATTATTCAATAAAAAACGCAACAAGAACTTTACTGTTGAGATTTATTATAGAGCTTATTCTTTTCATCTTCTTCTATATATTTCAAATGCTAAAGAAATCTTATTCGTTTAATACATCATTAGGAAACGTTTAGTTGCCAATTTGGACAATGAATTGTGTCAGCTCTATGATTAATACAGTAGTCGAAGCGTTAAGAAGATAATATTTTGAGCATAAATATTTAGCAAGATATAACTAAAGACGAATCAAATGAATACGATCAATGTTTTGTATTGATAAACGTTGATACAACGTACTTTGCGTTATGACGCGTATTGTGATCCAATAAAGTATAAGAATTGCTAGTCGAATAAATGAGAAAGGAAAGGGGTGCAAAAAAGAAATGTATTATAAATGAAGAGTAAATTTGATTTTCCTGGTTGACAGATTAAGATCATTTAACTTTTGCCATTTTTACAATTCATTAATATTATCATAAAACCGAATGATATTCCACACACACATAAATATCTCGAAATAAAAAATCATTTTTCGTCAAAAACTGAATTTTAAAGTTTAATTCTTATAACTTTCGAAATCGCTACTCTAAAATGTTGATGAGTTTAATTTCGATTAATTTCAATAAATCGACTTCTATTCTTGTAGAATTGTTTTGCATTGAAAACGCTACAATTTCGCCGCGAGGAATTCGTACGATGAAAATTCTCGTTTGTTCCGTTGAAAAACTGTTAAAATATTTGTGCAAGGAAAATGCGCCGAGGAAACAATGTTTCGAGTAAAGATTTGAAGTGATTTCGTAGTTGGTTCACTAGAAACTTCCGCGATTGTGCGAGGTAGCTACTATAATCATCAGGTAGCTGACCGTTTAAACACGGGCGGGTGTGCACCGCCTCGGGACGTATTTAAACAGATAAGTCGTACGCTCGCTAACCCACCTGATCCTTAACGGTAGCGGGTGAAACCTCGTGTACACTTTATTCGGTTCTTGTTCGATGTTGCTTAATGGGAAAAAATCGAAGATGCAAGTATCGCCATAAAAGTGATCGACGAGTATTTTTAAGTAACTTTTTTCAATATTTTGCTTTTTTCTTACTTATTAAGTGAATATCACAAATTACTTAAGTATGTAACATAACGTGTTATTCAATTAATAATTGAATTATTAATGGAATATTTCTTGTTGCTCTTACTCAAAAACATGAATGTACTTATACTTTGATACGGCATTCGATTCTTGGTTAATGTTGCTTAATGGAAAACAATCAAAGGTGCGAATATCGCGATAAAAATGACTGACGAATATTATTAAAAAACTTTATTAAATATTTTTCTTTATTTTGTCTCGTCTTACGTGTAATTCTAATTTTTGAAATTATGAACATATCAGTAAATTTCTATTGAATAGCAGACACGCTCGAGTTCAAACGAGATTATCTCGAAAATGAAGACGCCAATGGAAAAAATGTTATTCGACATTTTCTACTTAATTTTTTACTTCCTCTAACACATCTCTCCCCGATCATAATATAATTTCAGAAACACCCTGTATTTGTTTTCTCCGTTACACCTAAAAATGACCATGAAAAATATATACGACGAAAATTCACGAAAGAAATGATTCTAAGGGGCGGGCAAAAATATCCGAACACCCGGTATATTGAAGGGCACACCGTAACACGGTGAGATTACACTCTCGCGTTTATCTGACCACCGGGGAACACGTATAGACGTCTGTTACTCGCGAGCACGTTCGACCACTCAGGACTTACACGGTGTCGTGTGTGCTTGTACATGTACCCATGGGTTTATGGGTCATTCAGTTGATTCACTCCGCGAAATCGCATCACACTGGACACTATGAAACCGGGGTAGGCGAGTCGGTTCTCACGCGTTCTGTCTCGACTGGGTCGTTCCTAAATAGTCATTAACCAACTCCAAGTCCTTTGTCAGGGGATAGCTCTGTAACGAAATACCTGGACATCGTTTTATGCGATATAAACGGCCCTCGATTGCGTTGATATTCGGCTACCGGCGCGCACGCGAACTCATTGGTTTCTCCAGCTCGTCGGTGCAGTTGTTAACCCATTAACGTTATTTTTTTTTCTTTCCTTAATACTAGAATTACCGAGCGATCAAATCGACTATTCATTGAGATTTATTGAGATCTCCAGTGGCTTATACCTTTAAAAAATTCTCTTTCGTTTTTTATTACTAACGTTTCAACATCTTTATTTCTTTTTACTGTCGCACAGAAAATAATCTGCTTCAGTTAGGTCTACCCAATGTAGGTTTAATGCACAAAATTTGCTGTAACGGGTACACTTTTCATTTTCTCGTATGATGCAAATGAGTTAACGGACGAGGGAGATGGTAAATAATATTGGGACAAAGATGTTGGTCAAGGGGGTATCTTTCGAGGCGTGGCATTATTGCCCTGGTAGAGAGCTGAGGGCGGTTAATGGTGGTGACTACGGTGGTACCCGTGGTCGTAGCAGGCAATATCTGGTTGGTCACGTAGACTGACCTCAGCATCGAGCAATAACGACGCCCGCCTGGACGTTTCTGCCGTCGCGTACGTGGAACGCAACGGCCCTGTAGGTACTCACGGGAAGGATACTTTCCTCCGTCGCGACGTTACTTGCAAACGAGGATTTTCCTTTCGGTGGAATCACACGGAACTATTCCACTAATTTCCGGCGATATAAGATTTCCATTAATTCGAAAGGAAAAGATTCTAAGAGTTTTATTGCCGCTCGCAGAAAGTGTTTCATTAAACATAAGCGACTCTCTTAATAACTACTCGTATGTTAGATGCAGAAAATATATTCATTAACACAACCGCACCTTCAAAATGACAGATTTCAGTTTTCCGATTTCGCAATTATTGATATCTTGAAAACGTTAAATATCCTAAATGATTTTAGAAATAAATAATTTCACCGCGCAAAACACAGTTGAATAAACAATTTTTGTTTCGTCAACCTATGATGCCCATACCATTACAAACCGTGCAATATTAAAGTGTATCTTCTTACAGTGTTATATTAATTTAACACTAAAACTACCAGACGAGACAAATTAACCCATTACAGAATATTTAGTTTGCAAGTATTTAAATTATGACAAGGCTTTGGCGAGAAATTCTGAAATAAATTTGTGTATTTGTGTAGACACAACAATAAGGGATCCATCAAATCTCAAGAAATATATTGTTCTAATTTGTATAAAAACTTAGAAATAAGTCACTCCAATTGCTCGGGAGTTTTAGTGTTAATTCGTCTCGAATTACGCTCTTGTGAATGCTCACATTTGGAAAATACACAGTTAAAAGGTTGAAATGCACGGACAGAAACAATTCGAATAATTTCGAACGTTATCGTTACATTTCTCTCAAGGAAAACATCGGAAAGAGATTTGCCAGGAAATTGCTCGACTCACCGTACATCTTCCCTTCGTCGGACAGGATGATTTTGCGTCGACCGCATGGCGGATATATAGTGAGAGCTTCCTGGAAGCTCTGCTCGATATCCGGCGACCATACACCCTCCGCGTCCGCTGCCGATAAGTCCTTCTCGTCCTGAAAAATACGCACACCGTCAATTTATCGATCATTCAGTCCGCGGGCCGGAATATTTCAACCGAATCGTAAATATCGTTTACCATTTCCCGTTCGTGGCGAGCTCCTATAATGCAATCGAAATTGCAGACGGAATCCGTTTTAAGTACCGAACACGAGCAAACAGAAAATACTCGCCATTCCTACAGGGCGTTGATAAAAGTTGCCGTCCGTCAAACTTTAGGAGCTCGCGTTATGTACTCGTAAAACATGCGGAAAAATATTAATAAACGTGGGGCCAAAAATGGTTTCGGTATTGCAGGATTCTTTCCACTGGGAGACTTTAACGCAGTAAAGAATTTTATTGCGTGTTCAGTTTACTTTCTTCACTTTTTGAAATATTTATATTTAGTTTCCTTACGATTTGAATTCCCGAGAACGGTGTTCGAAAAAATCCACCGATGCATGTTTCAATAGTTGTAATATATATGTATGTATAATTAGGTTTTCAAAATTATTTATCGTAGAATTAATACTTGAATAAACAATTTGAGACCAAGAGACGAATGCAGGACAATTTTGCATTTGTGAGAGGATTAAATTATTCGTTAACTGCGTTTAGTATTTCATTGTTTAAAGACTGCTAGAAATAACATTCAATTGTTTGTAACATATTTTTTAACTATAAATGTAACGATATTCGCTGCCAATCTTTCAAATATTTACTCAGACGATTAGTAACGATAATCTTATAAAAAAAAAAAAGAAAAAGAAAAATTGACAAGATTAAAAGCAAAAAAGATTAGTTCTCACATGTCTATACGTCTCAGTAACAAGAAAAGGTATTATTTATTTTTCCACAATTGAAACATATTCAAGTTAATTAAACTGGACTTAATATATTTTTCACAAATGTTACCATATATAATAGGGCAAAGGGTTAACACGTTTTCTTGCGAAGATAGCGTTCAAGAACACTTAACAACTCCGTGAATGGTATCTCGATATCCGATAAAAGATCAGATCCCGTAGCCTCTTTAGCTAATAGATCTACTTCTCAGCTATTAGAGAGTTGTTGTCAGCTTTGCGTTTTCTAGAGCACCATGGAATGACTCTCTATAGCGACGGTATCTAGTTGATATAGCGACAAGTATTACTATTAGAGAATATGCTACTGAAGAGCTGTAGTTCCATTTACACTGTCACTCAGAAGCATAAGGATACTTGCTATTTTTCATCGAATGTGTAATATATAATGTACATCATAATTATCAATGATGTTTATTGCTTACGATGTCAGGCGTAATATATAATGTATTATAATAGCATTACATACAACAATGCCATTATTCAAATAACTTACATAAATAAAAGTGTATCTTGTGTGTTCAACAATGCTTTATACTCTATTGTATTCAAACAGGTACTATAGCCTGCTCCTTTTATTTTGCAAGGACTTTGTCGTTCTAATGCGATCTTTGTCGTCCCTGCGCTAATATAACAATGAAAAAATTAGTAGCAAGGAATATAGGATTTGTAAACATAGTTCAGATGTAAACATAGATAAGAAGAAGAAGAAGAAATAACTATATCTTATTATTACTAGTTGTATATTTAATCAATTATTTTTAAACTTTTTAAAATTTTTAAACTTTATAAAATTTAATCGAGTTTACTGAAATTTGTGTATCTTGTTCCAGTTAGCTATAAACATTAAGAAAGTATGCATATACTGTTCAGCAATGTACGTCTAAGACGACTAGAGATCGAAATCTTCAGAATATCATTTTTAACCTTAAACCTACCTATATAATCAGGTCTTGCTGACATAACAACTTATACTTTATTACTTTATCGCTTCTGTTTGTTATTATGAAACGTTAAAAAAACAATCGAATAATGGAAAGATTGTAAAACAAATAATATTTATCAGCTCAGGGTCCAAACAGTCCTAGACATGGTGGAATAAGGGTTAACCCTTTAACTATCGAGTCAAATTCACTAAAAGCAATATTAAATCTTATTAATTCCTTCAAATTCAGAAGTACGGTTTCATTTTTTCGTAAACGGAACAGCTTTTGTTACTAACAATTAAATACCAATAATTTCATGTTCCCAAGCAAATGGGAACCAAACTAATACTCGACAGGAAATTCACGAATAATACTGTTCACCAAAAAAATTCGACAGTTAGAGGATTAAGAGTTTCTATGAACCAGACCACGCAGTGTACAACGATACTCGCAAAGCGTAAACCCATGCGCGGAATGTGGCGGAGTCAATTCGGCGTCGATTTTCTTTTGTCAAACCCAAGAGGATCCACCCAGCAAATTCATTTCACTTGCGACTGGCCCAACGATCTTCCCTCTTCTCTCTCGTGCTCCCATGTCCGCGAGCACGGATCCTCCAGGATAAAAGTCCACCTCGGAATTTCAACGAATCGTTCGCGCTGCACGAACATCGACGTACGTGGAGCAAGCGATTGCTTCGTGCGCCGCGCCGGATCGAAAGGTAGAAGGTGAAACGATCGCGACCGGGAAAGGGAAAGTCTTTTCCGAGAAGTCCGCTCACGTTCCTTCCGCCTCGATATAATCCTTATGTTGGCAACCGGGTACCCGGGTATTAGAGGTGTGAGAGAACCCGAAAATATAGGGTTCGCTACCTTTTTCGGGTGTAGATCGGGTTCACGAAATTTTTGAGATTATAAAGGATGGAACGTGCAGCAAGAGTAATAAACAAATGATATTTTATTATATCTTTCTCCATTTATTATTGTTTCTTTTTACTCAAACTCGTAAGCAACCTTCTCCTTAAATCCTATTTTTTCGGAGACCCGATATTTTCTGGTTCTCTCCCACCTCTACTCATTTCGAAACCTTGTTCTAGGTAATTTCGTGAAATTTTGACAAAATTATTTGGAGTCTGGATCATTTGAATATTTCTACAATTTCTGCTCCATAAATAAAGAACATACGCAAAGATATTGTAATACAAAGATTTAACGATGTGTAAAGGTAATTGAATATTTAATTTAATAAATTTATTCAAGGACAGAGACGCATGAGACCAAATTGAAAAATGAGTACCAAACCGCATATATACGGGAATCGAAAGGTTAAAAAAAAATAAAAAATTGGACTCAAATCGCTTTGAAAATGGATGGTTCAAGATTACATTTTGTCTAACTTTGCCCACAAGGCGGGTCATCGATCTCGACTATGTTAAACGATCGAATGCGGCTGATTATTCCGCAGGAAACGTGAAATAAGACGCAAGATAGGAACGGTCTCGAGTGGTAGAACACGTTCGCCGGGGTATAGCGTGTTAATTAACTCGTTGAATCATACGCGGCGTAGGATTTTGCTCCCGTGTATACGGAGCGTTCCATTTGAATCGACCCACGCAATTATCCGCCAAGAAGTTAATTGTTCGAGAAAATGTTTTAAATAGATACGTCGCGCTGCGGAATGAAATTGCTGCGCGGATACGTGTAACCTGGTACCAGCGTAACGGGATCAGAAAATTGCTACTTGCTGCCCCCGGGTAATGTGATTAACCCTCGGATGACGGATGGCCATGTTGATCAACAGTGGAATTTTTATTCCGAGCTGGTTTCGAAAAAGAATTATACATTAAATATGATATTGACGTTCAACTCCATAAACTCCTGTTTACTGTTAACCTATTGTTAACCCCAATATTATTGTGAACTCGCAGAATTTTTATTGTAACCAGCTATTAAGAAGGTATTATGGATTAAACTTTTTATTTATCATTATCTGCATATATTGCAGTTTACTGTGAATCTATTGTTACTAATTCAGATTTGACATTCGAGTAATAAATGATCATTTTGATTCATAAACAGAATTTATACTGTACGCGGTTTTCAAGAAGGAATTATATTTTTAATTTTATATCCATATTGAACTGCACATACTGTAGTTAAGTGTAAATGGATGAATAAATAAAATTGTAAATTGGCCAATATGTAAATATAATAATGGCTGCTGATAAGTTAAAATGATCTTATATTCGTCATTCGAGGGTTAAAGAATTTATTAAAAAAACTACATATGAGGTTCGTTGAATCGTTAAGTAGTAAGAGAAGTTTACCCTTTTCCAAACCTTGGTACCCTTAAGATGTTTGAATGATAATATAATTCGTCGTATCATGGATAATACAACGATGCTATACAATGAATCACGGATCAATCAAATAAAAGAAAACAGAACTCACATCGCTGATCTCACCAACGTCGAGGTTCTTCGTATCCGAGCCGGAGCCGTTCGCGTCGGGCGGCGGCCCGGAACTCGCTGGAGTCCACGGCGCGGAAATGGTGTCGGCTGCAGCCACCGCACTGCCTGCAACAATCAAACATCCCCTACAATTTAATCACCTGTTATATAAGTAAAATTGATTTATTTACTATCCTCTATAAAAGCCATTCATTTACCTAAGTGATTACAAGTTGAACCACTAGCTAATAGCTTCTCTAATAAAGAGGCTAAACAAAATTGATTACTGTTTCGTATATTAACAATAAATTAGTAAATCAGTTACTTAGTAAAACAACTTATGAAATAAACTGTTTCAACACCGAAGTCTACCAAATATCCAAAATTAGACTTAATCGCTTCATCCAACGAACGGCATCATTACAACAAATTCAATAAGAAAACGCAACCCAGAGGTCCCAAAGGAATCCCCAAAGATCCTCGCAATCTCTGATCCTCAACTTAGCAAGCGCGAGTCGCGCGGACTCGCGGGGCGGGAAATTCGTCGAACATCGGGGATTTACAACTTCGCGCCTTCATTTCGCCAACTCCGAGGGAGGTAGGGGTGCAAAAGCTGCGTGATGGAATCTCTGTGGCTGGGTTCGTTATCGAGCCTGGAATATCGTTGTCGCCGTCAAACAAGCCAAAAGTTAGAGCGAGACGGGAGTGTCGCACAGAGCAGGGAGACAGAGATAGAGGGACAGTGCGAAAATTCAACCTGGACGGGATAAACGTTGCCGAACAGAGACACGGGATGATAGGTTGGGCCGGGTGGAAGAGGCGAGGGAGGGATTCACGTATAGGCAGGGTGGGTTGAGCAGGTGGAGGAGGGACGGAAGGAGGGGAGGTGGAAAAATCAGCACGTGAAAAATCGCGGGCAGAACGCGCGCGGCGCGGAGGCGCTCGTTGGCGGCGCGCGGCCAGGACGGGATCTCTATACGCTGGGAGCAACAAGTGTTCGCTGATATCGCGTATCAGTGCTGCGGCAGGTGGTGGGGGTTGCGCGTAGGCGGTACACTCCGCCTACCGGGGGTGGAGTGTGTATGTTAAGCCCCCGGAAAGGGCCTCCGCTCCCCCCACCCCCTGCTCGCAACATACACACGCACACATGTACACACTTGCGAGCCGAGAGGGATACCCAAAGCGCGGGAACGAACCCCCCGAAAACCCGGGAGAGAAACTGCATCCTGTCGCGTTCCACGCGATCCTCTAATCTCGGGGACACGCGCCGCCTTCGTTTCTTTAATGCGAGCATGACGAGATACTCCCCGTGGAATTCGTTCGGGGTTTACCCGAGGCTCTCTCTCCGTCTCTCTTGGTCTCTTCTGCTCTTGCTCTTGCTCTCTCAGTGCCGCTCTCTGTAACCCGGACTACCTGACATACAGGCACTGAGGAACTGAACGGGGTATGATGGACGGAAAGTTTGTCTCTGGCAAGAGTTGTGATATTGTTTTTTAGGAAGGGAGGCTTTTGTGGGGAGGTTTCAAACGGTTTGGCTGTGTTTTTATGAAGGATGTTTCTTTAGGTAGGCTTTGTGGTTGTTTGGGCAGATTTGATATTCGAGTTTGGTTTGATGGGTGACTGTGTGTTCCAGTGACCTTTGTTGCGATTGTTGGTTAGGGTTACTGTGTAATGTGTTCGATTTTAGTGATTTTAGGGAAGGGTTGTGGGAAGCTGTGTTTAAATTAAGTGGCGTGGATGTGTGTTTTGGAGAGAGTAAGTGAAGATACTGTAGACTGTGATAGGTTATTCCTTAGCGTCAGGAAAAACAATGATATATGGAAAGTATAACTTCCAACAGATATGAAGTGGTTAAAAAACAAATTATGAAAGAAATACGATGATTATATTTAAAGCAACGAAGCATGTAAAGAAAACGTATTGAGGTCTTCTTGAAATTGAATGTTCGATAACGAAGAACAAACCGAAAATTTAAAATGGGAAGAATAAGTCATATATATTGTACATTCCATAGTTTTTAACATTTGGAACTAATACGCTTTTCGAATAACGCCGAACATGGAAAGACTGGTTTATACCGCGAGTAAGGATTCACAGATTAAAATTTATTTGATAACCTACTATGTTCATTGAACAGTCACTATTGTCCTTTTTCATTTCTAATAAACTATTTGCAACTGAACAAAGTGACTTTATTTGCCACGAACCAATGTCTGCGAACATTATGACAATTTACACTAATTCTACACACTGATCCTGGAATTACATTTGAGCTAAGTTCCTATTAAACTACCCTCGTGATTGTTGACGAAATGATAAATGATTCGCCATATATCAAAGTCAACAAACACCGTGGAAATTTACACTAATTTCAATGATTGATTCTGGAATTACGTCTATATTATGTTCCTGCCAAACCTTAACAATTATTGGCAAACAAACCACCGGTTTATTACCACACACCGAACTCTACGAACACCGTACGAATTTACACAAATCCCAGAAACTGAATTTGGAGTTAACTGAATTAGATTCCTAATGAACCACCCTCATCGCAGTTAGAACCAAGCTACCATGCTACTCGCCACACATCAAACTCTACAAACATCCTTAATATTCTGCATATCGACACGATTGAAACATAACCCCTCCAAGCGTCGCTACAAGATCTGATTCCACATATCAATTCTAACATTCAACATTAGCGTAAGCCTACCACTGTTGAAGAACAAAAAAACTCGAATCAAAGGGTCAATAACACAAACCTCCCGCAGCGCAGAAAAACAGCACCGGGGTAGGGACAGAGGTTCACTGAATATTCACGTGCGTGACATGGTGGCAGGGGTTAGTCGCGAGCCACAATATGCAAGCTGCTGAAAATGAGCGGGCGCTTTAATAGAGACGCGTCGCTCTGGCCAGCCGGCCGGGTCGGGCCGAGCCGGGCCGGTGAGACACGCACACGCGTGTACTCACGACACGTCCGCTGCCCCCTGCGCGGGTACCATCGGATTCATATATCTCCCGGCCCAGCCAAGCTGGTGTACGTAGTACTTATGTAAATGTTCTGTACCTGTTCCCTTCGTCCGTGTGTGTCCGTGTCCGTGTATCAGGTGGTACACACAGGCGGCAGCGTTCGCGTGCGTACACGGTAATGCTGGCACGGCAGAAAGCATAGATCATGGCGGATGACGCATGGTTGCATTCGGTGTGCCCACCGCTCGACGGGGGTTGCCCAACGGAGGGATGGAAATGCGCGGATGAAGGATAGGAAATGGCCGGGTCAACCGTGATAGGGCGCAGGAACCCGCCGCAAAAGGGGATGGGTTGGCTGGACGGACGGCCAGTGGCGGGGAGGGAAAGCATTTTGGAATGTCGTGGCTACTCTCGGTCATGGGAGAGACCGGAACGTCCTTGTCCACCGGCGCGGCCCGCGCCACGGCATAACTAAATTTCTTGTCTCCTTTTAACTTCAACTGAAACGTTTCCGGACATCTGGCTGAGGAAGGGGGGTCGATGGGGGTTGGAGATAGCAATGCGAAACTTCCTACTTCTACGGGCGTTGTTGCGTCAAGTTTTCGACTCGCGACTGCGAGGTTCGGCGCGGGGATGTAGGCATTATTTTGATGCGACTTTTAAAGGAACTGAAGGTCCTTTGGCCGCTTATTGTGGGTAGGTTTTGGTGTTTTGGTAACGGAAATTTGAGATGATTCTTCGTGTGGAAGTACACGGGGATATTAGAAATGAAGTAAGGATTTTTGTACATTAATGAGATTGATGGATTCGTAAATATAAGGAATTGTTTCATTTAAGAAACGTGGATTTTAAGTTTATCTGCAGTCTAATGAATTTCATATTTAATGCAACAAGTTTAATGTGTTTTTGAAAATACACATAAGAATGGAGAGAGAAAATGAAGTTACTGCATTCCTTAGACCGAAGAACTTCAAAAGTCCAGGAACCCCTCGAACGGAAAAAATTTCAAACAACTCCTATATTGACAAAAACACATAAAGTCGAATAATAAATCGAGGCCCTAAACATCAGCCAACAAAAAGTCCTATGAATCTCGTTATACAAATAAACAACTAACCAATCAACAGCATTCAATTTAAGATACCAAACTAATCTCCAACATGTATTCTTGCGCAAGGGGTTAAATTCAGTAAAACGACACAATAAGTCGATGCAAGCGTCAAGCGAAAAACCCCCGAACCCCTCGAACCGCAGAGTCGAAAAAACCCGAGTGGTAATAAGAAGGTGTTCCGGTCGTATCGGTGATGCCCGTAAATCGTCGGTAGGCGGCTTTATCCTTGAGCAAACGCGTCATAGAGCCGCGTATCCGGTAGTACCTAGCTCCCCCAGAGTGTAGTAAATGGCGTGTTCGTGGGTAGTGGTGGTGGGTTCTGGCTAAGCTGTAAATTTGGCGTATAACCATTCGGGGGTAGCCCTGGTCGAGTAGGCCAGCTTTGCCAGCTCCCGTGGGGTGGTTGTCGGGTAAGGGGGTGGGACGACGGGCCGGAGGGGGAGCCATTGGGCGGGAGGGGGAAGGAGGAAGGTGGAAGGGTGAGACAGGAGACGGGGGTCGTAGAAGCATTCATAGCAGGGACCAGAGGGTGGCTTCGGTGGAATGCGTCCCGTTTAATATCGCGGAACATTATATATCGCCTCTCTTGTCCCTACGTTGTCCGTGCCGCACGCTATAACACGTACAAACACACCGACGGTCCCACCTACGATCCTTTGGCGACATTGACTCGTCCTCGTAGTTTTCCCGGGTATGTATGCACCTATGTGTACGCGTGCATGTCTGTTGTACGTATAAAATTGTATATATACGTGTACACGTGCATATGATACGAATGTCGAATTCTTCTCGCGACGTCTATTCACTTCTAAATGCGATGCTTGTGAATTAAAATGCACACAGGGTATGGGGCAGCAAGTAATATGCCCGGGAGAGGCTGAAAGAGAGTCTCGATAGATGTCGAGGGTGACGTATTTGAAACGGGATGCTTGAATAAGCTAAAGTATTTTCGCTGATGGAAAAGAATGCGTTTGGTTTAGTTGTGGTAGACTGTTGGTGGGTTTGATGGGGTGTAATGTGGGCAACTTGCTTTTGTAAGAGTATTGGAATGCTTCTTCGTTGTTTTTTAATGGATAGTTGTAATACAGCTTCTTGAACTTGAAGTGATTTGATACTGGAACTTCGGAGCATTTAAATTGAATTTTTCAGACTTTTTTGTAGAAACTGTAAACGTTCATTACGATTTCAGTTAGATTATACTTTAGTTTAGATATTAATGAATTAAACTCTTTAATAATTTCTCAAAAAATCGGCTGTGTCTTTTTACTAATTATAAAGAAAGAAATCAGGAATGGTTCATTCTGTCACATCTGGTAGCTCTAATATTAAAAAGGAATTTCTGTTAAGAATAGATATAGATAACGTTCATTTCTGTTGAATTGTAGTTAATACAATTTGAGTACATAGGAATCAAACGAATTAAGAAAGACTGATAACGGTTATGAATATACTAAGTTTTCACCATATTCTGAATAAACTTCACAAAAGAAATTTCTTACCTAATTTAATAAATATTATTAATATTCGTTGTGTATAAGTGTCCAAGACAAACATTATTTTACTGATATGAATACATAACTTAAAACAAATGTGTGGTTACAGTAAATACAAAATTTCTTTGAGCTTTTCGCGAATCGTTAGTAGTGAAGCAATTTCAACGGCCACAGCCACGAAAAAGGCAAAGGGTTAAACACATACATGGTCCGCGAACGTGGCCATTGAACTTCGATATCAAATTAAAATGAAATGTACACGTATGTATCGATATCCTTGAAAATGTTGAGGGCTATTATAGTTGAAATTTCACTCCACGTGAATTTTGTTTCAATATAAATCCATCAAATGGCCATGAAATGCGGCCATGCGTCGAATTCAATTGCTTGTCAATCGTCTAGTATTTATCTGTCAGCGGCCTATCCGTACGCACTATCTTTTCTGTTTATTAAAAGCGAATAAAAACTTTTATACATTTTTCATACGGTATTACACGGTTTTTAGTTGCGTTGCACAATTCAGTAAATAAAGTTAGCTTTATACAGTTAACGACAGTAGTACAAAAAGAATTTAAATGACAAATACTCTAAGATTCAGTATCGAATATTTGGTAATAAAACGTTTCGTTTCATTGCTTATACTTTCAAAAATAAGTAAGAAGTTTTAAAAAACTGATTGTCAATATTGGAACAACGTATTGATAAATATATTTTTTCACAGTTTGGAAAAATGTATTTCCAAGAAAAATATATTCACCCTCTGCTGTGTATTTCGAAAACTAGCTTGTATTCAAATCTCGAATCTTTTACGTTTGATTATTAACACTAACGATTAAATAGAAAAATGTCCAATTTTAAAAATGTTTACGTTTAATTCTTTAATCACAGAGCAGTGTACGTTTTATATGGTTTCAAAAGTGAAATAAGAATATATAGAAGGCAGATAAAAATATAAGAAGAAGAATAAAAAATAAACAAAAGTCGAGTAGAAAAAATATATAAATTACATTTTCACTTTCCACGTATATCGCAAATCCAAATGGAATTTAGTTCACCCGGAAAATGACCGTAAAAGTGAACTTTTAAGGCTAAACAAGAACTACGTTGCCCACACACGATCCATATCGTAGTCAAAACGTTAATGGCCACGATCGCCGATAATATCGGAAGGGTTCGTGCCCGAGCCAATTAGAATTCTTAATGACTCGTGTAAAACGTGAATATCATATAACGCGGAACCAACCAGCATCTCTTAATAAATTTCACGGCGGCGTAGCTTGCAGCGTGATGCATCAAGATAATAATTTTCCAGAGTATTTCCCAACGAGAATATCCCTTTATGTGGGTTAAACATAGATTTAATTATATTATATTAAAACTACTATGTGCCTTTAGTATCGCAGTCACTGTATGTCGAGAATGGTAATTTAATTCCTCTCACAAAGGCATCAAAATTATAATATCCGTTCATGCTGCACCCCGTCTGACCCTCTCACCACCCCTTTATCTTTCTCCCTCTATTGTTGTACCTTTGACATCGTGTTTTAACGTCGATTCTCGTTTCGTTAGTATATAACTTCGTGCATTCCATTTTCCACGAACTGATCGTACGTTTTCAAAATCCGCGTATCATGTGTAGAAACAAATGGTTGGTATACCATTTTTCTATCGTCTGAATGTCAGTGGATGATTTCCTGAATCTCGGTTGCGATAAGATTTGTGGAGAGTATCGATCAAATCGAAGAAACGCGAACGTCGAGTTTAGTTGTCGATTTTTGTGATTTTTTTATTCAGTGTGAAATGTGCATTGAAAAAAAAGAAACATTGAGTTTACACTTCGTTTCACCGAGTTGAACAATTTGTTCAACATGTTTTTTGCAATTACCGATTATTATTGTACGCATGTAGTCATTATTTTACTTAATTTTGTATTATTGTACGCATGGTTTAGTCTAGATTTAAACATCATTCAGAAACCTAGTTGAGGTACATTTATTCTGAACAATTCGGTGGCTCATTGTAATAAATTATGTTTCTTTAAACATAAATTATTAATATCCTTAAAGTAGTAGAAATTTTGTTCTCGTGGGTAAAATGAAAACTTCTGTGGAATATAATTTAATACAGTAAACAAATTGATGGTTATTGTAAGAAAAACTATTTCAAAGAACATCGTTTTACTTGCATTTAGAAGATGCCGTTTAACAGGGTGTACTTGAAATGTCAATAGAAGAAAAGTAAAACTTGTTGGAGTCAACGGAATAGTAATTACCGCTTACGCGTCAATGACGTAGAGTGTTCCGTGTTTTAGTTTAGGTGAGTTAAAGTCTGTTAACGCGGGCTTACGTCTTTTCACGTACTCTAACTTCTTGCAGAAAGAGCCTCTTACTTTCGACACTTTACTTCGTTGTAGGAAGCACTGACTAATAAACAGAAAAACGTTAAACGCACTGACAAATTACACACACTGTCAATTAAATGATTTATTTTCATTTAAGAGAATCATTTACATGTAATAAAAAGATACGTTAATTATGTATTAATATATTTACATTAATATTATATGTAATTACTGAGGATAAAAGCCTCTCAATTTGATAATTCCAATTTTAATGCAAGTTTACATGAGTGAAGTCAGTAAGATATAATATTTTAATGTAAAAGGCTACTTTACTGATAATATAATTAGTGTTAATAGCTTCATTCTGTATATTTTCTTTTCACAAATGTAAACATTCACTATAAAATAATAAAAATAGGAACAAAATCTTTAAACCGCCTCAAATAAAATTCTGATTGTTACTTAAAAATCTGAAGACAATAAACTTTATTAATTATATTTCGTTGTACTCGATACCTTTGAAGCTCAGTGAAAAGGACCAACACTAATCATTAGACTGCAGATTTGTATTTAGAAGTGCAAAATTGCACAAAATGCTCCCGACACGGAAGAATATATAAAATATTCAAAGTGTAATGGGTTTTATAATGTCTTTTACGAAACATCATTTTCTATCTTGACTATATTTCTCTAAGTATATTCTAAAAAATTGGAAGTTACATAAAAATCTACGGGTTAATCGTCTTCATTACATTAATCTATGAAAAGGTCCGTAATTCAATAAAATTCTAATGGAAAAGCCAACCAGCAGTGCCATAAAATAATTTCCACTATTTTTATCTCGTTGAACATGAAAAGGGTTGATCTCGATCCGCTTTTACACTCGGCTAGACAAAGCATCGCATTAAGTGGCGGTAGTAGCTCGAGGCGCTCTAACGACTCTTATCTTCGAATTATTGAAGAGTGATAAGGTGTAGTGCTCGAGACACACGGTTTACGGATCGTGTAACACAAGGGCGGAAGAATGTTTTCCGCTTTGACAAGATGTCGTTTAAAAAGAAGAAGACGATCGAGAGCGCTCCGTACACGTAGCGTGTATGTTGTCCACGGGACTTTACAAAGTGAACGATCTTCCGATCGAACTTTGTGTAAAGTGAGAATTTTTATCGTCGATCGGTGCTCTCGAGTTAAAATATTGGGAATGCACGGGAGTAGCGCTTTCATCATACGAATTAATAGAAGTGAGTCGCCGTTTTTTAACAAAACATGGGGAAACAATTTGCGTAAGCATAGGTAACAGAAAGATACAAAACAAAATAATAAAACGTATCTGTCAAATCACAGTTTATCGGTGTTTGTCCAAGTTAAACTGAGGCTACAGTGTAAATTAATATTATTAATAATATAAATATCAAGTGAAATTGTTTTTATTTAATTTTTTATATCGGAAAAGCACTTTCACGAAACATTTGTTTGGTATATTTCAGTACTAACAATTTTACACGACAATAAAGATAAAAATAAAAAATAGAAATTATGAGACGGCATGAATTTCAGAAACGCGGTATTGTAGATTGTTGTGTAAATCATATCCATTAATTTCTCATTTACTACATGAAACATGTATGATAATGACATGCTGTTTGGATGTAACAGATTTCATAACATCGAAAACAGCAAGAATAGCGCATATGCTATTAACAATTAATTTCTGGGAAATCCCACCAGGAATCCTATTACAATCAAATACGTTCCAATGACAGTTAGTTCCCGTATAAGATCCGTTGCGACGATTACACCCACACTAATAGTACAATTAATTATCAAATAATGGAATGTTTCGTCATACAATACACGATTAACAACGAATCTAAATGAGCAAACCGATATCACATCGACATTAAGCATCAGTTTAATACTTTATTCATTCACTTGCAATATATATTTAACAATTTTTCAATAAATCCCCCAATAAAAATGGCACTTACAATGCTATCATTGGTAAAAAAAAAAAAACAAATTAAACTCTTCTTCAACCCTTAGTACCAGAAGTCGCATCTGGGGTACTTGAAGTGTAATATCAAAACCTCCGAGTACAAAGGGTTAATACAACACGATCATCAAGAAACCAGTTAATAATCCTTCACTCGATAAACCAACAATATTACCATGAACCTCAAAAAAATACATATCTCACCTCGCGATAAAACCTCATTCCTGCAGCAAAGCCTCTAGAATCGAACACAAAACGGCAAAGATGATCGCAACACGGCCCGGGTGAGGTTACAAGTGTCCCGATCGAGAGACCCGTGAAAAGGAAGCGGCGGAAGAAGGCGAGAAGAAAAGACGCGTATAACGTCCCCCGCCATCCGTTTCTCTGTCGTCTCGCAGCGTTCCCCCCTCGATCGGCGCGATCCCGCTCGGCGACTTAACCCCCCGCGACCCCGGGCGAACCTGTCTCGACCTACCGTAAGCCCGAGGCTCGAAGTGTATTCCCGCGGAAAAATTCAAGTGTATTTATTATTTCTCCCCGTTCCCCTCGGCCGTGGTGCGTCTACCCTTCTCGCGGTTCGTTTTCATTCCCCGCGCGCGCTAGAGGGGGTTGAATCACGGCCGCGCGGCTCACGTGGGCCGCGCACAAGTGGGTATACGCGGGGAAACGAGGCGCGAATTGGGTTCGGGATCTTTTATTTCCCTTTTTTTCCCGCCTGGGAGGGATGGGTGAAACAAAACCGAAAGCTAAGAAGAGGGGGTTGCGGAGAAACGGGCAGGGAGAGAGACAGAGAAAGACAGAGAGGGAGATTAATTACTGTCATGCAGTGAATGGATGCACCTGTGGCCTCGAAGCAAGCTTTTTTCTATCGGGTGCTCCAGGAAATTAACCTTCCCTGCTTGCCAGTTGAATTCTGGAGTTTTTACGGCTCTTCGTGCGTCGTTTCCTTTTTTTCTCTCTGTCTCTCCCTCTCTCTACTTCTCTTCTTTCCTTCCCGCCAGGCTGTTCGCTGCACCGTTCCCTATTCCATTTTTCGCTCCAAATGGCGAATGTTAGCGGTGAAACAGACACTATTCATTGAGCTTAATATTCATCTAATTGCACCGAAACTTTTCTGCTTTCTGCTGTACGTACGGTTCGGTAAGACGGACGTTTCTACGGGCTTAGGGCCGGATGATTGGGAGCAATTAAACGGGAGCTGGACGGATGTTCCCGTGACGGTGAGGTCAGCGAGGATGTATGGAGTTTGGAAGGATTACTTGAGTTTTTCGAGAAGTGTATTGGGAACGACATGGTAGACTTGGTAATGGACTTTTCTTTTATGAATAGTGCTGGAGGAATTGTTATTTATTTGTGAAGTGAAAGTTTATTGATTTGATTTTTGGGAGTTGCTTAATAGTCCTGTTTGATAGGATAAATGGCAATGAAAGTGTAGCGATAGAAGTGTCGCTATGTGTCATTCAAATTTCCTATTTTGTATACTGAAACTTCATAGAAATCTTTAATAAGTTAATTATTAAATTCATTTTCTTTGTTGCAAAATAAGTTTATATTTTTCGTGCAACGTAACAAACAATCTGTAAGTAAATCATTATTTCTACAGTGTATTGTCACCAAGAAATCAATCTTTCTTACTATCCTTTTCCTTCTTACTAACCTTCACAATACAACGCAACATATTTACAAAATTCACTTCTCCAAAGGAAACACCGTATTACAACGCCCGCAGCTTCACCGCTCCAATCACGCAGCAAACCCGTATTACAAGCTACCACACGTTACACTTACGTTGCCATTCAAAGCTCGCCAGACACCGATAAATCGAAAACGCAAAACAAAAGTCATCCACACGAGTTTCACGCGATTCCAAATTAAATCCTTGAAAAGAATCATTTCCATCAATTCAAATCACGGCTTCGCTGCGAACAAATAACGAGAGCACCGAGAAAAGCAGGAGAAAAAGAGAACCAAGTGAAGAAGCGGTCGAGCAATCGCCGTATCTTTTCTCCCGTTTCCGTTTGCTTCGCGATGTTGAGGCGCGCGTTTATTTTGTATTTTTTTCAATTCTTAATTGCGATTTCGCGAGAAGAGCGGCTCGGAAGTTCCGCGGTGGGGGTAAGAATCGCGAGAATGGACCGCTATCGCGGCTGCGGCTCTTCAATTAGCGAGCGACCGGCGATGACGGTAACGCTGATTCTTTTATTTTTCTGTGCCGACTCTTTTCCTTTCTTCCCTCTTCTTCTCTTCTTCTTCCATCTTTTTTTCCACCGCGTTAATGACGAGGTGAATGGCGTCGCCGTTGCGTAAGGAGAAAAGAAACCCGGGCGTGGGAGGACAGGTGGAACCTCGTGCAATGACACCGCTCTTTTAATGTGAGATTTGCCGGCGCGAGCACGCGCGCGCGCGAAAGCGAGAGAGAGAGAGAGAGAGAGACAGCGATTAGCGTCGACCCGCGAGCAATTTAACTGGCGTGCTGTTTCGTTACGCATTCGGGGCTAAATTAGAACGAAATAATTCGCCGGAGCAATTTGCGCTGAAAAGGATCGCGGGAATTAACAGAGGATTAAGCATGCGTTCACGAGCACCGGCGCGGGCCGCCTTTCTTTCCCCGACAACTCTCGCCCGGCCACGCAACATCTGTTTAGTAGCTTTTTCTTCCGTTTCATTCGGCGGATCTCTATCGTCGCGACTCTAAACCGATCCCGACCTCGACGCACGCTCGTTCGCTCGCTCGCTTCGACTCTTTCATTCGGTTTCCTTTTTTCACGTGATTTTCGAGATTAATTATACGCTTGCGGGGATTCCTTTTTGTTCTTCTGTTTGTTTATTTTTGTGCATGTGCGCGTGACTTTTAGTACATAGGCTTTCCGTATCTTTGACGTGCTCGCGACGTGTCAGCGAGCACTTGGCGACAGGATTTTTCGCTGTGGGATTCAGTTCTTAATTGAGGTGGCACGGTTAAATGCGGTGAATTTGAGAGACCGTGTGAGGGGGTTTAATGAGATTTGAGGAGTGAGTAATGATCCGCGGTGTTTTCAGTTCGTTAAGAGGTTTTGCGTGTTGATGGTAGCAGTGTACTGTCAGTGGTAGATGTCTGTATTCGTTTGATAAGTTTTCAATGTTTGGGGAATAATATTTTCTGGTCTATGGATATTCTTATATTTGTTAGAGACAGACGAGTATGCAGTGACAAACAAACAATTTCAATAATATCTATTCTTTATTTTAGTTTATGCTTATCTTTTCAATTTATAGTTCAATATGAACAGAAATGATGAACCTCTCTTCAGAAAAAGTTCCACGTAAACTGAACCTCTTAATATATTAGTCAAACAAAGACTTTCTAATCAATTTTTAACGTTATCGAATTTTCTATTTAAAACTACAGAATTCTAATTAAATCGAACGTTTTCTTCTACATTTTCTAATTCCAAAGATACTATAAAACATATCCCTAACCCTCAACTCTGACCGTAGTTTTCACTCCTTCAAAATGAACGCTCCCTTAACAAAACAGACACATATTAAACATTATTTCGAAAACAAACTTCTATACGTACATCGGTATTCCCCTGTTGCCAAGTACTATTTCTACAATCATTAAAACATCGTTACCGCGATTACTCGTTCACAAATTTCTAGAATCATTTCGACGTCGTTAACACGATCACTTATTAAATCATTGCAACCACACTCCCGTTAGACACACCGTATTCCATCTCGCCCACACCTGACCTCAACTCATCCCTATGAAATCACGCGTAACAAGTGTCTCGCCCTAATTACACGCCGACGAAAACAGCGGATGGAGGGGCTGGCTTGACGTAAAAATGTTCAATTTACCTTCCGCTTAATGTATTCGCGGCTTAAGTACTAATTACACACGGGCCCTTTCCGCCGTGGTTCGTCGTTGCAATTAATATTTTCGCTTCGCCGGCTCCGCGAATCTCTCGATGCGTCGCTACCGGCTCGGTGCGGCGACGGAGTGTGCCAGCCATTAAATCATCAAGACCGATCGATCGACGCTCGAGCGTTCGCCGCGCTCCGTAAATCGTTCCGTTCGTAGCAATTACGGATAAAATAATTCCGCGATAGTAACTTTTTCCATCCGATTCCCGTGTCCCACCCACTCCCCACCCCCCACCGACCGTCTATACTTATTTTCGATCGCTACTCGAACCGCGAAATTGTCGCGTTGCCTCGTTATAGCCCGCCCCGCGAAATATGTACATAAATCGTTCGACGATTCCGCGTCGCCAACGTTTCGTATTGTTGGCCGCAATTAGTGGGATTAATTTACATATTGCCGGATTAACCGTTCGAGCATGAATTATTCACGGTTATGCTAATGTGTCGGCTTTGAATCGGAGTCAATAATTGAATGCTTCTCGAGAATAAGGAAAGAGGCATGCTCGATCCGTCGTTCAACCGGAGAACCATTAACCGTATTATATTTCAGGGAAAGCTCGGTGGGGGAACAGGAAACGCGAATTAATAAATGTACTGAGGATATTCGTGACGCGCGTTGTATTTACTTTCGTTCGTATTTCATCGTGTGATGTCACCTTGGGATGTAGTGTTTCAGCGCGAGAATTATATTTTTGATGGTTTTGAAAAATTTTGGGTGGATGGATGTTTTTGAGAATTTCATAGGTAGATATTACCGTATAGATGACACTTAGAAATTTACTTGCGGGCATTACAATTCTCTACAATCCTCTACAGGAAATTACTATTATTACTATTATTAGATACTGAAATTCCTAAAATAGAAGTAAGAAGATGCAAAGCCTATCTTTTGTGGATTGAAGATTTTCTCACCTGTCGCTCCAAAATTAGTATTAATGATAGATACTTTATTTGACTGTAGTTTAATACGTCAGTAATTTATTAGAAACATCATCCATCGGAACGTTATGATGGTACGAATTATTTTAGCAAAATTGATAAAAAAGCTGTTGAAATAAAGTTTCTCCTTAAAATCTAGGTCAAGATGGATTTTGACACTGCCATCCAAGAGAGTATTCTAAGTACTTTTCAAAATGACTTATATATGCTGTGAAGTGGTTCTGTTCGCTGACTGGATAAAACGAAAACAGTTTATTCTTGAATACAATAATGACTAATGAAAAATCTGCGACAAATATAAAATTCGTAGAAACACGAGATAAAATTCAAGATCAGAATACAAAGTCCGAGTCTTTATATAGGATTCAAGTTCATTCAATGCGATGCGACTAGTGTTTTGCGAAAATATCTGGACAAAATCCAAGCGACTGCAAACAAGTGAACATACTGAAACTCATAAACGCCAATTCTGAAGAAATTTGTTGGAAACATAGTTCTGGGAAAAATATATGACTCACATAATAAAATGCTAACTTTTATCATTAATAAATTTATATTGTGGGTCATTAATGTCATAAGTTTATGTTTTATTAATCAATGAATTTTAAATCTTTCTACCGACTTTGAAGGAAGTTTTATTCTTTTACAAATGTAATATATTAAAACAGAATACAAATAAATTATTCATGTATCGATACCATTAATTTGCAATATCAATACAAAATAATATTATTCTTCTTTATTAATTATTAACTTCGGTTTTATAAATTACAATGAAACATTTAAATTAACAAATATTAATAGAATCTGTATGTTATTATTATTAAAAGTTTATTTGAGTCAATTTTTCCTTTATTCTGATTTTTATCATAGCAATCTACGAAAATGGATATTTAAAGATTCGCAGCTTGCTGATCAACAATGCATCTATATGTGTTTCACTTCACTCCGCACAAAGATAATTATTTTTGCTTTAACTATAAAAATACAAGAATTTGATTATTAAAATTCTTTCAGTTATAATTTTCTGGTGGTTTTTGTTAGAAACGGCAGTAACTGACCTTCTTTAAGTTTTTACGTATATTTAGTTACATCAGCAATGTTTCCACAGAGCGCAGGAAGATTGCATTATCTGCTATTAAAACGATATTAGCTCTTTCAGAGGCGTGCGCTTCACTCCTGTTTACGTACAAAGTAGGTATTATTAAAATCAAAATCAAATTAAAATCAAATTTCGCGTTGCGGTAGCGTGCTTCGCATTTAATGCGTAATGTACTATAGAATATGTTCCGCGTATGAGCCGTTGAACTCCGAATGCTATAGAAAATATAATAATTATTATCAGAAGTTGATCTTAATATACTCGTTGAATTTATTTGAAGAACAGAATACCGCGATAATTTAAAGTGTTATCGTTTTCAAGAAATTAGTTTGCCCTAGATTTGTTCCCTTTCCCTTTTACATATGACAAAAAATGAGTTTTGTAGATTTAAAACAGTGCTGCATATATTGATTGCATTATTTTAATTTTAAAGACATTACCATTCACGTCCCTTGTTAATTCTGGTAATTTAATTAAGAAGAATATATACAACAAAATTATGCCGATCAGTATCTCATTCACAATAAATTGAATACAAATTACCCTATTAATCTCCCAATTATGAAAATCGTGCATTTTAAGGCTGACATGATAAATAATTCCAACAATAACATAAGATAAGATTTAATTAATCGTATGGTGTCTGTAATTTTTAAGAATTAACTGCCTTTTGTACAAAGAAAAATCAGTACTTTACAAAGATGCCGAATAACTAATCGTGTATTACCATAATTTCAAAAAACACAAGTGATTCGGAAGCCTCCAATTAAATAGTAATATTCTGTAGAGTGTAAATATATTATCTTAAGTGCAATTAGTAGTATAGTTTTAAAAGACACAATGCTTTAAGAAAAAGGACCTTGTTGAACAGAGATAGCCAGAACCACTTAACGAAAACTATACGCAAGGAGGGCCATTTCTGGTTATAAGAGTGATAATTCTTAATGAAAAGGTCAGTTGTAGCACTTACAGTCAAAAAACCAGATGTCATTAGCCATGTAGTAATTGTCGCAATTAAAAATCGAATTGTCAACAATCGGAGCACTGTTGTTACTGTATTGTAATAATTATTACAAAAGTTATTAATAATCTTGTTACACATCCTAATTAAAGTTGCATATAATTTTCAAAACCTCGCATATATACATCCTCCAATACACCACATCCCCTATTTTCACTCAATTAAATCTCTGCAAAACTTCAATCCCACGACACGTCAGGTGATCGAGTGGCCATTTTTTACCAGACATTTCGTCGAGCAGCTGATTCGATTCGGTGGGAGGGAAATGTTATCCAAGGGTGTCCTGTTACGCGTAACACGGTGAAAGGACACGCGAGTGCAACAAAACCCGAGACTAGGAGGAAAACGAAGAAGGGTTAACGGAAGCTGGAAGCAGCCCGTTTTCAGGAACGGAGGCGCTCGAGCCACGAGGTTCGATGTCGGTCCAACCCGAGATCGCTCCTCCGCTCGATCCTCCTCGAGATTAGCTCGGAAGACAGCTGCTGGAAAGGCAACAACCGGTTTCTTTCCTTCTCCTTTCTTTCTTTTCGCCCTTTTTCTTTTGCCTCCGGCTCTTCTTCTTCTTCTTCTTCTTCTTCTTCTTCTCCTTCGGGAGTCGGTTCTGCTCGGTGTCGACGCATTGGAAGAAAAAGGCCCAGGCAAAAAGATCGCCGGCACCTACCGCCGCTGATTCGGATCACGATTCGGAAGATTGATCCGGATACGGTGGCCCGGGATCAAGACCGTTTACCGATCTCGCTTCCCCGGTTTTTGCTGGCGAACGGTGCCGTGCCGGATGATTCACGCAACGATAAACGCGGATTTTATGGCGGCGGATTGGATAGTCTGATAAGCGTATCTTGGATTTCTAATTTGCACCACCGACTCGTAACATAAATAAGTTTGATTATATTTAATAATTTGTTTTATTGGCGGTAGTAGATTGAAATCTGCTGCATGCGGCCACTTGCTAATCGCAGTTAAGTGCATTTATATTGAGTTACAACTGAATTATCGGAATTAAAACATGATTATCTTATAAGCGAATATATTTATGTTACAACATAATAAACGACGGAGATAGGAGGAACGCGATTCGATGTTGCGTGTGGAATATTCAACGATAAGTTTACGGTAGTCTTCGGTTTGTTGGATTTTAGATTTCATGCGCGAGGTAGCGGGAATCACGAATGTTGTTTCTAAGTAATTTCTGTTGACTTTAATTAACGTAACAACGTGAGTGTGTACTGTGATTCGTTTTATCCTTACGAATGAGGTGTATATGATTAGTGTTCATAAATGTAGTAGACTTGTACGTATACGAAGGAACAAAATTCTGTGCTGAATGTATGTCTACGTTTAGTCTGAACGTAAGTAGAATGAAACAGTAACATAGTATTTTGTTTTGTGATTCTAATACGAAAATCGTTTAATCAAACTGTTTCGTTTCTATATGAAAAAGTAGACACGAGTTTTAATTATTTTTAAAGTTTCCTGTAGCAAAGTAATTTGTCTTACTCTTTAACATAAAAAATACATTAAAAATTATACGCAAAAAACATTCCCACACCTCTACAATTTAACATACTTAACACATTTAGCATATTTATACATTTTCTTCATACTTTAATATATTCCTCCCGCATATATTTCATAGATTCAGACATTTCAACATTCCATCTACGTTCACCTATCGAACGATCAAATTTAAAATGCACATCACCCAATACTTTCAACTCAAGCAGAACCCGATTCTCCGAACACGACGAAACGCAGAAAAAATGCCAGAGGGAAGGGCAGAAACACGTAATACAGCAATTACGCGAGAAAGATATCATCGGTTTGTCGTCTGGACGTCCGGGCAGTGTCCGGCGGCAATTTCGAAAGTCATTGGAGATAATCAGACAGAAGGAAGGACGGAAGCACACTGAATATTTATCAGTCGATATCGGCCGGCGAAGGGTGAGCGCGTGGATGCACCGTTAATCCCATTTGCATAAGACGATAGGTCTGTCCGTGTGTGTCCATGCTTGTGTCGCCGCGCGTGTAAGAGCCCGCTCCGTATACAGAGACAGCAGAGGAACCAGTTCTAAGGCGGCTGGAAAAGAAAAGGGGCAAGGGGGAAAGGGAAGAAGAGAGAACGACGGAGTGTCGGGGATAGAAGAACCACGGCGCAGCATAATTCATGTAATTACGCGGAGCGCGCGATACGCGGAGCGCGCGATACGCGGCAACGATCCGGTAAGGAAAACAGGAAACCCGTACCTGTCGACAATCGTCCGTCATAAAGACGATGCCGATCAAACTGCTGAAAGATTGAGACCTGATACGAATTATTCGCCTGGTAAATGTTCATTCATTGTTTACTGTTTACGATGAACGAAGAGTTAGTGTTGTAAAAAGCTTGAGTCTTCTAACTTCAAGTATTAAGCACCTAGTCCAGGCTGAAGAAAACTGTTCACAGGCTATTCGCGAGTAGGTCTGTGCATTTCTTGGCGACTGCTCGTTGAGAGAAACAGTAACGTATTCAAATTGAAGCTTGCTAGTTGATAGCAAGCAGTTGTTAACTTGATAACTGGGTGCTCAGTATTATGGATATGTTTAGACAGATTTTGCGCTTGTGAACTTTGATGTAGTGTCTCTTGAGCGAACACTGTTGGCAGAACTATCTATACTGCTGGTGAACATGTTCGCGAACTGCTCACGAATTGCTGTGAGGATCTGGTTTTAAAGACTGAGTCTTTGAAGCTTGAGGACTTAACCTTAAAGAGTTGGAAGCTTGTTTTGAATCTAATGTCTTCAACGTTTCTGTCTTTGTGCTCGAAGAGTTGAGGCGTTTCTTGCTACTAAAACCGAGCAGTGTTAACGTAGTTACAGGTAACTAGAGTTTTCGAGAATAAAGATTTTAACGTTGAAAACTTCAGCTTTTGCAGCTGTAAGCTTGAGACCTTAAAGCTCGAGATCTTAAAGCTTGAGTCGAGGAAACAGCTTTCAAAGTTGAAGGTTCAGAACTTATTTTTACTACACTGAGACAGAGTGATTCATAGAACACATGCGTTATAGAGAATTGAATAATACGTGATCGAACCGAGAACAGATTCAGAAGTGACTGATAGTGCGTGTCGGACCTAAGTCGAATGACGTGAACTCGGCAACGTTCCATTTTCTTAATACTGCTCATTGCCGTCGGTGTTCTGCTTTTTGGTTTATTAGAACGGGTCCAGGAATTAATATGCATCATTTGAGATTTGTTTCTCTGTTTTGCGAAGATACTTCGGGGACATTTTGTTTTTGTAGATAGGATTAATGGACGCAATAATATGACCCATTTTGAGCTAATTCCTCTGTAATTATTGAAAAGACAAGGATTAGTCCAGAGGAATTACTAGAAAATAGATGAAATTGTCTGGGATAAGCTACGACAGTGCAAGTATATCTTTAACACGTTCGCTACAAGCGTTACATATTTGCGACGGTCGTAATACTATATTTTATATAATGAAAATGAAATTAATCCTATAGATATTGTTATTAAAAATTATAAACTACAACATTATATTTAGGAACTCAATGACTCGTTTCAGTTTCATTTTTCTAATATTTTGTTTAGAAGATTTATTGGATTGAAGAATATATTATAATTGAGGAGACCGTCACCGAAATAAGCGCTGGTAGCGAACGTGTAAAGACAATAAAAATGAAACTACTAATTTTCATCTAATACTTAACATTAAACCTACCAAACTCAAAATGATCCATTCCTAATTTCTTCTTTTTGCGGTTATTAAAAAGATAACAGATGTTTTTCTGAGAAATGATTAAAGAAATTGACTTAACAATACACAGACTGAATTATAAACTAATGAAAGTTTCAATAGATGCACTCTTGAAATGTCTATAGAGGAATTTCAAAAAGTATATTTAACTGTTCGGTAGTTTTAGTGTGAAGTAAAAACTAAGGAATAAGGAAAGTTACACGTGAATAATGAAGAATTAAAAAAAAAATCCATTTATCATTGCACTTAAACCAACAGTATGTTTCTGTAGATAAAAAACAGCGTTCTTATGGCGAAAAAGACATTCACCGGCTTGTACTTCACATAGGTACAAGGATATCGGTTGTCGTGTCACCTGAGTAGTCTCCAAAAAACTGACTACACTCGATCCAACAAAATTGCACTTTATTTTTTCTTATTTCAGTAGAAATATTATCGAAGGAACAATGGGGAGAAAAGAAGGAAGTTGTCAGTCACGGTGGAATTGCCATTAAGCTTGAATTTCTACCGCAATTTCGGAGCAGCTGTGCTATCTCGTTATAACATGGCCCTCGTCTGTCGATGGACCCCACGGAACTGCGGCGCAAAGTCAAGCGAATGGTTACAAATTGAAGACGCTAATTTACACACGGTTTCGCACTCAAGCTTGCTTGATTCCTCCCGACCTGCTTGCCTGCCTCTGCTTATTAACTCGCGTAAGTTTACGAGCCGGCTTCTAACGGCTAACAAGGTAAACAATGTTTGACAATTATCTCGGTTAAATGATCCTCGTGAGACGCAACTCCTGGATACAACGGCCCAGGTACGGGGAAACGACGAAGACAGTTTCGTGTGCATCCGCGGAAAACTTTCCGATTCACTCGATCGAACAGAATTTTTCAAGCACAGTTCAGTTCTCGTTTCACGTATTTCTGCTTCACGAAGTTTTATTTCCGCAAATTTGTAACGAAACTGCATGTGGCAGTTACGATAAGATGTTCACGAGAAATATGTAATACTTGATAACCATGGAATCATCAGCTAATAATTTTATTAAATTACAGGAATAACAGTACAAACAGGGAAAATAAGATGAATATAAAGCTCAAACTGAAATTTTCTCTGGAAGGGATTACAAGTATCACCGTAGCTTCTTGAAGAAGCCCAAGCAGCTTAATCGTAAGATTCAGACTCAAGAAACATTCTAAACTTAAATGCAACACAAAGTCTCCACAACGAATCTCATTCGACATTATGATATAAAATGAAAGGAAAGCGTTTACAAAAGAAACTAACAAATCCTCAAAGCTCGAACGCCAATTTCCCTGAAACCTCCTCTCCCGGGGAAGTCCAAAAACAAACAGATACCCCAGCAACACTAACAGCCCCGCAATTCCCGAATTTCGCTCGGAGCACCTGAACGCCTGTTTCAAAAGCTAATTCGCAGACACTCCGAGCAAGAGGACCGCGTCGCGTAAGAAAATTTCCTGTCGCGTACACCGTTCCCCTCGGTAATCTATTAAATTAACCAAAGCGGCGAGCTCATCGTCGTGTAGTCGCACGCTCGAGTGCGCGACGCGTGTCGCGAAAGAACGGGGAAATCGCAGAAAAAAAAGGAAAAACGATCGGAAAAAGGTCGGAAGAAGAGGGAAGAAGGGAGAAAGAGAGGGAGAGAGAGAAGAGGATAGGCGGACGAACGGGGTTCCAGGGAAAAACAGAGATAGAGAGATGCGCGTGATGGCAAGGTGAGGCGTGGCGAGGTAAAGGGCGCAGGTAATTATCCATAGGAAGGTTCAAACTGGAAAGCAAAGTCGAAGGGTGCCTCTCCCGTGAGAGGCGTGAATTACACAGCGAGGCAAGCGAGCCGGCAGACAGGCTCATTGTCCTCCGCTAGTTTAATTAATGCAGCTGAACCGGCAGCCTCTCGTTTCTCTCTCTCCCTTTCTCTTGTTCTATCTCTTTCTCCTTTCCCTTCGTCGCATCTCTTCCGTCTCTCCATTCTTCACCATCCCCGTCCCCACTTGCAGCCTCCGCGCAAAGGATGTGCACGCGAGCCTGCCTAGGGGAAATACACCAGGCCGCAAGGCACCACGGATTTTCAACGGAGGTTGATCTGTCAATTAGCGAAATGATGCGACACCTTTTTCCGACGATAAAACGGTACTCGAGACAACGAAGATCTTTCGAGAAAGAGTGCTTGGCTTTTGAGACGGTTTCCCGTGGTTGACACTAGAATTACTAAGTGGGTTAACGTGGGATATCCATGATTTCTTATTTGGGAATTATTTAAAAGACTGAAGTTTTTCTTTCGAGAATTGGTAAGTAAGTCGATTTTGTAATATATAAATAGAGATATATGTAATTCAGTTAGAACGTTATTGAATGTGCTCTTGTGATTTTTGTGAGGATAAAAGAAGTCAGTTTGTATGGATAGTTTTAGTGTTAACGTTTCGTGTTTTGCATTAAGCTGTTAATGGGTGATCTTTTGATGAAGGATATTCGAATAGATGCAAATAATGTGGAATAATGGAATTATGATTTAATTTGCGGTCATACGTTTGTTATGGCACAATTCAACGCGACGTTATCTAGATGAGTGAATAATTAAAAGTCAGTGAAACACAAGGAGAAATAGAAATGACGAATTACTTGTCATCGCCGGTTAAATTCTATCGCGATAAATCTTTTTTGTAGAATTTAATTTCTTTTGATTATTCTGTCTATTTCCAAAAGTAAAATTAAGAAAATTAATCACAGTGATCGTAAATTTGATTGTTATGCATACAGAACCTGCAGTTGTATTTACTGATCGCACGAAAGTTCCTGTCAGAAGAGTACAAGATGTCCAAAAGTTTCGGTTAACAAAAGACACTTACCTGAAACAGAAAGATGGAAAGAATAATTAATTTTTGACTCAAGTAACTATATTAATTACGTATCTACTTAAATAAAATTAAACCAATGAAAAACTGACTAAACAGCAGTTCAACCGCCACTTTTAAACCATGATGGTTCATTCTCAATATGAATGAAAAAATACACAAAGAACCTTTTCCATTAATTACAACACTTTAATAAGGAGTAAGAAATAACTCACAAAGAACAAGAAAAAATAATTCGATCATTTTTAATAATATATTTAACTCATCACGTGGATTTGGAAATTACTAAATAATTATTACACTTTTATCTCTCCTTTCTGAATGATTATTTCCCTGATTATGCTTGGACAGTCCTTAATTATCAATATGTCCCTAACAAAGAACAATGTTATACGTTTATTGCACGTATAACAGATATCACAAACATCAAACTTCCATAAACAAAAAGCAGCAGGTAATCCCTTCAATCAATACGATGAAAATAACGTTCACACATATTTTACAATAACAGATACGATATTAAACCTTCTGAAACGATCAATCTCGATACTTTAAAGCAAACGATCAATGATTTACGTTAATAAATACACGAGGAACAACGAGAACACCGGAATAAGCACGAAATTAACAAAGCAGTTGCAAACAGAGGGAGGCAGCGTGTAGACGAAAAAAGTTACAAGTACGATTCTGATTCTATCGGGCAAGAGAGCACAAGAGGAAGGAATGCCGGCCTTTGAAAGGCGAGCTGTAACTGCCTACTGTGGAGTTGAGAACCATGATCTGTTGCGCTCGACGTCAATCGGGGGAGGAGTCGAAGTCAAAGTGAGAAAAGACGAAGAGGAACGGAACAGTAGACGATCTTCCATCGGTTCCTGCCTCTGTGCCCCTTGAGAACCGACTACCCGCCGGGTTAGACAGAGAAGAATGGGACGAGACGAAACGATCGGAACGGATATTCCTCTCATCCTTCTAGTATCAGCCGCAGCTACTTCCACGGAAGAAACTTTCGAGGATTTTGTGGTCGGTCGAACTTTCGTTTTTCCACGACACCGATAGAAAACAGATCGAAGTAAAATGTGGCAGCCTTTAATAAAGTTTCAAAATACGGCCGACGGACGACAGCGTTTTCGTTGCACGAGATTTTCAATGTGAATATTTCCAATTATCGCGGTAATTGATTATATCACTTGTTGTGCATATTTATACAACAGAAAAACCATATACTACTTTGAAACGATTGATTGACGTATTTTTAGAAATGGTGTAGTATATTATAGTTTTTGGAGTGTTCTTTTATTTCAGTGTTTCATTTGTTCGCCGTAAAATGAAATAACATTTTTATTCATTTACTGCTGATGTTGGAGTATTAATAGTATCAGCTTTAATTGCAGTATACTTGACGCGATGTTTCCACATCTCTTCCTTTGAAACAATTTATTTTCGATTGAATGAAAACCTGAGCTTCGCGAGGATAATGTTTTATTGAAAATTACAATTAGGGAGTAAATTCAATTTTTCTGTACCATTTTTCGAATTTCCTTTTAAAACATTTTAATAGGTTTTTGTATCGATTATTCCATCGATGAATAGTAGTTGTCGCAAATCTTGATGTAGATATACACCTCCACGCATGTTTTACCACCTACATGTTTCTCCATACATAAACCTTTTTTAAGTACCTACACTTCCGTATTATGTTTCGTCCGTACCAACATTCGGCAATAACTTCTCATCGGTGAATACAGCTTGATCTCAAAATGAAGTAATAACATTAGAAAATATCTATATAAACTTTCTTATCTTATGCTAAATACCAGTGTTGTAATTTCAAATCAAATTTTTCTCACTCTTAATTACTTTCTCTTATATCAATTATTTTCCGTTTTTCTGTTGCTGATAATTTAGACGATAGGTTACTATAAGATATTAAATTACGGTACTTAATATGTCCGTCAACCTTCTTATAATACTACAAAAAATAAAATAAAGTATTCACACAATTTACATGGTTCCTGCATTTAATTTATCTTACTCAGACATATTCCATATAATTATTATTCTCTCTTCCTGGATCGTTTAGCTCTCGCGTTCAATGTCCCCGAAAAATTCAATCAAGCAGATAAAAACAATTATAAACAAAAAGAACATAAAAGAAGCGATTAATAGTTTCAGTAAAAATACTGCTGAATAATAAGTAACGAAACTCCAGGGAGTTCGCTATTCATTAAGGACATCTTCATTCCAAATTTAGTCGACAGAGCTACAAACAATTCCAGCCCTCCAATATTATTGCGCGCCACGATCGATACGCAAAACCGAGAAAGGAAAGAATTTACGGATGATAAAAGCGTGGCTACCTGAACGAACTCGGCAGCTGAATTTTTTAAGTAAAACGCCGCGGGACAGTTCGGCTGAAAGTTTTGCGGCCGCGGCCAGGTTCGCGTCGATGAAGTTTTCAAGTGGCCGATTTAAGCCACCGGTGCCGAGTCGCCTGGCAGAATTATCGCAACGAAAGTACAAGCAGCTTGTCTGGAATGCCAGAATCGATAAAGTACATCCACCCGACGGCTCTTCCGTCCCTCATCCGCCGTTGAAATTCGTTTGACGGGAACAGAGACGAAGAAGAACAACCTTTATCGCGGTTTTCAGGCGAAACTTACCTCCACGTTGGGACCGACTCACGTTTTCCGTGGCGAAACACGAAAACACGATGGACGTGTGTCTTAGGAATTTCCTTCGCCTTTGATTATCGTAAATAATATCCATTATTCTTGATAAAAACAGAAGAACTTGAGGGGCCAATCTCTCCTGTTTCGTCAATCGAAATTTTCAAGACACGCGTCCAACGTGTTTTCGCGTTTCGCCGCGGTTTTGGAAATTTCGTATGACGAAAGAGCTTCTTCTCTTTTTACAGTGGATGGTGGCTAGACTGAGGAATGCAGAACGAAGACTGATCAATCAATTTTTGTTCTATTCTCATTTAATTTTCGATGCTCATTTGTCATTCGTCAATGCGGTTACGCGTAACTGACGACAATATAATCAAACCAGCAAACAAACAATAATATAAACAAACTACTGTGCTGTCCTGCTAGATGTGAAGTCATCTCTCAAACGTAGGTGGTTGCTGCAACAGTTCCGGGAATCCGGAAATTCTAGCGCTGCTATGCAATTGTTTGTTGTTTTCGTAAAACTTCACAGTTTTCAGTTTAAAAAGTGCTGACACAACGCAATGGAAAATGTATTAATGTTACAGGAAAATATTTTGGAAAACAGTAAAAACATTAGTTCAAACTTATTTGTGACTTTTTCCGTACTTCCTGGAAACTGTATTAGCAAACATGTAGTATTTAATACGCTGGATATCATTTTACCGGTAACGTCGAAACAAGTAGAATTATTAAAATTCACTCACGTAAACAATGTTTATTTGAAAATATTTGTATGTTATAAATAATGTTAACGAATGCGGTGACATTCAGCAAGATGAACGTGCAATGATAATAACGGAATTCGATTAAATAATTTGATATTATATTCTTTTGTGTTTTGTGTATTTCGTTGTTTATATAAATTTTGTATCTTTGACAGTCATTGAAATTTATATATTAACAATTTATTTCAGAAATTCAGAGATTCGGAGTACTTTTATCAAAATATTCATGTGGAAGTGACAAATCGTGTAAAGGAAATTATAAAAGTGTATATCTGGGTACAACATGGTTGCCCGCATAAGGGTTAATTGACGATTGTTAGGGCCAAGCTGATCGCGGAGAAAGAAGGAGTCTCGAACATGTCCGCGAGGACAACGGATAAATATAAGAACGAGGTCCCGACACGGAAAGTCGCGTGCTCGTGTCCTCGAGATCGAGAAGTAGGTTACCGGCCCAGGATCGACGTAATGACTAGTAATTAAAATGAAATTTAGAGGCTGGCCAACCGAGCAGAGGCGCTGATTAATGGGTCGTGTGCATAAAAAGAAGTATTAGCTTTTACTACGAATTTTGCAAGTAAATATTCGGTTCTACGTGGACAAAGTATTCATCGAACTTTCCGGTAAATATTTAAAATTCGTATGCATAACATTTAGTACTTACTTCGATCATTCAATTAAATACTATTGTAATTTCAAGTATGTTATTCGCTGGATTTGAAAGGATTTGCTCCTGTTATAGCAGAAAAATCGACTAATTTCTTGATATTTCTTTTTGAAAACTTATTACCTACGAAGATTTACTGTTGTACAGATACAAAGACACATTCAGAAACTAGGAAAAGTTTGTTCATTTATTTTTTTATCGGTATTAAATCAATTGCTGTCATTCTCTTTGGCAGTACAATCATTAACGTGCGGTTATAATAACTATCAGAATCTAAACGAAAGAAAAATTACTTAAAATTAGATGTTTTCTGCTGGGATTATACTAAGTTCTGATAAAAGTTATGATAAAATTATACAAGTTATACGATTTTTATACGAAAATCAACTATTCTTTAATTCAAGGCTTTGTCTGTAAGTCGTATAGTACGTTATTATTATTAGACTTTTCATGAGAAGAAAATTTCATTATTAAAAGTTTTATGAGAGTCACTCATTTTAATCTAAATAATGTTCAAACTAAAAAATAATTAATATTTACCATTACCAGACAAAACGTCTCGTTTGTGTTTGATCCAGCCGAACAGATACAAGATATTCATTCGATAATACGACGCCGACTCAATTAAAGGCTCTAGAGTAGCTCGTCAGAATCCGATGTAAATCACCCTAACATGGGGTGAGTGCTGGTTTACGAACACGTGTCTTCCTAGCCACCCAGAAAGCCCTGTTAGTCCGGGGATCTCCGAATATCATTACAATTCAACTGGACCAAATGCGGAACAGATTCGAACATGCGGCTGCAAATGTTCCGAGAAGGGCAGATTTTGAACCCCCGGCTTGCACGTGTTCACATCTCCACTCGTCAAATTTAAAAGAATTGTATTATGCGAAGTACTTCATTTCAGGATAATTATTATTATTACTATCATTAGAAATTTACTAAATTGATTAACTAAAAGAACAATTTACTAAAAGCAAAATTAGGAAGATTTCGTTACTTTATTAGTATTTATTAATTCCTTATTTTGTTCGATACTACTGTGGCATTTTAATAAATTAATTGAGTAACTGCATTTTATGAAATATATCAGTATACTAGTTATTCTTAATGTATTATACACTGTAGATGCATGAAGATTCTCGTAGACTAATAATAGTAAATTTTTCTCAATTTATTTATTTGACCAATTTACCGGTGAAAGTTTCACACGGATACAAGTAGCAGTAAATAAATCCTTAGATTATATTAGTGTCAATATGCCGACATATTATGGAACATTCCTTTGAAATTCCCGATATCGAATGTAATTATTCGCCGTGTATTTAGCTAACACATTCCCAAATACGAGGAAATATAGGTACTATAATTCTGAGGATTCTGGGGTTAGAATATTCGAAATTTTCGGGGCATTGCCATTGTTTGTGCTTTGCCGAAGATTTAGATTATTTCCTTGAAATAATTTCGCGAATACAAATAACCAAGAATCGAAAGAACTTTATCCTTTAAAATTTTTTAAAATGTATTAATTCTATAAAAACCAAAAGAACAATACGCTCATGACTATTATACTCATAATAGTATAAATATCTTACAACGAAATTACGTATGCTCAATATTTATACAAAATTATATTAAATCCTTTATTTATCTGCACGACGAATAATTTTCTGTCTATCACACTGTCAAAAAGATTTCATTCTATACTTCCAACTTAATTTTCATTGCAAATGCAACTTCTTAATAGCTATACTACTAATCATAGAGCATCTTGTACGAAATAAGTACCCCGCATTTGCCAAAACATTATTATCAAATTTCCATTAAGACATTATATCTCACTATACAACAAGAAAACACACAACAAATCTTTGATCATCTCCACGGCTCGTTAGCATCGTAGCGTCTGCCAACATAATCATAACTAAAATGCGATACAATGTCTGCTCGCAAATGAGAAGTAATATCAATCGTGCATCTCCAAGAAAGAAGAATTTCATCGTGCGGTGAACGTTATAATTTCGTTAAAATTAATCCGGTCGAGCTGAACGGATCGTTCGCTAATTAAATTTACGCCTCGTAGAGTTCCCGTGGCTGTTTGCTGGAATCGATGGGGCTTTCTCTGAGCCGAGTGAAAAGCGGCGGGAAGGCGACGTCGACGGCGAAGACGACACAGAGGAGGAAGAAGAAGAAGAAGAAAAAGGAGAGGACGACGGGGAAAAGAAAAAGAACAAGTAAAAGGGTGAGAAGAGAGACGAGGTGGACGAACGTCGCCGACTGCTATTTATATTCGATGCAGCGGACGTTCAACCTATGAGCACCCCCGCCTTACGATGTATCCTCTCGTCCGCCTGTCTCTTCTGTACCCCCTTCGCCCTCTGAGTCCTCGCGGGCAAGTGAAAACGGACAAACTCGCGAATAAATCTTTCAGTCGGTCGGTAGCCCCTCAGAGTCGTCCCATATTCTTACTTTCTGACCGGGATCTAAGCCTGATTGGTCTAACGAAAATAAATGGGACTCCGCCGAGATATTGTACAAAGTGTTTCATTAACGATTTATCACGATCACGGTGAGCTGTTAGTTCGGAGAGCGATGTCTCTTGGATACAGTCGGAAACGTTTTTATAGTGGTTCCTTTCTCTGGGATATCGAATTTCCAACGTGGAATATGATTATAGCGTTACAAATGGGAAGACAAGTGCAAGCAAAAATAATCTTTACGATGGTTGTTTTCACCGAGGATTTCGTATGATGAAGTATTTTTATTAACTTGTTTTAAAAGAATATTACTATTCCCTACATTATATATAGAAAGGTACAGTTAGTTACTTCGAAAGTGGCTACAAACACAAAAACTACAACTATACAGTAATCGTGAAAAACGAATATTATCAATTTCCAATGACAACCCCACATTTATCCTAATCCCTCAATTTATTTTTACCTTCTAATTACTCCAACAAACATCACCTCCGTCTCCCTTTTAACCCCAGAATATTAAATCAAACCATACAAATCGAAGAATTCGATTTTATCGTGGCACGGGATGAAGGGCGAAAGAAAAGGGGAAACGGTGAATTGAAAACGGCGAGGAACTTAATCATCCATTCAACAGGCCACTGCGAAGAAGAGGGAATAGACGCGAGAGATTTGGTTCCCGTCACCGGTGAACCGGAGGAACAGGACGAGGATGGAACGAAGGGGGTTAGAGGTGAGGTGGAGTGGAGAAGTCGGGGCCGAGTAAAAGCGGAGAAAACCATGTATCATCTTTGGTCGTAATTAGAATCCACTTCGTGGAAATGGCAGCGGCGGCTTCGAAATACCCGGCGCGGCTCCTCCTACCGTTCTTCCGCCGATGATCCTCACTCCCTCTCTCTCTTTCTCCCCTTCATTTCCCGGGCATACGTGCGCTGTCGCGGTTAATACGGTTACATAATACCCGGCCGCCACGGAACTTTATCCTCTTACGCGCGAAACGGGAGGAAAATAATTCGGAAGATAAGGGACTTCGAATAGGTCTCCGTATTTCCCAGGCTTGCAATTCGCACCGCGAGCGCCGCAGAAATTAATTCGACAATCGTGCGCAACGGGGTGAGTGATGTTCGGGAGGGTGACGTTGAAGGGTTCACTGTTTTTAAAAAGTATTGTATTTATATTAACCAGTTAACTGCGTTCAACGGGTATACACGTCATCTTAAAGTTCAAAATGACACTGATTCTTTCAACAATCAATTATTCGTGTTTTTCCTTCGTTTTGCTTTAGGGTTTTGTCAGAATATATTATAAGTGAGCTTTCCCTGTATTTGGCGAATATACACTTAATTGTTTGATTTTATTGTGCGTACAGTAAGAGATTTTCGGAGCTAAGTTCCCTACTTAACTGGTTGAACAGTAGAAAAAAAACTAAACATATTAATTTCTCACCATTAAAGTAGTTAAATTATTTATTTGCAGCTTTCGAATTTAGATATTAAAATTCTAAGTCGTTATTGTGATGGTATTCGATTGTAAAGGGTTAACCCTTTGAACTCGAAAGGTTTTCACTAGAGATATTCAACATTTTCTGATGAGATATAGACAACAGTTTCTAAAATTAATTTATTGAGAAATCACAAGCAATTTAAGGAATAATGCTATTTTATTAAATATTAAAATTTGATATTAAATAACGAACTTTATAATTTCGCTATATTAAATCATGTAACGACTGAATTTTATTATTATTGAATTATTGAATAAAGTAGTTGATTAGGTAATGTGCAAATTGAAATCCAATAAACTCTTATAGTTTCTATAACAAAAATAGGAGATGGTCACTTATCTGATCGGTAGTTCTAATACTAGAATATTCAAACTAGCTTCTTCAAATTTTTCTATTAATGTTTCAAACAATTTATGATTCTCAGAGATTAATAACTAATAAGTAATTCCTCGGAGAAGCGTCTGTTATTCTTTGATTAAATGGTAAATTATATACCGACCAGAGGTATTTTTGTGGAAAAATATAAGAAATGGACACTTCATAACAGATACTATAAAAGCATTATACTCTGGATACTCTGTGCTTTTCCATAATCAAATTTTCCATAATCTTTGTGAAATGGTTGATTAAATGGTGCGAAATAAGTGTATCTTTATTAAATCTTCAAATGGTGTACAGTTTTGGTATATTTACATTATAGGTGAATACAATCATCCGATTTAATTGATCACTACTGTGTATATATTTCGCGTGTTTCGTTAATACCCCTACATTATAAGATTTGAGTATGAAATTGAATATTATTTTATGCATGAATTCATTCATCGACATGAAATTGAAATATAAACGATACGAATGCGACATTATTGTCTGATCTGCAAATTGTGTAGTTCACTGCGACGCAGTGTTTATTAAGTGTTTAATGTCAATTTTTCACGAAAAATAGGAATACAAAGTAAGAATTTTTCTTTTGTAGAATTAAAAGTTGATTGACAGTAGGATCAAGATGGTGAGCAAATTTTTGCAGCATTGTTTACTTTTGAACTTTGATATTTATTCCAAAATACACCATTGCAAAACAAAAAAATTGCTGTATTGATTTTTTGATGGTTTTGTTGACATTGTTGGGTGCGGTCAATTTAAAGCTAACAAAGTAAAAATGGAACGTCAATGAATTCAAGCAATTTTATTATGAAAGTTCGATATACAGCGAATCACTTCAGGAATTAATAAAATATACTTTAAGTTTATATAACTATTTTGCAGTTAACGAGTTAAAACCATAATCACTATCACTGTCAATAGTATTATTATAATTATTGTAACCTCATAGTATCGTCAAATAAACAGACTACAAATTATAGATATAATACAGTAGAACTTCGATTTTCAGAGCTAATGAAAGAACATGCATTCGAATAATACAACTTTTACTACACTAAGTTTCATATATTTTAGATATAACAATAAAATACTATATAAAACACTATTATTATTAATATATATTACAATAATATACTATCACTACCTAGTAGTTACAATTATGCGTTATTGCCATCAAAATTAACATGTTACTAAGATAACTCCTACAAAATCTCAAGTGCCCCATACTTCGTCTTTCCTACCAATTCACTTCAATTTTTTAATACAAATAATAGTTTAGTAATTACCTCAAAGAAATTTAACAAAGTGAAATAAATATTCTACAGATCGGCATGACACGAAATCTACTCCACAGATGACAGAACATTCCCATTTTAGAATGCTCGGATAACGAGTGTTTCAATAACTGAGGCTTCTATTCGTAAATCTATCGTTTCATGTGCATGAACCGCAACGATCCACGGTATTCTTTATTTAGTCGGTTCAATCAAGCCGATCATTTAATCTGGAACGACCGACTAGCCGGACCGATGACGGCGAAATGTCACTGGTACCAAAGTGCCTAAAAATACGAGCGCTATAGATGAAAAACAGAGGCACAATCGGGCCCGTCATGCTGGCTGTCAACCTCTGTTAACCTTCCGTCTTTCCTCCTTACGATTCTCCTCTGTCTCTTGTTCGAAGGCATCAGCGTTAACAATTCCGTTTCGCTGGCAGAGCTCCAGGAGAGCCGTGCGGCAGATTCTCCCCGCTGCCACTTTTCCCGCCTATCCACGGCTCACACCGTTTCCGGAAACTTTCATCGAGAATTATTGCGGAAGATCGTCGAGCGATACGATGGAAGCTGTGAAAACGACGCAGCGCTTTCCGATCGGGATAAGCGCGTAAAAAATTGCCCCGAAACCAGCGAATATCGTTTCGTTTGACCTCTTCCGCACTTTCACAGGATATCAGCTTATACTTCGCGCTGGTTAACTCTTGGAATACGAAGCGAGGTCATCTGGAGACCTCGATACATGCTTCGTTCATTATTAACCCTTTCCATTCGATAATATTTTTCACTACAAATATTCATTACTCTCTAGTGAAATACTAATGATATTTTTCACAACTGACACGAAAAATGTTT
Organism: Nomia melanderi; assembly: GCF_051020985.1. Lineage (NCBI taxonomy): Eukaryota > Metazoa > Arthropoda > Insecta > Hymenoptera > Halictidae > Nomia > Nomia melanderi. Next base: position 14,278,494 of record NC_135002.1, on the reverse strand, counting down.
TACGTAAATCAAGAAGATTAAATTAGAAATGACAGATAAATAAGTACTTTTAATAAGTACCAATTTTGCACGGTTTTTGCATTAGCTTTAGTAGAAATATTGATAGAATACAGAATGTAAAGCAAACTAAGATAATAATTAAAAATTGAATGTTTCAACTTTGTACTCTAATGGTTTAAGCAAATTATCTCTTTATATGGACTATAGTAGAATACGATTGTTTTATATGAAATATTATTTAGTAGAGTATACAAATATATTAACTACATATCAACCATTAATATTCAATGTTAATAAACAATAATCAATATTAATATTTTTCAAGTGTTCATTGCATCAGACATTTATAATGAATAACTGTTTTTACGATACGCTTGTCTTCCAAGTTTCCCTTAGCAAAACACAAGAATATTCCGGCCGGATATTAATTATTAATATCGCATTTTCAGATCCTTAGTCGACTCAAGTTACAAATGAAAATTACTCACGCAGGTCGTGCGTTCACAATAAAAACTCCGTTCAACTCGATGTCCTCTTTATAGACGCCTTTGCACCGATCGCGATATTTTTCAGTGAAACGAACGAAAAACGCTGTTCTCTATCCGTTTAATTGCTAATTGAATCTTTCTTGTCCAGCAGTGTGTAATTTTACAGTTTCATAAATTTTTCTTCATCAAACGAACGACAACGCGAATAATTATCTCTCGACCTAACCTCTCCGATCCGTCCGATCTTCCATCAAGTAGTGTAATTTAAAACATTTATATTAATTGCGCGCGTTACTGAATGTAAAGATCAGCCGATAACAGGTGCATTAAACGGTGAACTGCTCGGTGCTCGAACGTTGATTTGTCGTTTTTAATAACGCGAGCGAATCGACTAGAGGGGATGCGGTCGTGAACATCCGATGTGGACATGTAACCTCAATGCTGCCCTTCATCGAGACACACGAACGATTTGTTTTTCAGGCATTCACGCCACCGTAAATCGAATCGTAATAGTTTACTATGTACGTTCCGAATGATGACTTAGAAATTTCCATCTTTATAGGAGAATATAATTTTTCTACCGCAAAGATCGCCAACTGCATACAACCAACATTTTATGGTTCGTTCGAACCCGGACGGCTTCTATAATACTCGAATGCTTGCATATATAACTCTCAATTCCGCGTACAGAAGAAACAGCGGGGACGCGACAATACTCGTAAGACACGTAACGATATAATCAAGGAATTATTAGGTTGTAACATAAATAAAGTGCAGTTACCGGTATAAGCATGTTCTAATTCTAAGACTTTAGTTATGGCTCATTGCGAGCGCGCGTAACTCCGAGCAACAAGAAGCCCATTTGTACTCGATTTAAACCAGGCATCTAGCTACTTTAGCGGTTCGCGAAATTAATAGTTATTAACGAAACGAAGAAACCCCGCGTATAATCAAGCCTATTTACGTTACAACTTAATAGGGACACGGTAAAAATGGTAGAATCGACAAACGTACGGGATCGTGTCACGCTGAATCATTCGATGTACGGCGAGCTACTTGTAATAACAGTTTTTCTGTTTTTATCGCGTAACAGGAAATGTTACAAAATATATTATACGTCTGCTTATAATAAATAAAAGCCGATCGATAACTGAACCTTGTGATCTCGTTACGATAATTAGGTTTGCGAGTGGTCGGCAACTATGGTGAAAAGTAGCAGGTGAATGTAAGCGTACACTGGCAATAAAGGAGACCCTTCTTATTCGTTCATTTTGTTTAGAGAAGATGTAGGTTATTTACTGACCGACTCGCGCGTATAATTGAATTAGCTAATAAATATGGTATTGATAGATTAATCGTCTGCGGATTAGAGAAGTTGAAACTGAATTACAAGTTGGAGAGTTTGGAAGTTTTGTTGATAGTTCAATAAAAGGAAGAAGAGGAAGACATATTTAGAAACAATGCCAATGAATAACCATGTATTTGTAAGCATTACTGCTTTGATAATAGCCTTTAAGGTGACAGAAAACATAGACAAAAGATATAACATTAACGTCGTATTTGCAACACTAATCCTTGCAATATTTTCTTCGCAACTAAAAACTGCAGTATATGTCTACGTTTTTGTAAATAATTTATTGCACAATGAAATTCTACTAATTTATTAATTCTAATTCTACTCTAGTTTATATTAGAGGTCTATGTTTAGTCAAAGGATAACGTATTCGTAACAAAAATGTAATATACTTGACGAAATCTATCGAATTCTGCCACTATTTAAAAATACGTTTTCATTTTAAATGGTTCGAACTGGTGTTAAAAATTCATATATTTTTTTCGAATTTTTCTTGAAAGTGTTAAATATCCGAAATGAATCGAAAAATAAATAATTTTGCTTGAACACTATGATCAACATAGGAAGAAACCGAAAAAAATTAATTGTCACAGTTTTTATAAGAATCACGTGTTAATCATTTTAGAGATCGCTTATGCTAGTGTTAATGGACGCGCGAATCACGTTGCCAAGAGAGAATCGTGTTACGGATTTTCATCGTCATAACCAATGCCGATATGAGAACCTCTGTGATGCACCACGAGGTAACTGGTCTACTGGTGGGGGTCAAATGTCGTACGGTGACTCACCGTCGGCTCCAAGTAGTTGCTGCACCTTCAGCCGGTGTACGTACGTATTTGCCCATCTGCATTTGCGCCGCGCCGCGCCTCGGGGAAGAGTAATCAACCACAAATTTATTGGCTATAAGCGCTGATGAAAAAATTGCCGTTGTACCTGATTACTTGCCGCTAAGACCGGGCGTGGCCGTCAGTAAGGATATCATTGATTCTGTTTTATTGTGGGAAACGCTAATCGATTTCCATTACGAGTAATTACTGTTACATCGGAATCGGTTAGCTCTGATACCGACAGAAAGCAGCGTAATAATTCCATTAATCTTATAGAAAGTTCTATATTCTCTTAAATTACGTGAATCGTCCCACATTCGTCAGTATGCTTACTTTCGAATGAAACTATTATAAAACGAAGAGAAGCGTTGGTGTTGTTATTGACAGTTAATTCCAGCACTGTTTTTGTTTTTTTATTCGCGACAGAAAATGATAATTGTATTCACCTTTTTCAGTGTGCTTTACAAAACATTCAGTGGGTACATCGAAACAGAGAGTTTATATTGAAATGGCAGATTTTTGTAGAATGGTAATTAAGGTAGTGCGATAATTGATATCGTGAAGTTTCATGTTCGCGACGTGAACGGAGGAGAGATTTAAACAGTTACGGGAAGTGTCGGAACGAATGAACATTCGATTAAAACCACTGGCCATAAAGGATGCAATAAATACACCATGTTTCAATTTGCAATAGAGAATAATGTCCAAATTTGTTTCGTCTTTATCGACTATGTTTGAACATGGTACGCAAACTATAAAGTACTTTGTTGACAAGTGAAACATCGATCAATTTTTATAATAATTATATTATTTTAATTTAATATTAATTAATTAATTTTTATAATAATCGTAAAAGGCGGTAGGATGAAGAAATGCAGTTTGAAGTCTTAGATAAATTAATTATGTTTATTAATGTGTGGAAACTATATAATATACCTAAACTTCGATATGACATTTAACCAAGCAACGGCATACATACCTGTGTCATTAATACCACTGTAACATTACTACCCAATTAATCCAAGAACATTTCACAAAGCCTTTATTATCAAACTACAATTCCTCGCACCAATAATTAATAACAACTGATGTTATTAATAACATCACAATGTAATAAAATTGTAACATCAGTATTCAATTAATTCAAAACCATTTCAAAAAAACTTATTTCCAAATATCTTAAAAATATTAGTTAAATATTATTCGTAGCCACTCATCCCTCCAACTTACAACTTCCTGAGCTCAATTCCAAACGTTTGCGCGAGTAATACATCCCGACATCCCGCAATTCCGTTTGTCATCGTACCGTAAGGTGAAAAGTGATTTCCTCGCTCGGATCGCTGGGTGAAAATCTTTCGCGCTCCATTCCGTATAATATTATAACATCGACACGCCCGAGCCCACGGACTGCCATTATTTACACAATGGAAGCACGATACTTATCGTACTTGATCGGTCCGCGAGAAGAGGAGCGAGAGAGGAGGCGGAGGGAATAAAGATACGCGGCGGAGGAGACCGGTGAGCGGAGTGGGCAGGAGGGGGTTGAAGAGAAATCGTAATTGATCGGTTGTCGACTCGCAGGCTCAATTTCGCGTTCGGTTACGACGTCGTGAATATGTAACGGGTGTCGCGATTGCACCGCGGAAACGGCCGGCAATTCCGTCGTGGTAATTAAATCAGGTAATTAGGACGGCCCCGTAACTCGGCCGAACGTCGCCCCCTTCGGTGGATGTCGTTAAACGTCCCCGAGCGTGGTTATTGTCCGTTATTACTGTCAAATTTGCGTGGTTAGCGCGGGCGCACGTATGTGTGTGTGTGTGTTTCTTTGATATCAACACGTTCGCTTTCAACGTCATATGTTCAAACTGTTCATTTGCCAAATCGATCAAATAAACAAAACAAGAAACACAGAAATTGCTGAAGAAAATCAAATCTTGGATAAATTATAGTGTAATGATAAGCAGTAATGCGACACGATTGATAAAAACGAACTGTTTGCTCCGGCTCGACTTGTACTCGTCGCGTTAAATTATGTACTTTAAACTCTTAAAAGAGCTTTTGCTTCGGATATAAATTTTGGTATCGTTCCGTGGTTGAAAATGTTTATGTGGTTTTGTGATGTTAAAAAGGTTATTCGACAAATTTACTTCAGACGCGAAAAGGTAAACAGAAAGGTAGATAATCTTGAAAAATTCGAAAAATGAGTTTAATCGATTTGGCTTGTGATTTTGCATAAAGACAATTTTTTCGATATTTCATTTCGAAGATTCATTGGATTTAATAAAATATTGCAGCTAGAAATATTGGCAACGAAAGAAATGGTGGTAGCGAACGTGTTAACGAGACGCTTTATTGACCCATCGCAGGAGCCATCGGCTGCATCTATTTCTGCGTTCGGCCAAGATATTGGAAGTTTCGCGAGTTGTTTGTTTCACGGTTCGGTCCATCTTCGCAGGATCCGTACTTCGAATAACGAGACTTCTCGATCGAATAAAGGTTGGGAAGTTTCTCAAGAGGTTACGACTAACACGAGACTTTACGTAAACTTGTAATTGTAAGATAATTTAGGAAAACGAGCCGAGTACTTGCTTTAGTATTAGATTCACATTATTCTTGTAATCATTAAATGACTGTAAAGATTAAATGAAGATAATTAATCTTTCATCGCTGGTATACGTTGGCGAAAAGAGGACAGAAATCCTCAACAAAAGTACCTTTTTATTGATAATTTTATGAAATATACATGCACAGAACTGTCACACTTATTAGTAAGTGTCCAAACGTTCTTAATAAAATTGCAACGTTAACAGTTTGCACAGGTTAAAACTGACCCAAAATTTGTTGAGCAAATGTTAATATAATCTCCTGAAGTAAAAGACAAATAACAGTTGCCCGCTTCATTGCATACAGTATCAAATCTTGTCGCGTGATATTCCAACACGGAAACGGAAACCACTATCCGTGTGGGCTGCGCTTGCAAACTTATCTGTTAAACACATAACAGAATTGACGATGCAATAGGATTCGGAAACTTCTGTCTTGGATATGCATAGGGCTACAACTGTGTCTTGCATGGTAAATAGATCGCTGACACAGAAATAAATGTCAGAAAAACTTTTTCAACCCACTAAACCGCTACACAGATCGAGTGAATTGTCTTAATGCATGTAGGTACATATATCGGTGAGATATTGATCGAAAAAGTTGTGAAAATAAACGGACACGATGTCAGGTAATGAATACAAATAAAGTGCTCGACTTTAGTGCCACTCATATGTCTTTAATACTAGAATTACTGAGCAGTAAAACTGACTGATTCGTATTTTTTTATACAAATAGCAAGGGTACCTTTATTGAGATCTCAGTTCACTTATGGTTTAGTTTATAGCGTATACTATGTTGATTCGCTTAGTAACTTGTAAGAAAAATGTTTGTATTTAATCACTGCAACGGAAGAAATTCGAAATAGGTTAGTTTGACCTATGATATGAAGATAATTATAATGTTGTTATTTCAAAAATTAATTATAATGTTTCAAAAATAATATAAATGATGACGAGGTCATAGATGATAAGGAATACAGATAATCTAATAATATAAGTGTCTAAAAGGAAAACAGATTAATTAAAAACAGATTATTCTCTAACTGCATTTGACTGTAATTCAAAATTATTCAATTTATTATTTCAACTATATCACAACTTTTTCCATCTATTATACCAATTTATCAAATTATTTAATGTTACACGCGTCCAATGCGACATCAAAGTGTGACGCACTGGTAGTACATGCCGGCGTCAACACGTTAACCATTAAACGGTCAACAGCTTTCCATTAACTCTATTGACGCGACTGTCTTAAACTTTTAATATTCCTTTTCATAACAAAAGTAAATTATACATAGAAGTCTTGAATACTGAAAGAAAAAAAACCACACGCCAGTCTCCTTACGAACAATGAAATAATATGAAATCACATGATCACGTAAACAATGAAATTATTCATTCGCAGTTTTCGATGTTAGATATCGAATCTCGAAGCCGCCATTTCGTCGACATTCGACCGCAAAAGGTATAAACCTTACTCGAAAATGCGACGAGACTTTTCAGCCAATCCAATATGCACACCTCGCATACTAGCCCAGATGCATGACTCACCCCGTACATCAGGCCGCAGCCCGGTTGACAAAGTAAAACGCGCGAGCGGGTCCGAGGCACTCGCAGAATTGATATTCCCGCGAGATATTAATCATAGCCGAAGAGACAAGGGCGTCGCGCGAGGAGAGTCTCCTCGGCCCAGTCTCGTCCCTCACTCCCCGCGAAATGGAAGACAATTTCACGTGGGCCGTAGACGCGGATTGATAGAAAGACCGAAGGTGAGGCGAGTCGAGGGCTGTAGGGCGGGAGGGAACGAATTTTTCTCACGGCGGTGCGATCATGTGGATATGTTTATGCGCGTGGTTCGCGGGGAGATTTATGCCGACACCTTTCTCCGCGCTCAGAAATGTCAGTAATGCAGTCCGCCGGCGAGACCCGCTGTATTGTCGTTAATGGATCGAGCCGAGGGATCAGCGTTTCATTTTTCCCGGGGGACGTTTATGCGCCGCGAATTGACAGCCCACTAAATCCCGAACGAATTTCTAGAGTGTGGAACGGAGCACGAAAGGTCGCGGGGAGCACCGAGATTTGCTCCCCGGTTCCAGGATACGGCTCACGGTTTTATGATGCCCGGCCAGAAATAGACAAAGCTAGAGAGACTGAAACCGCGGTTCTATTTAAGGACCGTTTTCCCGGTTGCCTTCTTGTCGCGCGTCAACCTCGAGGGGCCGGGGTACGGTCAGATTTTACGTAATTGGAAAATTTGCTTTCTTAACGATGGATTTACGGAACGCATCAATTTGACGCAGACTGAATTTTATAAACACTACTTGCAAGTCGGTTACTATTCCCATGTTACTTGTACTCCGTTTTTTTGTTATAACTTTTTAATAAATCACTATGCAAACTATGTTTACATAACATTTTTTCTCTTATTTAATACCGCAGAATATACTGACAAAGTTTTAACATCAAAACCTGGGACACCCTGTATGTAAGCAGAATTTTCTTGGACATTATCACTGGAACGTGTATACGGGCGCATTTACATTGGGAGTGGATGATAGAAAAGTGGTGATAGTGGAAACAGATTATTCGCCACGGTAAAGTAATGTTAACTGTTAGATAAAAGTGTACATATGAATTTTTTTCCTTTGTATATACACTTTGAAAACAATGCTAAAAGTAAAAAAAAAAGGTAAAACTTTTCGACTTGTGACATTAGTTTTTTGCACTCGAGAGGTGAGTTTCAGTTTTCATTTGTTTTAACGCAATGAAATTAGAAAGTTTAATATTCAATATTAAATGTTGCTTAATGTATTAATATAGCTCTACATGAAATATTGAGATATGATATACGTGATTTATCTTTAGGTTTGTTAGAAAGAATGTAATCGATATTTCACTGGAAAATGATGAATATTTATACCGGAAGTGGTTTTGAGTCCAAAAGATTGACATACAAATAACTTTTCTCTTTTAGGAAATAGTTCCCAATGAGTAAACTATTAGACGTGACTATCCAATAAATTACAATAAAAAGGGAACGCCAATTTGAATTTTAAATAAATTTGAGGAGGCTCTAATTTTTCTACAGACTAATTTTTGAGATACTGAATCATATTTGACTTCTGTATTGTTTGAAATGCCCTATATGTCGATAACAATGTCGGTTTTTAACATGTAGATGTTCCCACGTGGAGTGTTAAAATAACGCCGGGAGTTATAAGAACCCAACAATGATTGCTTGTGGATCAGTAAACTCTGCTGTCTGATATTGGCCGAGGTTCACGAATTCTTGTACCTGATTAGAAATCTTTACGACTCAATAAAGTAGACGGTGGATAGATCGATATTGTCACAAATTGCTTCAATTGAAATGAAACGTCTATTCTGACCGTGCTTCGGTCAGAAACGAGAATAAATAAATCGTCCGCCTCAATGTCTATATAACCACAAAGTTCACCAATTTTATTGGCTATCTCTGTTAATAAAAGTTGCCGGTTCATTAATATTAAAGCGCGATTAATGGCCGATGGAAGTTAAAACGCGCCATTGTTAAACATTTTTCATGATCGGAAATTAATTTTCACGTTTAAACGTCGTTAAATATGCATCCAACCTTCCCGAACAAATAATCAATCATTATGCGTTTCGCTGGCAATCAAGTTTAAAATGTAATCACATAAAGCACGTTTGGAAGTCGTTCTAACGATCTCATCAATGAATTAGACGCACACACACCTCGTAAGTCATTCTACACTTCATACATCAGCGAAGAAAGCTGATCTCATGAAATTACATGAATAATAAAATGAAAATACACTCAACAATAGTAGACGTTATGAAACGAACATGAAAATCTTGCTACGCACCACAATCGATCTTGAACGAATTTTCATTTGTACGTTTACTACGAGTTTACTTTGTACGATTGATGGTTGATTCTTTAAATATATTTCAATTAATTCTATAATCTGAATAGAAATTTTTCTTTCCTTTCTTACATCGAAATACTGTCAGCCAGATTAAACATAGTATGATATATTATAAGTAGAACTAGTAAATAATGAACAGACAGATGAAATTTCATTTCTTTATCGCTAAACGAAGAATGTAAAAATATTCTTCTTCGTTAGGGAAAATATTTATTACATCACGTGAACTCTCTTATAGTAATGTCTGTAAGTTTCTTAGCGACTTGACGTTAAAGTTATCCAACTCACTTCCGCCTCGATACAAAGCAAAAACTTGTTACTAGAAATAACTACTTTTCCTCTAGATCAGTTTCTTTCCTATAATGGATAAGTTTAACTAATTCCCTCGATTCGTGCTCACACGTTTCAGTTACATACCGTTCAACAATCTCAACAAACATAAACATACATACTCCACAAATCTTTAAATTATACTTCCTCAAAAAAAGAAACTACAAATTTTATAATCTACTGCTTGTCAATGTAAGCTAATAACCTATTATTCACGAACAAGCTATTCCTTCGTCCCTTCAAACCACAAAGCAACCAAAATCACTTAAAAGTATACTCCAAAATTGAATAAACACCCACGTTTACATTGCCATCAAACAAATACCAACCACCACAAGACAAATTTCACCAACCAAACCACATTTCACACTAACGACAATTACCCTATCACAAAATAAATAATCCCTCATTACACGAACATCATACCCAAGAAACTAATCTTTAAATCCATCCTCGTGGATTAGCCGCGCAACAATGGCCATTATCAGCCCAAGAAATTATTATCATTACAATAAACAATTTGCCAATTGCCGGCGCGCGCAAGCAGGAAGAGAGAGCGCTACCAACAGAGAGAGGGAGACGGGTTAAGAACGTGTTTCCCCGCGTCTCACCCCCGTGATAGTTGTATCGCGGACAAAGCGAAGGATCCGCCCGTAATTTCAGCATTGCACAACAATAATGATCCCCGAGACAATGGCTCGTACATATTGGGTGGCAAAAGCGTTTTCGCGTGGGCCGAGCATCGTGCAGGTAACGCAACGCGCAGCAGACACAGGAGGGCCACGGCGCGGCGCAGAAACGCGGGACGGGCACGCAGCCCGTGAGGAATTATTGCCGGGCACCGGAGAGGTCCCGGCTCCACGAGAAATTCTGTTGTCTTTCCGCCCGTGAATAACTCCTCGCGCCGCTCGGAAATTAATCGCCGAGCGATCTTAATAAGCGCGTTAATGAGCGAGCTTCGCAGCCACCGCCCCCGGGCTACTTTAAAACGATACCGGTGACAAGTCCGCCCCGGCTTTAATAACTATTTTACTTTAATTAAGCTATTCCCGCCGGTGTTCCGCACGCTGCACCTCCCGCTGTTGCCTGGATTAAATCGTCGATACGAAAGGCATGCTCGATTATGAATGGCGCCGTTACGCGCGTCGCGAGAATATCCCGCCGGTTCGAGAAAATCTGGGGACACGCTCGATGTGTCTTGCACTGTGCGTTGTTCAGCGAATGAGACTTGGGACGAAACAGCGGCAAGAGGATCTCTCGCTAGGAATATTGTTTAACACTAAAATTGCCGAGCAGTTGAATTGACATTTCGGAATTCATCTATAGAAACTCCAAGAATACATCTATTGGAACAACTGAGTTTGCGTATTTGTAAATCAATTTCTTTAATCATTTCTCAGAAGAACATCTGTTATCTTTTTAATCGTTGCAAAAAGAAGGAATGAGAAATGGGTCGTTTTGACTTGTCTGGTAATTTTAGTATTGAGGATTTGATTGGTTACGTGTAACATACTTACGAATAGCAAATTAGTATCGAAAATGAGATGAGAAAAGATAAAAGTTAACCAATTAGACCCGCGTTCCTCTTAGGACTCATCTTCCGAGCAAGGCATAGTATGTAATGATAGATACATACACGACAGACGAAGATGGTATTAATCCCTTGCCCTATGATTTTTTTCTTAATTTTGACCGACACAACTACTTTGTGATCAATAATTCATTAGAAAAAGAGACAAATTATAGACATATTCTATGTCTATGTTCACTCTTAAGTATAATAATTGATTGCAGAAAAATAATATTTACTGCGACTTCAAATGAATCGAGTAATATTTATTTTTATTAAATCATATTAAACATCTTCACCGCGAGTCTGACACGTTGTTATAAAGCAAGAGGTCAACGGTAGAGCTATCGAACACTGAACACGTTCACTGCTATGACAAACTTTAATGTTTTATGTATCACTTATTCCTTTGTAGCGAAAACAAAAGGGAACGATTTTTAACCCCTTGGACTACCATTTAGCCGTGCAAAGTCCGAGCGATAATTATAGCGACCGATATCTCATTCGTGTTGTGAGCTCGAGACACTCGTGACGTTTATGTTTGGCAGGAAATCGTGATCACGAGTGACAGTCGTCGAAGTAATGCAATTGATTAATTATTTGGTATCATAATTGTTATGTTACACTGTTATTTAGTTCTTTACGACATAGAACATTTTTATTTGACATTAGTTGTTTTGTAAATTACTGTCTTCAAGTAATTGGGAACTTTGGTCAACGGTGACCATCGTAGCAGTCAACTTGTTACATTGACTTTTTCATATTTCTTTGTGAAAGCTGTAAGCGTGCATTTGTTAAGGTTTCCGTTGATTTATATTTCGGTTCGGGTGTTAATTAAATTATTACAAGTCCTTTAATGATTTCTCGAAGAATTATCTGTACCTCTAGGGTAATTGTAAAAGAAGAAATCTGGAATGAGTTATTTTGAGTCATGTGATAGTTCCAGCGTTAATGCGAGATGTAAATAAGGATTTGATGGGAGAAAGAACGAACAGTTCTTGGTTCGATTAATTTGAAAAGTAAATTTATTCGTGAAAGTGTAATACAACGTGTCAATGCTTCATCCGTTGAACGGTTATTAATATTAATTTATTCCGATAATATAAATATTAATGTAAATTTATATAACTTTATCTTATTAATATTAATAATGTAATTATTAATTACTGTTTCATTTTAAAAGCAGCTTAATCAATTTTCTTTAACCAGCAGTTCTTAAGCAAGTGATTGAATTATGTTAATTGATTTAATCCGTTAGTTCAGGATCATAATTGCTGTCTCTGTCGAAAGATTTATTGAGAAATCCTTAGATAATGATCTCACAGTAAATGTTGCTCGTGGAAAAATAAAAGTTTAACAACATACTGGAGAAATGCAAATTACTTTCAATTCCTTCTTCATTTCCATGCGAAATATTGGGTAAATGGTATAGGCTTATACGCGATGATAATAAACAGAGTACATTACGTAGTACTTGAAATTACTTCTTTGAATATTCTTGTTTATATTTAAATTTAATGAAAAAAGTTTGCTAATATAAATATACTTTTTATCTTGTCGTACGATGCAACTGGGTTAATGAACTCTGGCTTGTGACATTAACCCTTCGTACTCGAGAGGTGAGCAACAGTTGTTAATTGGTTTGATACAGTGATATTAGAAAGTTCTTTTATGCAATATTAAATTTTGTGCAATGTATTATAAAAAATAGTAAATTGATGCAGTACTTCATTTTATCAGAAGTGGCGCGACAAGTGTTTACTTGTTATGTTGTTACATTTATACAAACGTTTTCTTATATTTACACGAATGTTTACTCTAGTGTTACTTATTTACATGATACACTTAAAATTTCCTTGTTCGGTGTTACTGACGCCGTAACACGCCACAGCATGTTCAGCAGTATTGATTAATTAATTCACTGCGTGATTTCCTTGTTAGTAACAGAAATACCCGAATGCATTCGTATAATGGGACAGTGCGCTTTTAATGCTAGCAACTGTAGGATTTCCAACACTGCCTACTTACGTACACTCTATTCACATTATAATTATATTCCATTCTATGGTGTTCTGAGAAAATCGTGCAGCGCAAAGCAGGGTTATTTCAACACATTTGAAGCGGTTCGCGGTTCAAGTGACGAGGCAGGTGCAGCTCGATTAAACTGAAACCTCGTTCGCAGATACTATTATCAGACGCCCGAGTATCTTCTTACACGGCGATGCCTCGAAGATTTCGTGTACGAAATATTTCGATGCGAACTGCGTGATACGACACGAATAAAAAAGAAATTAAAAGATACTAGAAAAAGATTATTTTAAGATTTGATTATTAAGAGAATATCCTTTCAAAATGAATATAAAAGACACCAAGAAACTTGGTAATGAAAGTAAATATGCAGATATATATTATTGTATAAATCGTAATTAATGCATACGTAATATATAGTGTTTTAACATTTCGAATTATTAGATTGTTAATTGATTAGAATTCATTTGCAAGTCTAATAACTGCGGATGGATGGGTATTGAATAAATTACTGAAATCAATTATCTCGTGAACGAAATTGCGGATTTAAAAAATACGAATATAAGGAACTATGGGCGATATTGCGAAGTTCAAATAAAAGAGTTTCATCGCAATGAAATGATTATAAAGGAAATATCGATGAAAAATCACTTAGCATAAATTTCCTCTTTAACGTTCACTGCCATCGAAGCTAAACAAAATACCGAGATATTCCAATTCTCGCAATTCACGCTGAATAATTTAAATGTTCAATGCACTCTCGACAAGCTTATTTCGAATCACCTTCCGCCAATTAATACTTATCTTGGTATCAACAAAACGTCATAGATTCGATCTAACGTAAGAAGATTCGTTGCAACATCTTTTCGCGCGTTCAATTCTAATGCGAAGAGGATTCGTTGCAACATCCTTCCAGGCGTTCAATTAAATCCACAAATAAACCCATCCATCGACTTGTGATGAAACGCATCATTCGAATAAATGATTAATAATCTCGTGACTAATAATTGCTACTGCTTATTTAACAACAATCGTATTGACAGGACGAGAAGGAGCCAATGATCGTTCTCAACTGTTATGTATTATGGCAATGCAATTTATATAATGCTTGAAGAAAGAAGTTTCTATCAAATCTTCGTAAAGAAAAGTTCCAATTGCCATTGAATGTTGCAATGTTGATAGCTATTCGAAATACCAGTCTACATATTCTAATTTCTTTAAATAGTTTCACAGGAGAATTCATGTACAGTCGTGGGTAATGTTACCAATCAGTTATTGTTATCGTAATTAATGGATTCTGAAACACTATATCTGTTTATAATTAGCTAATGATAACAGTGCACCTATTACAATTACAGTTAGTCTATTGTTGCTAATTGTCATATGTGGTGACTGAAAACATTTATACCTACAAACATCTTTCCCCAAAACATATGTTTATCTTTTACTTGATTCTTTTTTTAGCTGTAGTTTTAATTTATCGACTGAATTACTTTCTGCTTTCAAGTATAGCTTCATAATTCTTTACTGAGACTTTCAATTAAGCTTTAACCCTTTGCACTCGATATATTTTCAATACTGTTGGATGTAAATTTGTATTTATTTTTAGAAAAATGAATCAAAGTAATTTATAGCAGTAGAATTCAACGTTTCATATTTATTATTATCATAAAATTTAATTTTTATAATCTTTTAAAGCGAGGTACTTTATCAAATAATTTCCAACATTCTATAACAAATTTGTTTGTCATCTCCAGCATGACATACGAGTGCAAAGGGCTAAATAAAAAAAAAGAAACAAACGAGAATATATCAAAACCGAACATTGCGAGTAGGTAGTATCTAGTTCCCTTTGACCCTGTGCATTAGCTTCTACTAGTCGGTACCGGCATGAGAGGCCTGCCGTACTGTAAACGGCAATTACGTGCGTCGATGTACAAGTTCCGGCACATAAAGCGAGAAACTCGTTCACCGGCTCACGCATCTTGATCACGTTTCCTATCGTTTCTTGGAAACGATTCACCGGTCAAAAGAAATCGCGCAACTACAATTGTGTTCCGTCGCGCGTATTCTATCGCTTCCCTTTCGAAGGATTTCGAGGAACGAACCGTGCGCGTATAAATGGGGATCCGCCGACCGGACGTCGGGCATTAAGACGAATTAGCAGTCATCTATTTAGAGACAAAAACCAGAAGGATAATGGCTCGTTGCTTGTCGTAACGAGTGACGCGATAATGAAGCGACTTCTGGATCCGTTCCGCCATTACAGGTACCGTTAAGCGATATTGCTCTCCGTTCGTATTTTCGGATTAAACGCAGTTCCTTTTTCTAAACGTCGTCACGTAACGTAAATGCGTTCATCCGCTAGCATAAACATGTTCTATTTCCACGGATTTAGTTATGACTCGTTGGAAACGCGTGTAACCGTGATTAACAAGAAGCTAGTTGTAGTCCAATGGAACTGCCGGTGTCGTTCCTTGTTTCATTGCCTCCAGTAGATAGTAATTATTAATGTAAAAGAGAATATTGCATATAATCAGACTTATTTATGTCGATATCCAGTTAATTGTTACGAGGCACAAGTTATAGAAATAAATTTGCTGCTTATGAAGATACGCAGGAAACGTTGGGCTGGTGCGACTGCAGGGCACGAGATTTGGTTGAAAATTAATTATCGATCTATGATTTAATGTGTGGACATTGGTTCAGTATAAATTCGAGAATTTAATGTTATTCTTTGTTTACGAATAATGAGGACGATGTTGATGCATGACAAATTCACCGCATTGCCGCGTTTTTGTGACAGAGTGATAAAGAATGTTTTAGTGTTTACTTCATTTTCTATCGTGTCACGTATTTTATGTAGAGGTGTGTCATTTGGGGGATATTTTTTGAGAAGCGACTCGACAATCAGGGAATCATATAGAGGCACTGTTCAAATATTGAACATTTGGAAATTCCGAAATATTCAAATTTTTAAATTATTCAAATTTTAAATTTTCGGAATGTTTAAATTTCAAAAGTTCAAAATGTGATCTCAGAAATAATGACAAAATGAAGATAAGCGCACCAGACAATTGCAAATTTAAGTAAAGAAAATTGAAATCCGACAATTAAACACAGGTAGAACAATATGACAATAGGGCTGTATTTCAGCAGAAGAGGTTGGTAATTCAGAAATGATTCAAGGAAATATGATATTAAGTGTCCCTGGCAACGTAGCACAGCCAGTTGTTATTCAGAATAGAATTGGGCCGGCCTGAATGAATCACTTTGCTTGAAAATAAAGACTCCTTAAGCAATCCTCTTATCTTGCTTCATCCGTTTTGTAATAATTCAATAATAATACGCGAAGAATAGTAATTAACACATTATCTACCGACAGTTATTAAATACCCTATTGAAGATTCACAATCAATGTATAAGAATTTCCTAACAAATATTTCAGTAGCAATGGCAACTGCAATCTTGATTCAACAAATCATATCACATAATCTATGTAACATAATCTAATCACTTTCCTTTGGGATTGTTATTAAAACCAATTTATTCAACTGCTTTTTGATATAAGACAATCATTAAAAAGCCTATTAATAATCACTCAGTAAATAAACTGTTAAGATTCGCGGTGCAAAGGACGGGATAGACTGAAATAAGTGGATAGAAAAGATCTTAACCGAAGAGAAGTTCTTACGCGGTTGTGGACACGGTATATCACGGTTTCGTTTTACTTCGCGGTGGTTAGGTGAAACAAGATTTAGTGACGATAACCTCAGGGTGTTATGTTTTATGTGGTTGCACGTGTGCGAAGGAGTACAATGGAGAAACGCCGGGTACAACGATATCCGTGTAACAAATCGTGATGAACTGTCGATCGAATTTCGGATCGTGGAATGCGATTTTCCAAAACAATGTGTACAGAGTGACCTAAAAACAACGTAAAAAAGTATTCGCGTGACCTATGACCATAAAAATAAAAAAGATAAGTGCACGAATCAATTCCACAAATTCGTTTTTCAGTATATAGCAGTCGTAATAAATAGAAAATTTAAGAAGTAAATTTTAACTTGAGATGTAATAATAATTTAATTAATTGAAGTTTTAATTAATTTTATTTAATAGATTGAAATATTTGTTTATTGCTATTACAAGCTACGGATTCTTAACTTTATTGGAAAAAAAATATTTATTCTCTTCATAAATACAAACACAGTAGGTTAAAGTTATTGCAAATTTCAACATGTAATTAAAATATAATTTTACTGTACATGTTTCAAAAATAAGATTAACAAATTTGGAAGCACTACATCACAGAGAAAGTAGAAAATTATACATTAATTCAAAGTTTTCTGTGAAGCGATGCACAAGATTAATTAAGGAATAGTGTATTTCAATGTAAACAACAATTAAAGGTGTAACAGCTATAATAAAAACGTGGTTTATTTAATTTTGATAGTATTTAAAAATCAATAAACCGTTAATAGGAAGAAGCAACGAAGTCTGCCGTCAAATTTCATCGAGTTAGTCTTATCATTAGTCACAAGTTTTCAGTGTGAATTAGAGTCAATTACACGGCCGCGAGTAATCCTGCGCAAACCGAGTATCCATTAATCGAGTTAGCCACAACTTCAAACTCGGTGAGCAGTAAAGTTCGCCTACCATTAAAATCAAGAGCGATTTAATTTCTCGGAGCTCGACTGGCTCGAATATACTCCCCTTTTTTTCGTCTGGTAAATGCATTCGTTCGTCAATTCGATTCTTTGCTCGACTTCGATTCCTTCGATTACAAAGTGGTTCGAAGATTCGTTCATTAAATGTCCAATTACTTGCTTGAATTAATGTATCCAATATTTTCTCAAACTTTTATTATTTTAAAACATCCTTCAATATAAACTTTATTTTGGATCGTCTTGTGACAAACAACAATCTTCAGGCAAAAGCGTTTCCGAAATTTCAACGTTAGCTTCGGGAAGAGTAGAACTATATGTTTTATTGTAATGAATAAATTCGATAATTGATCATTTTCAAATGACTTTTGATATAATAATTTTTATACTAAGTTTCCGTATTTATTTATTTGATGTCAACAAGTGTACTACCACTATGTAATGAAATATTATTATTACGTTGAAAAATTAACATTAATAAATAATTTCGAGTACATCAAGATATCCTCAGTAATAATTGGTTGATTAAAGTAACGAACTGTGAGCTTGTAACTTTAAAGAGTTCCAATACGATAAAAGAGTAGGAAGAACCTGTTGTTGATTATTATACATACGTAATCTGGCATTGCAAGTAATCAACTCGTTAGAGTACCTCTCGTAAATACACTGGATGCCCAAAAAGTTTGTTTAATGTGAAAGACTTACCTAAAACAGAAAAAAGAAACAATTATTAATTATAGAATTCATGACATAGGCATACTATCTATTTAATTGTAATGAAAAGTGTTTATACTTATATACTTTTCTTAAATGACTTTGTGGATTTACTGGATTATATAATGAAACTTTTTTAAACAAATATTATTAGTCAAAATTCAAACAATTTATATAAGTAAATATATATCAATCAATCAAATAATCAATTTCATACAAATTTTTGTTTAAACGATAACCATACTGAACTCCTTGAACCTACTTTCGATATCAATATTCATTTAATTTAATCATTAATGCTTTTCCCTTTCAATCCAAAAATATCGCAGATGAAATAAAATATTTTTATCGAAAATTTGCTTATAAATCGCTGTTGATCCTATTTATGAATATTCATATTGAAACGACAGCCTTTAATTCGATTTATAAAATCATAAAATATATTTATTAACAATAGTATAGATACATATACATAAATACAGCGATGTTTATAATTATCAGATCGAATTCCAATTAAACGTTCAAAAAAGAGAAAATATTATTTACAGACTGGACTACAAATTATAAGTATTTGGTCACAAAATTGATACTTTCTCGTGTAAACGTCATTTATCAATATGTTTGCCGTTTCATCGAATCACGCCTTCGAAAAATTGTCAGAGTTCATCGAAATAATATCATTAACGTTCTTCGCTGATATTTTATTAGCCGCGTTTTGTAATTTCTTCTGTTATATGAATCCTCCTTCCCATGTGGGAAGTATACTTTTTGCCTTGCTATGTAACTTGTCCCATAAAAGTTTATTTCTAGACCGCGGTAGTTTATGCAAGTGTACATATTTATAGAGAAACTTAAAGGAATTGATATTAAATAAAATTCAATTCCTTTCACGAACGATTCTAGTAAATTAATAATAAACCGAAACGATATTGAATGATAGTAAAGTTTGCGTTTTATTAATTTTCTGATGGTTCTCGTGCGCTATAAATTGAAGAAGTTCCGCATTCTATTTATTAATGTTAAGGGTCCATTTTGGTAAAAGAAAGACAGCAATTTAAAAAATTTTTAATTTTTCGTAAACGCGATGCTTTTAACGGGGTACTGTTCCTTTCTCTTATAAAACAGAGTATCAGGAAAAATATATTGAATTCCTTTATTAAAATTTTACAAGTTTTTCGAGGGATGAACTATTTTTAACCCTTTACCTTATGATATCGTATCGAACTCGTGTCGAAAATATTAAACTGAATTTGATAAATCATAATTTTATTTACTTTTGTAAAAATATAAATTACATATTGCTTTTCTATTATCAATCGTTAACCTTCGCATTAAACGTAGGTATGGAATAAATATCATATTATTTTGCTTTCCTAGTAAATTATTAACGACAAAGTGGTTCTGTCATTTGCAGTTGCGAAATCAATCATAAGACAAGTAGGAATTTTAGTAGTTACAATATGTCATTACGCGACAAGTCGTCTTTACAAAATGAAAGTAAAATTCAGGAAAAAAATGTCGTCAACCTCCTATACATTACACCATACGCTACAATTTTAGGTGAAAGCGCACGTAAAACGAATTTAATTTTCTTTACGCAACGTACAAAATATTGAGCGTTACAAATATGCGACGTTGATCAAGAAGGTACTAATCCTTTGCGGTCGAATGTCACTGTAATGATAACTCCAAACTTTAATATCCAAAATCCAAAACTGCAAAGGAATACTTTAATTTATTATCCGAATAATGAGAGATTGATACGTGGTTTCTTCCTTTCTTAGTATTTAGGACTTCGATGCATAATTCGATCTTTCATAGAAAGAGTTTTTACAAGTTCGAAAAGTTCTCGACTGCAAAAGGTTAGTAAATTTTTCTAAATATCTACAGCTTTATACTTCATTTTCTTCCCCGACAAATTTGAAGCTTTTCAATTAACACGTTGGCTGCCACGATAATTTCGGATAATACTTCCACAAGAAAAGTAAACGGCATTAGAAATAATTATTAATGATTTGATATTACAGTATACGTATCGTACTATTATCTAGCTACGTATATTACTAAATATTTGTATTCAACTTCAATTTTTTTGTTTTAATTGCTGTCAAGCAATTTGAAAGTTCGGAGACCACAGTGGCAGCCAACCTGTTAACCAGCTAACTGCATTTGTCGAGTATGCCACGTCATTTTAAAACGGAAAATGGTACCAACTTTTTCAACGATGAATTATTTAGTTTTTTCAGATAAACGTGTAGTTCTTCTTTGTTTCACTGTAGTTTTTCGTTAGAATATATAATAGATGCATTTGCCCTGCGTTTGAGGGGTATACTCTTTATTATTTGATTTTATTGCGCGCACTATGAGAGATTGTTCAAACTAAATTCCACAGTTAACTGGTAACTGACTTCTATTTACCTCGAAGCAGACGCTACAGTCGTCTTTCGACATAGCTGTAATAATTATGAACGGCACTGTACATCGGGTATAGCGCAGCGGGCTGTACTCGCGACTCCCGAGCCGCTATTTGCGTCGTGCCAGGCTGCGTTTGCGATCTATTATGTATCAACTTCAGATGTGTATATCACCGTTGGCTACAGGACAATGATAGATCAATGCGACACGCTCGGATTAATGGGCCGCACGCTTACACGTGTACATAGCCAGGCGTTATCAGCCGCTCGTATTTTCCCCTCAAGCTCCCTTCCTGTTATCGCAAAGCGCGACAACCGTGTTTCTACGCCGAAAGCCGGGTTTCGCTCCGGCAGAAGTACTTATATACTACTTCGTGTTCTTTCATTTTGTCGGATGTGTAATTTTATTCGAGGTATGTTTAACGCTAACTAGTTTTCGGTTTTATCTCGTGAGATAGACAAGATTGTCCGTGCAGTGTGATTTATACCGTAAATATGTTACGACGACGGTGGATAAAGGTATTGCACGAATAAGGATTCGTGAAAGTTTATTTTCTTGCGCGAATCTTCATTCGTAGTATTTCACTTGTTTATATGATTTGTGTTTGATTTGAATTATTTGAAAGGCAAAGCTGTTTGTTAATGGTAAATGTATTACACCTATTTCACCTATTGTATACACCTATTTCTATTGTAACTGGTTGAATGACTGGTTATAAGATAAACTTAGACAAATTGAACAATCAATTTTCCTTAGTGAGAACGGATTGAAAGGGAAGACGAAAATTGAGAAACTGATTTTTCGAATGATATCAGAATTAATGTACAGTCAATGGATGGATGAGAATGTAGAATTTTGAATTGAATTATAAAATGGTCATTTGGCCGGTATGTTTAATATTAAATATACGTGATTAATTAGATGTAACTTGGATGAATGTATTAGCATGTTTTAAATAACGTTTTAATATCAAATAACAATTTTACATCTGATGATCAGTTGACATAAGTGTTTATTCCCAAGGAAACTTCCCTAGGCCTAACAATTATCGGTGAGTTAACAGAACTGTTCATTTTCAAGAAATCTCCCCCAGCCTTGTAATTATAGGTGAGTTAAAAGAAACCTTCATTTTCAAGGAATTTTCCCCCGGGCTAATAATCATCAGCTGAGAACACAAAAAAATCAACGAGTAGATGTATGCTGATATAACATGATTGCGTGAAAATGAACTTGCATGTAAAGTATACAAGGAGAAAGCGAGAAAAAGGGGGGGAGAGAGAGAGAGGGAGAGAGGAAAGAAATACACGAGAAATCGAAAGAAAAGAGAGAAAAATTAAAAATCGAGATGACAAAGTGAAAAATTAAAACCCTGAAAAACCAAGAGAAAACGAAAAATGGATGAATGAAAATAGGAAAAGAGAATGGAAAACAGTGAAAAAGAGAGAAAGATGAGACGGGAGAAGAAATACGAGACGAAAGGGATAGAGAAAGAGAAAGAGGTAGACGAATCGAGAGAAAAAGAAAGAGAGAGGACGAAAGGTAGAAATAAAGAGAGAGATCTGAACGCGGTTCGAACCACTCCTCCCCTCATAAATGTTTGAGTGGCCGGCGAAGTGCGGAGTGGTATCGGGCTCCCTCCAACAGCCTTCCGTTCCGTATCCACTAACTGAATTAACCGGTCGACGGTATACCGTTGCGACGGCGTATATAACGCGCGCCTAGGAACACGCGTGCAGAACTCTCGCGATCTCCCTCTCTCGCTCTCTCTCTCTTCTTTCTCTCTCTATCTCTCTCTTTCTCTTTCTCTCCCTCTCTCTGCGGATCTGCTCCGCGCGAGTTGCGCGCATATCCTGCATATGAACGCCGATCCTCCGGCCGCAATATATTACCCAGAGCGATGTCCCGTGCAATTTACGTACGATTATGCAGATGCGCCCGAACGCTCGCTCGCTCGCCCACGTACCGCACTCCGGGACGAAAGAATGACGAGGAAAGAGGGAGGCAGAAGCAGACGAAGGGGTTTGCGGGAGGGGGCGAGCCGAAGGAGAGAGAAAGTTGGAGAAATGGAGAGGTTATGGGGGTTTGGAGACCAACAGACGACACGGAAGAGAGTGGAGAGAAAAAAGTGAGGAAAGGAAGGGCAGGAAAAAGAGAAAATGAGAGAAAATGAAAGAGGAATAAGAGAGGAAAGATAAAGAGAAGCGAGGAAAGAGAATATAGAGGAGGTGGAAGAGAAATGAGAGGGTAGAGAGAATGAGGAGAAAAGAGGGGAAAGAAAGAGAGAAAAAGGGTAGAGGAGAAAGTAAAAGGGAATAAGGGGAGAGAAGCAAGGTGAAAGAGGAGAAAGAAGAGAACAGAGAACAGAGGAAAGGGAAAAAAAGATAAAGATAGAAAAGAGAAAAAAAGAGAAAGAGAAAAAACATAAGCTACCGAGCTTTACCATTGCTAACACCGTTTTCCAACTTCACGATACCATGTGCTTTGAGCAATTCCGATTTAAAGATAAAGCCGATAAGAAATCGTATCCGCGTGTCGTATATATCAGCGATTACAGTAAAACATTCGATGAAAACATTGATTCCCATGATTGAGTAACATTCACGGACCGTTCACTGGGCTAAAAGTATTTATAGCAAATATATCTGAAATACTGGTAAACACTGAACGCACCGACTGAGTCGTCAAAGTAACCGATTTTGAATCGAGCTTTGGCGCTGCTTTTCATGTACAGTATTTAAATCTACAAATTAACTGATCGTTCACATTAAATAATATATGAGAACGTTCAAACTTCCCTTAAGACAGAAAATTCGTAGCTAAATAAACAATGTTACTTTAGCTACGATCCATTTAACTTCAATTCCCTTTCAAAGCAACAGAATTTCATCAACTGAACATTCTTCAATCGTGTATGTTTCAGTGAACCAAATCGTAGATATCAATAGCGCACTAATTTGATAGAGCCCCGATTCCTACATAAGTAAAATGGAATAGCCGGTACATAGGCATGGCCAGAAGCACGACACGATAAACCGCCGAATGGCCTCGTGTATTTTCGTTGGTTCTTTATGCGAGTGGCTCGCGCCTTCCTGTTGTCCATCATTTTTCGCACAAAGTATCCGGCCAGGGGTTTCCTGGGCACACGTCGCGTCGCGTCGCCTCGACGGACGCGGCCGCGAGTGATTTATTATGCGCGAGACGCGGCTGCGCGCGAACCGGGCATAAAGACGAGCCGCATCGCTTTATTTCATTTTATGGCCACCCTTTGCCTGTTGCGACTTTATTGCGAAATTCATTTACGGTGCGCCCGGCCCATCCGAAAGACCCTTGGACTACCTGAAAGGGCGTAAAAGCCGCGATAATTGAAGTCCTGCCATGCTACACGACCCTGTTAACTCTTCCCTTGTAGAGTTTATTAGAGTACAAGGGAAATTCAAACACCGTGTCATTGACGCCGCGACTTCTGCGCCGATTTACGAGCCGCGCGCGATTGTCTCGAGCCGATTCGTAATGACTTGCGACGAAATTACGTCGCGGATAGAACGTTGTTCATCTTTTGGAGTTAGGTTGTTTGTCATGTTTGTCAAGTTTAATCATCTCGTTAGATTACAATTTGGGAAATGTGCATTTTTGAAGAGGTTTGTATTTGTAATATAATTGTATCGATAATAATGTTTAAGAAGAATAGATAGCGCAGCTTTTCATGGTGGATGATGGTAAGCAATTTATTTTAACAGCTAGTATTCGAATAGAATTTTTTTTAACAATTTTCTTTATTTTCAACAATTTTAGAATATTCTAATATCTTGCTGTTTAAAGTATTACCTATTCTTTTAAGGATGTTGATTGATAAATAAAATTTGTGCATCCAATTTTAATTGTATGTTCCTCAATTTGTTTATTTGCCGACATAACTTTTTTTTTAAGCAATGGAACCTAGCACAAACTTTGTTTTAATCTCTGTTATGAAAAATGAAAATATAAAAATATAACTCCGCGCGATAAGTCGGTTTAAATTCGGTTATATGTAAGTACTCACTGAACGAAAGTGATGAAGAATAGATACAGTGTGTGCCCTGCAACTACCGGACTTATGCGGAATGCTCTGGAGCTGAAATTAATATATCTACGTGTAATGTTTTGTCAAGAATTACGTCATAATTACATATCAATTAGACAATTTAAAACTTCTCGTCTCCGTTACCTTCATTTTAAAAATAACCATTAAATATCCTAAACAATAATTTCATCATTTCAAAATCTCTCATTAATAAAGAAACATGTCGAAATAACATTCGTCAATTTCGATGAAAATTTAAAAGAAATCTGTTTCCTAAAAATATTTCACTCTTTTTCATCGGCCATCGTCCATATTTAAATTCCGAGGCTATTAAACGTACTTCAATAAAGCACATATTCCATCCTCTAAACAATTTACAATGCGCGCGTGAAAATTTTTCTGCATAATTACTCTACTACTCGGAAACAAATAATATCGCCACCGAAACATGAACATGTCGCAACGCCGCTGCATAATAACGAGCCAAATTTAAAAGCTAAAAATCCGCGATGCAAAAATATGGTACTTTTCGCTTCGCAGATTTCCCCGAACGCGGTGAACTTTCATTCGTTACTTTAGAACCGCCAATTATGTTTATGCCGTCGGGGATCGAAACGATAACGCGTTTCCGTATGCATTTATCCAATTATGCGAAGCATGGGACACGAGCAATCAAAAAATAAGTACGGTCAGATGAATGAAAATGTATGTGGCTCAGATAAGCAAACAAGCCGTGTGTCACACACAGAAGTTGTTTAGCGTCTCGGCGAGCTTTTCGCGCAGCCACTCGACGCGGTAACGAGCACGTTCCACTCGTTATCGCAGCGGCAGTTCCCCTGATAAAGTAATATACCTGTTTAAATAATGCTCGCCGCATTCCTCTATGACACTTATCGATTCATGCGGTCCGGCGCATGCAAAAATGAAAGGAACAGCGAAAAAAATTCTATTGACTGCACGTGGTGCCATTGTATCCGGCTGAGTAAAAAGTCCGTTCTTGTTTCTTCGAAATGATATAACGGTTTTTTTTTTGTTTTAATATTTTATTTACTTAACCGATCAGGTACGAACGTTTTTGTTGTATAACATTCGTCGTCTGTTCGGTAATTTAAATATTCTCTTTTGATACAGTTTTTGTGCTGGTTCATTGAAAACATTGGATAAATGCATTTTTAATTATTCCATGTTTTTAAACAATTTTTCATCAAGAGAATTTTGCAATATTCGAAATAAAGAAAAATCGGATTCTTTGGAAGACAATTCCTTTTTTCGAGATCAGTGAATATCGTTTTTCTCTGTTGTTACTTTCAGACGATACAATTGTTTGCAATACTTTTCAGAATAAACAGTCTGCTAATTCGCTAAAAGTGCAATTAATTTATCTTCTTGATTCCTCAATGAACTGTATTGTACTATTATTTTGTCTTCTACAACTGATCAGTAAATTAAAAATAACTTTCTAAATATAATTATCATTCAGTGTTTACCCTTGGTATTCATAAGGTATCATAAAAATTGATTTCACTTCGTGAAATTAATATTCCGAATATGTTAACAACATAAACGTGTAAATAAAATGGATGTTTATTGAATAATATTATTTACGTTACTGTATGTTCCAAAAAAGGAAAATGAAAATTTAGGACCGATACTCTAAAAAATATCACTTATCCAGTATACCATCTATAGTATCGAAACGTTCGCATGCATAAATGAATTTTAGTTTAGCGAATTATACAACGACAAAAAATATCATTGAAATTTAAAGCACATAACGTCGGCCATTAACTTTGTGCACTTAAACGCCGCTCTTGTTCTCAACAATAGAAAATATCTGAAGCGGCATGGGTTTACGACTCGCAAGGTTAATATACACTTTCGTCGTAAGTGGAGGCGCGAAATAGATTTAATAATTAACATCAATTTTAAGTGAAATGAATATTTTATGATCATGAAGTTTTTTCAACCAGAGAATCCTTTTTAAGCACGTTCTCATTATTTAAATTAGCGAGTATACTTTGATCCGAGAGATTTTAGTGTAGATTTTATTTTATCCTGTAATTTATTTATTAATATATTCACTATGATAGCTACGTTAAATGGTAAAGATAGGTTAGTTTTTGCTAATGCTTATTGCTAATATTCTTCAAAAGCGAATCGAATAAGAAATTATTTTAGTAGAATAAACAAACAATAGTGTGAAGTAAAGAATGCACCACTGAATAAACAATAATTGTTATTAATAATATTTGTCTCTGTTATAAATAAAATATATGATATTTGTACGAAGCATATGGAATTCGTGCAACAATCGACAAGTGGTTTGGAATAAAGCAAAAGATAATGTTTTAAAACGTTATGAATTATACCACGTCCGTTGAGCATGGAACGTGTTAAACAGCGGCACGAATTTTAAGCAAAATTGAATTCCTTGTTTCTTAAATTGCGTGCGTTATCAAACAGTTGAAATATTGAGTTGATGGAAAAATAATGTAGGTTACGTGAATGCATAAGCGGACTTAATACGATATTGTTTTATTTAATTAAATGTATAATGTCCTCGGTTTTCTGTGACAGTATTTTACTGTGATACGAGCTACTTGCTGTTTAATGAATTATTAATCAAAATAATCTTATCTTAACTTTGATCAACATCAATAAAAAGCCGTCGTTACTTTCCTACTAACCCAGTACATTACTCTTTATGTACGTAGTTTAAGAGTTGAAGTGATTCATAAATTTATCTCATCTTCTCTGATATGATAATCGATCAGTATAAATCTTATACGTCAGGTCTTTGTGTAAATATTACAGGCGTATTATGTAGTCATCCCTACAATTAAATTAACGCACTCGTTAAACCGTTAAAATTTTATTCTAAAAGAATAATCATAGTTTTGATATGAACATAATAATTAGTTAAAATAAGAAAAATTAAAATTGATAAATTCCTAGAAATTCGAAATGTTTGTATTACATGGAACAACAAATAAAAATTCTAAATTTCTAATAATAATTAGAACACATGAAAAGAAGAATTGGGAAATTCAGACGTTACATGAAGCAACAAATCAAAATTCAAAACTTTAAATGATAATTAGAAAAAATAATGTGTATATTAGGGAGCTGAGATAGTATATAGAGCAACAAACGAAAAACAACTGTGATTTCTTTCCCAAGTATGCTAAAGACCAAAACTACTTTATTATTCATAATTCGGTAAAAATAGAAACAAATTCCATGTTTATTCTATGTCAACCTCTACTCTAAAGCGCCACAATAGCTAATAGAAAAATAATACTTAATTTTGACCTGAAAACTAACAATAAGTGATATTTACATTTGCTAAATTATATTTCAAATCTTCGCCACGAGTCTAATACAATATCGTAGAACCAAAAGTTAATTACGTATACAATAAAAGATCAGTACCTATATAATTTCCACATTATGTAGCATTTAACAGTTCGATGTATAATTCAATTTTTTAGAGGAAAGATTTCCAATACTACTAAAAGTCCTCGTCCGCAAAGAGTTAAAGGAAACGTGAAACAAAGTTGGGGCAATGCGATTTCTCGCGGACGTCTACGCCACTGAACACTCATTACTGACGGTTCACGGTACACCCACACGCGCCACGTCGTGCATAAGTGCGTGTGCGCAAACGCGTGTAAACACTGCATTGGTGCGCACGCGGATCGTTTGAATAATGCGACGCGCAATTACGCGACCGAACGGGACAACGTGATTCGTTCTATGTTCGCGAATCGACTTTGCGAACAGTCTTCTGGCTGAGAATTGTTCCACCTGTGGCACCATTGTACTTTGTCAAAGTCGCAGCAAATCGGATGACCCGCGATGCGTTAAATAGCCGCACGAATCTTACCATTTACATCGCAAAAAAAAACACAAATTGGAAACGCGAGGAATGAAAACTGCTAATTAAAAGGCAATCCTCTGTTGATAAAATTTAAATTTGTAAATTGATTATGCAACGTCATCGATGTAAACTGAGAAGTATCAAAGCTGCGACAATAAAATATTTTTCGATTTTCACCTCTCTCGACCACCATAAAATCAATTATACAGAGAAAACTTGATAATTTCGAAATTATAGAAAGTGCAGAAATTGTAGAGAAGGCAAGAAATTCTCTTTTTAATGATTAATGAGGAGGACATTACAAAAATCAGCTGAACCGTGGTTTTAATGAATGAAAAGCAAATATGACACGAGTATGTTGCACTGGTGATCTTAATCCGGTATTTAATTATTATACGGACTACCTTTAGTTTTAAAAAATAAAATATTCATAAAAATAGTAAGAATAACGATAATAATAATAAAATACTAATAATTTATTAAAATGTTAAATAATTATTAATCCAGACATAATCCAAATGACTGGCCAGCGCAACCTTCTGTTAAGAAACAAAGATTAACCCAATAAGGCCTGTTTAGCCTACTGTGAAGCATAAAATTCGATAAAATCATGAGTCGACGTTAAAAGTTTTAGTGCATGGTATTAACAAATATGAATGTTGCATCGTATACACCAAACGATTGCCTAAAAGTATACTGACACGTTGCCAAGCATTAATAATTCACGAAAATTAGTCGTGCATAGATAGGGTGTGTTAGTGCTTCTACAAAATGTTTACACTTTCGATCTATATAAAGGTTTTTATAAAAAGAATCACTTCTCGCGGAGATGTCTCGCCAAGACTCTGGCGTTAAAGACTTCGCGCTACAAAGTGAAGTGAAACAGTTTGAAAGCGATCGAAGAAGACTGAAGATGTTTACGCGGGTATTTTTTCTTCAGCGTGTCGTTTGATCAGCGAACGATACACGCACTCCAATTCGGTCACAGTGACTTGGATAAAATCCCCACGGATGCGTGGCGAGCACAAAGGCCGCGGAGCATCGCGAGAGAACATCACCAAAGAAGCAATCTAGAGTCCGCTCCGAGGTAAAGGAAGCGGTAAATTAGTCAGGACAGAAATCTTCTATTAATATGCCTGCCCCTTCTCCAGTCTCAGTCTTTTCTGCTCTCCTCTTCGTTTCGCGAGCATCTCGAGCCTTCATTGAAGATGCACTCTAGGCAACACTCTTCCTTTCATATTCATCGCGTTCGTACGACGATAAAAAAAGAGCTATTTAACAGTCGCACCGACGGTCTTAGATGAAATCAGCCCTTCTTTTTTATAGGTTGAATGTTTTCCGAGTAATCCGTTTTAGTTGCTAACGACGGTCTCGCTTGTGAAAGGAAACGAACATTGTACGAGTGTCGGCACTGATTGACCTTTGCGGTTGAATGCCGTCGTAATGGCGACTTTGAGATTCGTAAAATAAAATCGAAAGCTATAAATGAAAAATTTAATTATTTCAATAAGGAGAGATTGTTTATTTAGATTAATTATTTAAACAAAATGGATTTGTGATTTCCTTCGTTTCTAGTATTCAAGACTTCGATGCATAATTCAGTTTCTTATGATAAGACTTTTTAGAAGCTTAGGAAATTCTTGTTCGCGTAATTTTTAATTGTGGACTGCACAGTAAGATGAACAAATGTAATATGTACATGCTAAATTGAAATTTCTGTATTTTCTTTGGATCGAAAAGTGTATAATTTTGATGTAAGAAGAATGGTTCGCGACTCCATTTTTGAAAAGTATGAATCTTTGAGAAGGTATCCTTAAATTTTGTACGGTAGAAATCGATAATGAGATATAATTTCAAAAGATAATCGAATTCAAAACGATAAGAATCTATTAACTCGTCTGTCTATGGCTTACCATTTCTACTCGTACACACTGCACAGTGTTTACTTTCGATACATCAGAATATTACTCATGTTTCTTGCAGACAAAATTACATGAAATACATCATGTATGACCATCGAGAAGTAAACTGTACAAACAAACAGTAGACATTATACTCTGCCTTAATAAAACTCGCTTCAGAAAATCAATTTCGATGAACTCTCTTATCTCGATCAATGTATTCACATATAAAGACAAAAAAAGGAAGGTTTCATATCGGAAAAATGAAGGATACCTCAAATGTCAACCATTCTGTAACTCAATATACAAAACTGCTTTCCCTGTGCGAACTGTAGTCGCAACGAATCACGTTAGTTCGCTCGAAGAAATGCAAAAAAGGAAGAAAATCGTAGCAAACCGTATTTCCATTTGTCACGATCTACCATATTCAAGCGACAGTTACGTGCGATTTGCAGTTACTAATTATAATCACGTTAATCGATCCCGTCGCGTTATTAAGTAAGACCAAGGATCGGCCTGATTATTCCGCGATTGCTTATCTGCCATCCAGGCAAGTCTACAGCGCGCGCGTGCTCAGCCTTCGTGACGGGAACGAAAAATTTCATGCGCAACGCGGAAATCGCGGAGGCACGCGAGATCCTCTCCGCGGCTCTTGCGCATTCGTTCGTATTTCCCGCGTAACGTCGACCGATCGCGTTTCCGCGAAACGGTTGCGGCAACATTTCCTTTTTCAGTCGCTTGGTTTCATCGAAATTCGATTGACACCACGTGAAGAAGAAAGGTTTACGTTTATTTAAAAATAACATTTGTCTTAAATATTTTTATGAAAAAAATCGGTAACCGGAACATATTTGTTATTGACGTTGTAGTTATTAAAATGTAGATAAAATTTGTGCAAAAACTATATGATTAAGAAAATGTGTTTCTGTTATAAATGATAATTATAAGTAGGCGAAATTGTTTTTCGTTGCCGATAAATATTATTTATCAATAATAATTATTATTTGTAATCAGAAAGGTTTTGGAGAAAATATAATTATAAACCAACTGCCCTTGGAGGAAAGAATTATTAGTTTGTAATTTACCGTTCGATCAAAGGGTCTTATTATATTTTCTAAGACTGCTTAAAGAAAATGTTCACCTTTTTAAGTTAATGTTATTATCTTTTGATGTATTTATTTAATTTAAATATTATTTATTAAGTATTTATTTATTAAATATAAACACGAATAAGTTTATATATATATATATATATATATATATATGTTTTTCTTCGAGGAACTTATTTATGACTGATTGTACATGCGCATACGTATAATTAATTAAAGGTTACTTGTAGCCAGTTTAAATACGGTACTGTTACTTCATTGCTTCGTAAAGCTAATAATAATAAGTATCGAATATGATCGAACTTATTCACGTTACAACCTAATAGTTATAACATAAGTCCAATATTGATGCAAGGGATACTTAATGATTATGAACAGGAACAGGAAATGTACGGTGAAGACTTTAATGGTTCAATAATTATAAAGAGATAATTAGATTTAATCGGTATTTATGAGTACCTGAACGAATATTTATATTTTGAACAATGAGATATATAAATAATCTTTTCCCTGTTTAAAATGAAAACCTTTTTTTCTTGATAACGTTCTTTTATATATTGAGATGAGATGAGATAGAAAATTCCAAATATTTTATAGTAAAGATGGGAAGAAAAAAATCAGTATTTTGAATGAGAAAAATTTGACTTTTTAAAGGAAAAAATCTAGATTTTGAAAAAGAAACATCGAAACCTTAAAAGAAAAGAATCTAAATATTAAAATAGAAAAATCTGAATTTTCAGAGAAAAGAGTCAAAATTTTAGAAGATACCGCAGTAGAAAATCCTCCGAGAGGATATTACGGTAATCCACGCACAGTTGCGCAACACGATATAACAGTGTTACGATTCATTTACGTTCGCAGGTGGCGAGAGAGAAGTAGCAGAAGAGAGACACGGTACACGGAGCGAAATGACGAGTCCGTCCGCAGCGTCCTTCCGACAAGATAATTCGACCTTTTCCTTTCTCAGGTAGCCCGGGCACAGAACGCGTGCACCGTGCACACGTTTCTAGTCCAGATTTCGCGTTGCCCACGCGCTGCACTCGCCGGCAGCTGCTTTCAGCTCTGTCCGCCGGCTAGGAAATGCGATTCGTAATTTACTGTGCGTTCGTAGAAACGTAATGATGATTCATACGCGGAAAGAGATTCGTCTCGGTCGAGCGGCGCTCGCGAAAAGCCAGGAATATCGCTCGCTCGACTTGCGTAAATACAACTGAAACCACTCTTGCCCGTAGCTGCCGTGCGTTATGCTACCGAAGTTTCAGCCGCGATGCTCCTCGTGTTATTGCCACAATCCTCGTAGTCTGTTGTCCTCAGGTGTTTTCGTGCGTTAACATTAGAACTACCGTACCGCATACCAGTCAGAATCACTGGTTTTAGTTTTCTTATTTCGCGATTGTTTATTATTATTATTATTATTATTATTATTATTGTTGTTATTGTTATTGATATCTCGAAAATATTGAAAATTCAAAATAGCTTCAAAAATAAACGGTTTCACTTGGATGTTGTAATAAATATCTGAAAAACCGAGAAATATCTACTGTTACAAATTTTATTGTTTTAAATAAATTTTTAATAAGGATTACATGTCAATAGTGTTAAATGCTCGATGATTCGAGTATCAACTAGATAGTTGATCTGTTTCAAACTCTTTTTTGTGTTCGTTCTTTTGATGGATATTAAATTTGATCAACATTATTTTGTAAATGTTTGTGTCGAATTTGATCGATGCAATTATATGAATGTGTATTCTAATTTATTCTTGAAGATCTAGTTTGCAAGGTTTACATGAATGAATAGTTATTTTTGTAGAATTACTAATACTAATAATGTTAATTATTAGGCTTACAAGTACATCTTCATTAATTTACTGGGTTCGATACGTTTGACTTTCTCTTTAGAATGTTTTGATAATCTGCTAAGCGAAGAGTTGTTTTATGTCTCTGGGATTATGGTTTCTTTTAGTCAGTTTTTTTACGAACGATAACATCTACCAGACGATCGTCGATATTTACTTGAGTTATTTACCGTAACATACCCATAAACCTTTGAATTTTCACTTTTACGTTTGCGTTTATTCGAACTTCGCTATTACAATACTTTTGCACTTTTATTTTCAAAGCACAAACCAACGTGAAAGTATGCGAACAATAGAAATTAGAAGGAATGTTGTGAAATTTCCATGAGACCGTACCAAAATGTGTCAAAGAAAATACAAAAACGATTGGACAATATAAGAAGGGAAATATCAAGATGGCTAAGCTAAGGATTAACCCTTTGTACTCGTATATCATGCTGGGGATGACAATACAAATTTGTTCTAGAATGTTGAAAATTCTTTGGAAAAGTACCACACTGTAAAAAATTATAAAAATTAAATCTTATTATAATAATAATAAATAAGATAAATATAAAACGTTGAATTCTACTGCTGTAAATTACTTCAATTCATTCCCTTAAAAATAAATACAAATTTACACCCAACAGCATTGAAAACAAATCAAGTAACGTTGAAACAAAGGGTTAATAAGAAAATATATCCAAAAATTAATTAATCGGCGAATTCTTCGTACCCGGTACCGTTCTACTCAGAATGCATAAGGTATTTTGCAAGAAGACGACGAAACTTTCCGCGGAACACGGAATTCTCAAACCAAAGGGGGGAAAAAATGCGGCAAAAATGTATAAAAAGCTGTAGCTTTTTTTTACCTTCCCGCCGGAGTGCTAATGTAAAGGAAGACTATTAGAAAAGAACGCGAAGGAGTTTATAATGGAGATGGGACGGTACGTGGTGGCCTGTTGATTCACCACAATAATGAGGAAGTGTAGTCAGGGATCCTTGTCTGGAAGGATACCGAGCCTATGACGAAACCACTAAACCGCAAATAGCTAATAGCACTTGCCCGGATGTGTGGAACGCGTAACTACGCTTTTTTCCGAGAGCATCGATGAAATGTCCTCTTCATCTTAAACGGGTGACTGGTCGATGAGAATATCCCGCATTTTCTTCCACCCTTTCAACTTATTTCGCGAATTGTCCGAGTTTACCATTGTCATAACTTCATTTTCGAGATTTTCAATTAACGTTAGTTCGATTTACTTTGGCGGCCGCTGTCACGAACGCGCGATCTTGTTAGTGACTTTGCACTGTGATAGGTTAGGTGATACCGGTATTAGTAAGATAAATTGAAAATATCATTATTATAGTTATAATATAATTATTATATAATTTGAGCGATAAATTCAATGCTTCCTTGATAAATATATTAGTAAAAGTAGATAATTATGACAATTATTAATTTAATTAATAATTAATTCATGAAGGATTACGCGAAAAGTATCAATAATGTTATGAGAATATTTGCGTCAAGGAGTCATTTTGGTTAAACAAGTTTGAAAATAGATGATATTCACTATTTCCTCCTTTTTTTTAGATTCAGGAAATAAGTGATAATTTCTTAGTTCATCCACTGTAATATGCAGTTTAAAAAACAATTCTAGAAAGACTACTATATATAACCGATTTAATTGCCTCGTTATTTATGCACGATTCCATATTTATATGCAAGGCACGTCGAAAAAACACGGCAATAAAGCAAGTTATGTGCGACAAATCAACGTTGATTTACGACACTTTTCCTATTAATTAAATTTTGATTAACATAGATCTTTTTCTTTCGCCAATTATTATGATTAGGATGATTATGATCTGCCGTTGTGGGTTGCATACAAATTACGTCGCATTACAATTTCATAATTAAAATCTAATCAATTTTCTCAAATGAAATCCCCCTTTCACAATTCAGGTAAAATTTTTTCTACAAAATACTATTCCACATGATTTTCAATAAGAAAATGTTTAATATAAATGTTCACAAACGTTTACAACCAACAATGTATTATTATTTCTAACCGTTAACTGCTTGTCCAAATAAAAGAAATTTCTAAAATCACGAGCACTCGTCTAATCACCGCGACGTTATTCGAGTCAGATGTACTTTCCAATTTCACGACATCCTATCTCTATAACGGAAGATTAAAATCAATTATTCAAATCAATATACATCCACCGCACCGGAGCCTTATGCAATTCCGTGTGAATTAATTGCCAGTCGTCAATATCTCATTCGCAGATGCTGATTCATACGGGCGTACATAAAATTCGCCGAGCGAAAGGTAAACGCTCGTTGATAATCATTTTAAGAGATCATCTGAATTATATAATTTATTATCGGCGAACGGGGCTCGGTTACTATTCAAACGAATTACCAAGTCGGAACGTGTTCCGATGCTTATCCGAAACGGCTAATCTAATCCGCGTTATTCGAGTAATGTGTATACTGACACGAATGGATACGTCGGTCGAGAATTTGAGCAAATGAAAATGGCTGATAGCCTGATCAGGCGGCGACGCAATTGACGACGCAGCACACCGATTCGAATTGTTCGCTTTAACGGAAAGTTCGCGCGTGTTTGGTGAGACGCGATTATATTCTTTTGCTGCCTAAACAATTTGTGATCATCCTCTCGTTTTTATAATCTTAACACGTTCGTTAGTAGCACTTATTTCAGTAGTAGCTTTCGCAGCTACAGTATTTCATTAAATGTAACGTATCACCTTTATAAGATAGAAATAAAATTTGAAAATTACGTTAACTTCCTATACGTACACCGTGTGCTATGATTCTAAATAAAAATACATATGACACATCCACAATTATTGCGAAACTATAATTAAATCAAGCTTAATTTCAACCTTTAAGTATGAATCTGAATTTAACCGTTAAGTATGAGGACTCGGTATCTCATTTAAATAAAATAAATAAATAAGTCTATTATATCTGCCACATCGACAATTACTGCCAAACCGCAATTAAATCGTAAGCTTAATTTTAACCGTTAAGTATGGAAATCTGAAAATTACCAATTAATGTTAAATATGCTCAGTTTGTAGCAATCGGTAAGAAAATCTATCGTATTTATTTGTTTTTACTGATTTAAATATCTCTACATAGCAATAGTATTCATTATACAACAACAATTTCACTAGTCTGAAGATTTACGATATTTTATATAGAAATCTTTGAGACCGCATTCCACATTCAAAAGTTAATACGCTTAAAACTGGACAAAAATTATAGTCGAATTGTCCCAAACTTACCCTAAATTGTCGAGTTTGAGTGGCGAACTAAGAAAACTTTAAGAAAATTGGAATCCTCGATCAACCAATTATTATTTATTTATATTATTGACTTATAGAGTTCCTTGAATAAATCGAGTACTCGCACGCCGCTGGCAAAATCCTCTCGAGCGTGACCGGTACGAGCGAATCGTGACTTGCAGTCCGGGAACGAAGTCCCCGCGGACTGTGATATCCTCCAAGCTGTCAATTCATTAGGGTCATCTTCCATCGGCGCACCGATGCACACTTCGCGACTCGATTACCTACATTTTCTAATCGCGCGATTTCGCACGCGTTTTCCGCGTCGAATTGCACCGATTCGATATTCGCATTGAAACCATAAACGTTCCTAGCCCCCTTCTCCGGTTAAAGCTATAAATATTAATGAGGATTAATAAGAATATGCGCTGTCTGTGCATAGCG
The DNA here is from genome assembly GCF_051020985.1 of Nomia melanderi. Taxonomy (NCBI): domain Eukaryota; kingdom Metazoa; phylum Arthropoda; class Insecta; order Hymenoptera; family Halictidae; genus Nomia; species Nomia melanderi. The sequence goes on along the minus strand of NC_135002.1, from coordinate 14,241,011 downwards.
TGCTCCATTAACTCGTAATAATAGACCTGAACATATCATTACTTCGACGTGGTCATGCGGTTTCCTCGACCGGTGTGTTAATACGTTGACTGACATTTTGTGTAAACGTTTTCTTGCTGTGATATAAATGCATTGCAATTATATTTGCATGGTGTACTTTAGTTTTTTTTTCTTTTCGATATAGTTATCAGTGTTTACATATTTATACGTGTTGGAGAAAGCTATAACTCGTTCACTCGTAGGTGCAGGATTTTCAAAGATTCTTGAAGTTAAACAAGCTATACGAGAATTGTTTTACTAGATAGAATATTAAGCATGAAGTTGCAAGACGCTAACAATTCAATAATGTCAAACAAATATTCCCTGCGTCAATAATCAGAATATGAACTACCAAAGACGTTACTGAATTTCTGGGAACCACAAGAAATTCGTTATCAGCGTGCACGTTCTTTCTTGATAATACTTCAAGTATGCAAATAAACTGAAAACCTTACCGTACAATTCGGATATGACTCGATTTCCAGTGCAACAGCACAGAGACAAGTGTCTATTTAGTTTACATCACACATTTACATTGCATACCGACGAATACTAAATTAGTGAAAATATCAGGAATTAACACTTTACTGACCGGTGAATGTTTATAAAAAATGTCTTTCCACTTTAATATGCACAATAACTATAATATATGCAAACCGATAAACACGAGTATACTGGTGACCGGTCAGCAAGGTGTTAAGAAATAAAGCCAACAGAAGGGTCGAAAGAAACTGAAAATAACTCGATCAATCGAATTCCTCGGCACAAGCTAGATCTAGCATTACTTAACGTTAAAATCATCCCCTTCCCGTCGAATGCATCAAATCACACCGTTTCAATAACTCCTCCTCGTATCATGCATCTGCGTACAGCACGTGAGCACGGATCCGTCGAAAGAATGCTGCATACATTACGCGCGCGTGCACATCGACGCGGAAACTAAATTACCGTTCCTTTGTGCGTCGCTCTATTATCGCGGACATGTTCGTTAAACACCGGGAAGATGAAACGGTACGAATGATCGTTTGTCGCGCCGGGCTCGACTAACTCCCGGGGCCACCGCTAATTTCATTGAGAATATTTCAGCGTAGAAACGCCGCGCCGCTCGCCGCTCGCCGCTGGGGGCTGCCACCAGGGGGTTTGGCTAGCGTGTCCGGGGCGGAAAGTTATGTCGTGCTGTAACGGGTGGACGGGTGACGCTCGCAACGCGAACGCGCGCCCGGCTGGCCTCTCCCCGTGTCGTTTTCCCAGGCGACAACACCGGGTTACAAGTTACGCACCGGGCGGCGTGGTGCACGCCAACCGCGGGGTCGGGATCGTGTAACGCGACCGCAAAACTCGTGCACGCGTCGCATTCCCTCTGGCTCCGACTGTTTCGCGACGGTGCTTCTAATCGTCTTGGTCCTAGTCCAGACTGGTGCTGCGGGAGTCTCAGGCTGATTGTGAGTCGCACAGTTAGCGCCGAGTGGTAGGGTTACCGCGAAGTATTTTAAGGGATGGAGATTTCAGGTAGGGTACATCCAACAGAGATGGCACAGTTTTTTAACCCTTTGGGTACGAGCTTTTTAACTCTTTAGAGACAAACTTTCATATTCGAGATACAAAGTTAGCAACAAATGTACAATGTACTGTACGCCTCTCATGTTAGCTCCATCGGTCTTAGGTTTAAAAGTGCACAGAGCTAAGGGACTTTTCTATGCTCGGGCCTCGGCGCGCGCCAATAACGGTCATGCGTCGAAAGCCGGGCGTCGTGAATGGGAGAGTCCCCTTGCCCCTGTGTACTTTTAAACCTATGGCCGAAGGGGCTAACGTGGAAGGTGGACTGTAATTATTAGCATAACAAAAGATCGATGCATCGATCTCTTTTTCTGTAGTGTGATATAACCTTTCTCTTAAGATTCTGAATATCTAAAAAAATCCTTGTTCGCAAAGGGTTAATGAAGTGTTATGTCATAAATGTCATTGATATCTACAACAAAAATATGATAGTAAATATACAGTGTAAGAAGAATAATTAAATTGGCTTATGTGCAAGATTCACTTTGCAGTTTTAGTGTATCACTGGAAACAGTTGAAAGGATAGATATTTGATAATGTAAATGAGATTAGGCCATCTCACTCGGAATTACCCTAACTTTTGGAAGATCTCCCTCCCCCCCATAAAAAGAGGTCTAGTTTGGACTGAAGAAAGCCGTTCAGGAGCAGCTACACGAATTGTTCGGGAACTGAGAGAAATAGTGTTGCGTTCACAGTAGAATTAGATAGTTGGTCGTAAACGGTTAGTGACATGTTCGTTCAGTATTCAATATTGTAGACGCGTCCAAACTCGCGAATAGATTCTCGTTTTCTTAGTTGTACCGCCTTGCCTAGCGAACACTGTTCGCAAAACTACCGACATTGTCGAGCATGTTTGTTGAAGCTTACAATTTTTTGGCCGTATTTCTGTGTGGGCGTGGAAGAAAGTTAGGCACTCTGTCGACGGATCGTCGAGTGCGTGGCGAAATGGCGAGACACTTCAGTGCTACAACCAGTGACAACCAATGGACCTCTACCCACGTGGCGTCGCCGTCAAACATGCGGTACGATGTTCGTAAACGAAGATTCATTGATTTGCAATTTTACAATGGTTTCAGCACTGGAACGTATGGCAATCGTCATTGACATATCAATGTCACCGGTCAATGGAATAATTTCAATGCATAATTCATGAAAAAATAATTTTGACAAATCACGAAATTATTATATGATTTAGTGCTCTATCGAACTTCAATTGAGTTGAGGAAGCTTGATACAAGATTGTAGAATTCTACATTATATTTCATAATTATACGTATAATTACATAAATATGAATAAATAAGAAAACACACGAATAAAACATCAACAAAAATGGTAACACTCCAGCCTCACCCAAAAAGACCAAGCTCAACACCGTAAACCCCGATTACCATGAACCTCAGTGGATTAGCAGAAACAATATTTGTATTCAATCCCTATATCCCATGTCGGGAAACGAAGGACACGTAACAAAGACGAGTAACACAGCGAGTGACCAACGAAGACGGAATCGGAGTCCAGGCATCTTATCTGGAAACGTCAGAAAGAAAGACGTCGCCGGGCCGGCGATGCTTAAAAGAGGCGAGTGTCGGGCGGTTTCCTCGCGGAATCGCAGACCGTTTCCACTGAAGTATTCACGAGGAACGAGCGAGCAAGCGAACAAACGGAGGCGTAAACGCGGGGCAAACGAACGAGGAGGCACGAAACTCGCGCGATGGGAAAAAGGGGTTGAGAAGGCGCAACGACTAAGAAAAGAGTAGGGTGACAAGTGCAACGCGGGACAAAGTCGGCTAGAAGGATGAAAAAGGAACGAGTGGAAAGAGGGAGAAAGAAAGAGAAGGAGAGGGGAAGAGAGACAACGGAGAGACGTGTGCAGACGCGCCAATTACGAACTCGTCCGAAGACGGCCATTAAGAGTCCCGGCAAACAAACGACTTTCCCTTTTTGTCGCAGCCGTGGCTCGATCGTCTTAACGATCATCGGTACACCTTCGCGTGATTTCACCCGGGAGAAGGACCGGCTGTTAGCCCTTCCTTCCTCCTGACTTTCCGATTCGTTTCTTTGTAGCGATTCGCCTGCCTTTGATCTCCGACCGGGGAACGACGCCGACGACGAGCGCACCGTCGTCGTTCCATCCGCCGCTGTCCGGTTCGACCGGATTTCCCAGAGACCCCTATGCGGATCACCCGTGCACCGCTGTCAACCATGTTCTGAACGTTAAACAGCATCCGTGCCGGGGTTGTCCGATTACAAAATTATACCGATTCCCTATTGCCGATCCATCGGTTCTTTGTTTCTCCAATTTTCTGTTTTTGTCTTGCGATTAATAAGTGACGTATGTTCGCTATATATACTTGTAGATAAATATTGGACGCTATTCTATGAAAATTTATTTCAATAGTAATAATGGATAAATGATTAATTCTTATTTGGTTATTTGTTATTCGAGTTATTCGTTATTTGTGTGGGCAAGCTTTATTCGTTATTTACTATTCCGTGGTTATTCGCGTTTATAAGTTCCATTGATAGCAAGGCAATGTAATTTCTTATGTTACTATATGCAGTATTGGATAACAGTCATTCTAAATAACGAATAAAAAATGGCGAATGAATTTTATTGATTTGTTACTTGTGAATAATGAATATTAATTATTCGTAAATAACAATAAGATTGAATTTATTCGTAATTTTGTTATCTACATAAATCATAATAATATGATGAAGCATGGAGCATCTATAAATTATATAAAACGTATAAACTGTATATACACTGTAGAAACTATCCATTCGCAACTTCACATATCACGCGAATTTAGGCATTAAAGATAAGAATGAGATACTATAGTCTAGACGGGAAGTTCTAAAGTCATCTTTACGACTCGATAGTCGATAAAGCAGTAATAGTACTGAAACAATGTGTTATAGACTCGCCAACGGAAGTTAAGGAATAAAACAATTTTAATGAATATGATATCCTTTCCCGCGTGCACACGTAATTAACATAAACTTCTATTGCATGTTTCCTTCCGCCGCTGTAAAGTAAAAGGTACACCCTCCTTGAAACCTATTTAAACTATTTGTTGCACAAGTGATAAAAAGAAACGGATCACGTCAATTCGTCAACGGCGTATCTGTATAAGCAGAAAAAGAAACACTTCAAGCATCTACTACACGAAACGTAAACTTTATTCCTCTGACTGTATTATTACCACGGTAGAAGCTTATTCCTACAAAAAATCAAAATTCCTCTGGCTAATTTTAAAATATTGTATACGTATCAAATACGCTTATAAGGAGTAGGTTCGATCTAACTACTGTAATATTTTTCTATTGAATTTATTCGTGATTACAGCACAGCTCGAAATTCAAAGATAATTCAATCAAACGCAGGTGGTACCGGTTGATCATTAATTATTGATTTATCGGCAGAGTGATTAGTGTATTATCATCTTGTATCTGATATTTACAAACAACGAAGCATCCGCGTCAGTGAAAACGACAGAAAAGTATCATCGAATATTGAGAATTTATTTATTGTATAAACTCTGAGGTAATGGGATAAGAATTTAATAGCTCTCTGACCATATACCGCGAGCGGTATAAGAGAAATTGCATCTGTTTTATAAGCAACGAGTATTTATTTTCTATACATGCATATCGTTTTATGCATTCTGTTATCTTCGTCTATTTTACTTATTGGTAATGTTTTGATGCAATAACGAGTTGATGAGCATGAAAATTGCTGCTAGAAGTTGTATACTTTTACTATAAACTTTAGTTCGCACGCACAGGTATTATTAAAAAGAAGACGTTGATCACAAATGTGCTAACATCATCGCGATGTTAATGTCTGATCGACTGTAACTTTAACATACAAATATACAATTACGTATATTTTCGTGCATAAGTTACCGGAGAGATGAAGATGAAGATGAATCAAAATAAAGTCTCGCAAATTGTAACGACCATAAGTTAATGTAATATAATTTTTTGAAATATATTCATCGTTTTTTTTTTATCAAAATTGCACGTTGTAATATTATATAGAAAATCATATCTAAGTATATGCATCGTGCATAATATTAAGTACTGGATTAAAGTCTGAATTAATGGTGATCCAATTGCTACGTTTTTAATGTTTCTGGATTGTTTTCCATTAAGGCTACTAATAACATTTTCTTATACAATGTATATTTCTTGCAGAATAATTAAATGCTTGATAATTTATGTTTAATTTTGAAATTTAATTTTTAATGTACATGATAAATTAAAAATATTCTAATTTGCAATTTTTCTTCAATTTCATCTGGAAATATGCATGTTGTTGTACGCATTAGATTGAATATTTAAAGAATTAATCGATGAATTTTTAGTGAAGATTTAATTCCCAGCGGGAGAGAGGTGGGAGACTAATTTGTATGGAGATAAGAAGTGAATGAAAATCTTGTCATGAATTTAGTAATGAAAGCATTAAAAATTGCACAAGTTCTTGGCTGCTTAATAACTTTGCTAGAGATTTTTAAAGTCGCAGTAACGTCTTTCCTAACTGGGAATAAAGAAATAAAAAACTAACAGTTAACACAAAAAAATATAAAAAGAAAACTAAAAATAATAAAATCAAAATATAAATATAATAATAAGTAACGTGAAATATTTTGATACTAACTTTTAATACTAAAATTCAAAAAATTTAACTATAAATATTCGTTCATAATTCCTAACACCATGAAAGAAGTCATGGCTAACTACAAATAAACACATTTATCATAATAAAAAGAAAGGAATATCACTATGCCCCATACCTAAGATTACATTTTCGGACATTAATTATACATTTTATCCTGTTGTTTTTACAAATTAATACATACCACATTCAGATATTCAAAACTAGCAACAATATCTACAAAATCTAAAGTCAATCAAGCTGACGAACGTTGTCAACTTACTATCACCAAAGCACAAAACAAGTACTGCATAAAATCGATCATCATCGAACCAAATAAGAAACGTTTACAATTTCCACACTTCTCTGTACAGTACATTTATGAATTCCGCAGCCAAAGCAAATTTAAACGTCGCGACTGCAGTCAATCTAATAATCACGGCGACGCAACAAACAATATCCCGCTTTCAGCCGTGGAACGTGGCGCGTGTTACACGCCGTCTGTGAGAAAGTGCGACAGAACGCGGGGGAAACTGGAATAGCGTACAATCGGCGTGACTGTTTTACGTTTTAATAACGGCAACGATAGGTGGCGGCGATAAGAGGACGCGAAACAGTAAAACCATCAGGAGTCACGGGGAAAAACGTGGGACAACACCTCCGGCGTTGAACAATGAGGCACGCCGTTGCCCGGCACGATTTTCCGAAGGGAAAAACGAAGGGAACTCGTGTACGCGAGCAACGGCTCCGATTGTGCAAAATCCACGCGCGATACATATGTATCAGGAATACATATATTAGCGTGTTAGTAAGTAGCAGAGAGGTAGACCGGGGTCTATCGAGGTCGACCGGTTCTCCAACAGCCGTCAGCCGTTAAGGGACATTGCGACACACGCGCCAGGCCTTCTCTCCCCTCGTTCTCTCTTTCGACTTCTGCACTGCCTAGAACCGCCGAACCCGAGAAACTGCGGATAAACTATACTTATCTTCGATTACCACCGGCCCCCTGACCGCCCTTTTATCTCCGGTCATCTCGACGCGACCAAATATTTTCGCTGATGGGGGTCTACTGGGCTAGAAGAGCATTTTTACAGCGATCTTTGGAATTTCTCTCTTTGCGCTAGAAATATCGGACGGATTAAAGTGAACTTGGATTTTTGCTGATCGAAGTTAGAATTCTTTAGAATTTGAATTTTTGTAGGTTGAAGTTAAACTACTTGAAAATTTGAAGTTTTCTCAACTGAATTTAGGTTGCTTGAAAATGTGGATTCCTGCAAATCGAATTTAGATTTCTACAAATGGAATTTAGATTGATCTAAATTTTGAAGGTCTACAGATCAAATCTACATGGCTTAAAACTTTAGATTTCGAGAAATCGAATTTGGATTTCTTGAGAATTTAGATATCTACGATTCAAATTCAGATTTCTTTTTTCAGAGAACACGCGGATGTATTCCTGAGTAATTATTGAATACATTGATTTGTTAAAGAGCATAGCAATGTCCAAATCAACTGAACTCTTAATAAGTGTTCTTTTATAACTTGTATAAGATACAAAAATACATTATGTATATTTTTGTATTTTCAAAGCGCATACGAAAACATTTATAGAATACAAAAATATGTTATTCACCACTATTAATCGTAGAAGCCGTGGAATTTCATGACGTCAGAAATGTGATGAACACTTGTCCTACATATTGTAACTTTCCTGTTTGTTAGAAAGCAATAAATTAATGACGATAGTTTTATTCGTTGGAAACGTGACTATCTTTGGAACTCCGATCACCTTTTTATGAAACGTTTCGTCTCCGTTGCAAACAATGAAAAACGAATATCTCGATTTTCACTATTCCTTTTGTACAGTTAATTAATCGAGAAAATAGACATTTTTTAAAACTTAATATCAGAAATTTGTTTTCTAAATATTTGAAATTGTTTGATTCCTACAGTACCTATATGAATATGTAGGACGTGTATTCACAAGGACAAGACAGTTCAGTAAGTTCACATATTTCCTCTGGAAACTGCAGAACAAGTTCCGAAAATTAATTTTCGAGAAACGCACGCTACAAGTTTTGCAAACGATTTTATGACGAACAGTCAGGTATTTATGGTACGTATATCAATCTTCTATATCAGGGGTATAAAGAAGTCCTTATTCATGAAACAGGTTATTAAATACCTTATTTCTCGTACCTCTAAAAGTTTTTGTGGTTTCGGCCGTGTCAAACTGTCAACGCTCGAATTGATCAAATCCCAAATTCGCAGTATTTTCTTCATTGATATAAATCCTTTACTAAATACTAATATTATACAATATGTTGCTAGATAAAGTGTTTTCTTCCACAATGTGAAGTGTTTTAGAAAAAAGATTTTCAAAAAAGTTAACAAACGGAGAATAACCGTGAATAAACATCAATTATGGAAAATTATTTATACTGTGTCCGAGAAGAACGAAAATCTTTCACAGAAGAGAGAAAGGCAGGAAAATAAGCGGGAAAATGGGTGAGAAAAGTGTGGAAGAGAAAGTGCTGTTAAAGTACCTAAACACGGAAAAGTGCAGAATTATACGACTCCGCTAACCAGGTGTGTGATTAGAGTTGACTAAGCTACGCAGACTTTCGAGGAAAATTTATTCAAAGGAAATAGAAGAATATCAAAGGAAAAATTAGGGAATGACAGCAGTGAAGTTATTGTACTTCTAACTTGATATTCGTTGAAAGGATTACGATTTTTAGACTAATTATATGATACGATCTCGAGCTCAATTCATTGCACTACTCTTTAGTAGTCCTCGAAAAATCAAAGTTTAAGAAAACAAACGGAAATGTTGATTCTTATAGACGCAAAGAACTTTCTTCATGGATATTTGCTTAGCTAATCAGCAGGACCAGGTAGAAAAGTGCTGGCGCACTTCATTAGCCGTGATTGGCACCGGTACACCTGAACCGAGCGGTCTTCAACTCGCCAGTGCGCATACGTAAATTAGAAGAGGAAAAGTACGGGAGTATGTCGGTTCAATTACTCTAGTGGGATCGTGAGCTTTTGGTCAAGGTCGATGTCTTTTTAATACTAGAGATCAACTCAAATCGACTGATTATTAGACAAGGACTACTTATAGATACTCCCTTATCATATTATTTCTAAAGATTAACCATTTCGAACGATTTCGAGCTTTGATATCGAAAACTGAGAACCCTACGCAGATAACTTAATGAGTCAAATAACGAAAGATAAAGATATGATTTGTTTTCCTAATATTTAAGACTCCGATATGTAATTCAGAGTAATTCGTAATTCAGTTTCATCCGTAAAAGGTTGAGATTTGTATTATTCCTTTCATAGTATTTCCATTAACGAGCAATTTCCTCGAGTTATTTTCCCATTAAATCACAAGATTATCTCATATTCGCTCATTATAAATAACAATTCGAAAATAAGCAAGATCTACGATCACCTTCGTGAAATTTTAGGAATCACTACTTTCGTCTTATTCGAGATTACCATCTACCCGATTAAAGTATAATTTACCGCGTGCCGTGCACGCCGCTGTATCTAAATCCGTTAAATCTCTGAAAGATTCAGCGAAGATCAAAGATCCCCGGGGTTGTCAGTCGCAGGATCACAGCGGCTGGGACAAGCGCCAAGAAAAATATCGGCCTGTCAATTTTCGCTCGAGTTTCTCTTGCTCATTTTCAACGCGGGCAACAAGCGAGCGAGCGAGCGAGCGCCGTAATTACCGGCCAAGCTAATTGTCCCCGGCTGTTTCTTGCGATAACTTCATCAACGTCGATTCCGATCGAGCCCAATTACGATCCCATGGACGTGGCATGGGTCGTGTGCCACCTTCGCGATTGCTTCGCGTGTATCCTTCCTTCTCTTTCGCGCTCGAACGCTGTTGGACAGAGGCTGGAAGATAAAAAAAATTACCGGTCCGCCGCTAAACGCGGACGCCGACGGCCATCGGGCCGGCTTAGTAAAAATGGCGGGCCACGATATATTCTTAACTGCGCGGCGCGGTGGGTTACGTGGTTTCGAAGGCGAGTATTAAAATAACCGACAGATTGTCCGGGCTATAAATCTGACGGCGCGGTATCGCGGCACGGCCGCGCGCGCCGTTTAGTCGGATACCGGTTATTCGAATTTTCAATAACATTTGTTGTTCGATTTCCGATCGCTCGAGCGGCCTCGGTGCCGAGCGTTGTATGAATTAAGTTAAGCGAAATTGCCTGCAAAATTGAGTACAATCAATTTGAGCCTGTTATTATGGATAATCATATGTATGAGTGTGCGAGGTGTTAATTTTCAAGCTGAGAAGTGAAGGAAGATTTTTGTATTGAGATTATCGATTGAAGGAATGAGTCAATTATATATTTAATACTTTCGAGAATCAAAATGTATCCATGTATTAATCTTTTTCAGTAAGTATGATTAACTGTATTTACGTTTATGTTTCGAAGATTGTTTATTATGTGATCGATATAGATCATTCTTTAAAAAAAACAAAATGTTATAAACCGTTTGAGAAATGTATTGCTCGCCAAGACCAAGATTACACCAATTAATCGAGTCATGTGTGAATAATTAATACCATATTTTCGATGTACATAAGATTTTTAAGAAGTAAATGATAAAACGAGCATTACAAAGCCATAATTAGATACCAATCAAACCAATTAGCATATAAACTTCCGTTACCCCAAAGAAACAAAAACAACAAAAACCAAATAACAGAACAAGAAAGATCAAACGAAAAGCCGGTAAATCATACGTGACTTACACGGTCCCACGTGCGCAGCGTAACCAATTAATACTACGCGGATCCGCGTCCTTCTCCGGTGCACCGGAAAAGCTAAAACCGATCGCTCGAAAAACACGAAATATCGTCCGACAGTGGAACAGCAGCGCGAACGGAGAGATTAAAAACGAAAATAGAAGAGAAGGGAAAAAGAACCGACCGAAGCTGGCCAATGCCACGGGTAAATCGAATTCAACAAATCCAGCGATCAATTAAATCGCGGGGTATAATACAACGCGCGGGACACGGTCCGTCGGAACAGAAAACAAAATCAAAACGACCCGGACAAAAGGGAGCGCGCCGCGTGTGCCGCAGTCGTCGCGATGCGATGTGCCAATAATAAAATCCCCCGTGACACGAACTGCAACCGCGGCGCAGCAGTCCGCGCGGAGGAGGACGCAAAAACGCCCCGGGGGGGGGGGGGGGGGGGGCACAGTGTACACCGCGGAGCGCGGGTAAAGACCGCGCCGCGAGAGATCTCGTTCGTGAAAGTAACGGTCCTCGCGTTTGTATTTTTCAATGTAACCACGCCGCTGCGCCGGCCGGCCGGCCGCCCGCCCGCCTGCCGGCGAGTTTATGATTTTGCTTAATTAATGGCCCCCCTGCATCCCCCTGCCGCCATACACGCACGTACGCGCCGCACGAGCACACAAGCGCACGCAAGTACACCGTTCCCCTCCATCCGCGGTGCATCCCTCGGAGCATGTACGCGAGTTACCATCACTCTCCAACCCCCCCGGGGCACGAGTTCAACCCCCCACCCCTTCCAACTCGCTGGCCGACCAGAAACGGCCTGGTGGCCATTAGCCTGCACGGATTGCGCAATTTCGGGAAATTGCGAAGTAATTCGCGGTTGCGGCCACTCTCGGCTTCGAGCAACAGAGGAAGAGTGAATGGGCGAGTGAATGAGGGACGGAGAGAGAGGGAGAGATAGGATGAGAAAGAGAGAGGAGGTGGGAAGAATGAAGGAGTGAGGGAGAAAGAGGAGAGAAAGAGGGGGGAGATCCGTTGCGGATTCTAGGAAAGGATGGCCGTTCAAGCTTTTGCGGACTGACTCGGTTCGACCCCCCACGCCCCGCGCGTTTCGCGGCAATCGATTCGACGAAGAACCGGAAGGGGGACAACGGGGACAATTATCGTGAACACGCTCTGTCTCTCGCCGTTTCTGTCTCACTTTCCCCTGGCACGGTCCCCTACGCCCCTTGTTCTGGGAGTCCAACGCGTTAAGAGTACGTCGGAAGACGATAACTCTATTTGCGGCACCTGGAATCCAGACCCGGTACGATTCTTCGGGAAACTTTTGGTCGTGGATCGGATGAGCTAGACGGAGTTGGAGGATGGAATAACCGAGCCCGGACGTGAAACGATATTTTAATTGAATCGATTCTTCGGTTGGGAGGGAGGACTTCTTGGCTGAGTTCCATGGGAGAAGGCTAACCATACGTTTTGCTACGTATTTAGACGTATTTAGACGTATAGGAACGTTAATTAATCGTTTTAAGACGATTCGGTGGTGTTTGGGTGATGGCGGATGTTGCGGGGGTTAGGCGGCTGTAGGTTGCGATCCTTTCGGGATGGTTCTTTGTGGAGTGTGGGTGATATTCTTGAACAAGATATAAGGAAAATGATTGATTAAATTAATTAAATATATATGATATTTCTTTGGTTGATATTGTTTTTAAGTAATCACGTGTGGTTTGTAGGAGGAAATCATTTTTCTTTGAATTGTTTAGTTACTTGATCATTAAGTAAGATAGTTTTATGTTATACTTTGTATTCTGCGATTAGGAAAATGTTTGTATGAATTATTTGTAAAATAGTTTTCCGTTTTATGTTAAATGAAGTAATTCAAATAAAATTATTGATCCTAAAAATAATTCTATAGTTCTTTTTACAATCTTATAAAATCCATAGTCTATTTCAAACGAAAACCTGGAATCATAATTTTGAATGAGTTTGCATAAAATTTAATCAGTATTTGACTTAACGGATTTTGCTCTGTAATGAATTTTCCGTTAAAACCGTGTAAGTTATTCATCTACTAGGAAGTCTACAAAAAACCGATCAGTCTATCGTAAACTGTTATCAGGAAACATGGCTGACCTACCTCGTGCAAACTGCATTTCTGAAACTATTTTTCAAAGCCGAAGATCCTGAAACAACGTTCACCCGGGATCCTAGAAATTCGTCTGCCACTATACCCCGTACTGTTACTGAATCCTTCCCAAGAACTCACATAATTCTAATTCAAGTTGCAGCAACGGAACAGCACGATGCCGCGAAAGTAAAAACTTATTAAAAAACCAAAAGAAAGAAAAAGAAAAACAAATTAACAAAAAACCAATTAACAAGTAATCGCAAGGAGGACCACACAACTAATCTTAAAACACAAAAGTGTTTAAGGAAACTTATACGATAATATAAAGAAAAAACTTATTCGCTAGCTAACAGTATTTTAAGAATTTCAACAGAGCTTCAACCTTCACCATAATACCATCACCAACCACTAGCGTTAGGCTCAAAAGAAACAAAAAAAAATGAGAAAAACGAAAAATCAAGGAGAACAGTGGTAAAACAAAGTATAGTAGAGAACAAACTAAAAAAAAAGAAAAAGAAAAAGAAAAACAGGTTCTAATGAGCAACCGCGATCGATCGTGGATCGTTAAAAGAGAAAAAGAACAGAGGGGAAAAAATAAAAACGAAATGGCTACAATACCGATGCTATTCTGAGTACTGAGTTCCCAGTCTTTCATGAGGATTTCTCGGGCAGGTCAGGATGACGGCGACGTGGGTACACCTATAATGCAGACAGTGAGATCACACATGTAGAAAACCATGAACGTTTCGGAGTAAATCGTGAGGTCGTCGATTTCTATTCGCTAAGAATCATTTCGGGAAGGACACATGCTGCATGCCCGCTCGAAAACGAAAGGACCGGCAAACATTACGGTATATCGTGTGACAAGCTGCATTACCCTGTTTAGCAAGATCCGATGATAATTGTAACATGTCCGAGGCTCTCGAAGATGTGACATCTTGTTCGACCGCAATTTACTTCGGTCTGAACATCAGTCACGTTTCGCAAGGCTCCGGAAGAGCAGATAAATACATAAATGCCTTATTGCAAGCTGACAACCACCGGTTTCGATGAAACCTTGATAAAATGTAGTTCTCACAGAAGTATTCGGACATACGTTCTTCCTCATTGATCATTATTCACATTCAACGGTAAAAGTAGACATGAAATATTGTTGCATTACTTTTTTTTATCAAGATTGTATAAAAATTTGCAGCCGTCAGTTTGCAGTGCGTTCACATTCTGCCCAATCAGCGATCGTCTTTTTTAATAATACAGCAGATAAATCGCAAAGTTTGCAGGTCCTTCACATATACAAGTTACACTTGAATGTTAAGCTATGTGTCCATTGGGGACAATTACAGATAATTATTATGTTTTCCCATGGCAATTTGTATAATAGAAAATTATGTTCACATTGGAGTACTTAAACTAAACAATCTAGATTACCAAAAATAATACGTGTAATCGAGGTAGGTACATTAAAAATACAATTACTATAACTCTTAAAATTTCTATTCTTACGAAATAAAATTACGGTAACCATTTATTAATTCCTTTAGCCAACCGAAAAAGGAAAAGGTTAATTAAAGTCGTTCGACCAAAATGAGCCCTAGATATGCACGCGAAAATCGCTATCGGTCGTTACGCGACGCATTACGCAAAACTCGGCGAACGGGGCCGATAGCTCGTTTCGCGTTTAACAGACAAACGCGGGCAAATCGCGGATTGCAGGCGGGACGGTGGCGTATCGCGGCGTAATAACAACGTAGTAACGCAGCCGGAGCATTTCTTGCGTTAAGGCTGGAAAGGACCGGACGTCCTGACTTTCACACGGCCGCCGCTGCGCCGCGACGCGCCGCGCTGCGGTGAAATCACCGGCTCATAATCGAGCGACTCGCGGTTACGCTCGCGAGCATCTTCGGAAAGCGTGGAGACGAGCTTGTTCGCGAGCAAACGAGCCGCGTGTTGCGAGCGCAACCGGCGAACGGTTTTCGATATCGAGCGTGAGTGTTACGTAACCAACAGCTACAATCGTCGGCAGTTTCGGGCTCGCGGAACACCGCGCCATCGCGAGCAATTAACGGGGACGTGTTACCGTGAGCCACCCTGTATGTACGGGCAAGTCTCCATTGTCGCGAATACTGAATCGCAGAAATCGATCGCATTATTCGAATATTTAGAATATAAGTTAGTTCTAATTTGTGGAAAATTTACAATAAGAATTTTTAAATATTTATGTTCGCATCATGTTGGATTTAGTAACATTTCATAATTTGTATTAGATTGAATTTACATTACAGTTTCATTTTTATTAATGCCCTGTTATAATTTCCCATTTGTTTTCAATACAGAAATAAAGATTGGATAGGTAAATATAAAGTTAGACAGATTTTCTTTGTCGTTACAAATACAAAATAAGTTTCTTCCTTACTGGAGAAAACATTCTTTAGAATTGTGGAGTTTGAATTTTAAATTTTAATTCTAAATTTCCATTCTTGTTAGAATTTTTATTTTTTCTGCTGCAGATAAGTTTTAATTTATAGTTACAAATTTTGTTACGTAATAGGTATACTTATGAAACTTATTATGCAATGAAAGTTTCGATAAATTATAATGGTTGATTTATGTTCTGCAATATTCTGTGTTGTATTTGTTAAACTATTGAGAAATGATATTGTTCATTTGTACATAGCATGTTGTTAAAGAAATAAAAGACAAATATTTGTTATATAATCTATTACTTTCGTAATAATTATCACATTTATTTATTTAAAATAAAAGTTTATATATTAAAGAAAAATTATTTACTTGGAAGTATTAAATCCACACAGAAAACGAATGCGGATTAAACGTGTGGCCATTTATTCTTTCACAATTATGAGATGGAAATGGTAGGAAATCTCGAACCATGGAACAAGTGGAACACAAAATAATTTTCAAGCTCGTAAATCGAGTAACAGGCGAGAGGCAAGTGCGTGTCACGAAATTAAAAATAGACAGGAGTATCATTCGCATTTTCTGGATATCGTCCGCACTTAAAAGCTGTCAGGACCTTATACTTTTTTAACCGTCATGAACTAATTTATTAAGTAACGAATAACATATCAGTGGAACGTGCAACGAAAAGCGAATTAAAATAGATCAAAAAAAGAAAACATGAGTAGTGAAAATTGAAATACATTAAAAACTGAAGAAATGAATAGTAAATAAAAATAACATTAAAAACTGAAGAAATGAATAGTAAAAATCAACATATATTAAAATATGAAGAAAACAAGCCAAAGAAATGAAAAGTTCCAGTCAAATAAAATTCAGTAAATGATAATATTTTGGACCGAGAAAAAAAGCATTTTTTCATCATTTTTAGTATGTTGCATTTTTTTTGTATATGGAAGAGGTTACTGAAAATATAAGAATCGTTTATGCAAGTATCAAATTTTCGAAATATCGACGGTAAACGGTAAACACTCTACGAATAATGTTATATAATTCATACCGCAAAAGAGCATTAAAAATAATTATCCGAACGCGATTTCAGAGCATTGTGCAAAACATTTTTGCAGAAAAACAACGCAATCGGTTGCGTGATGTTTGGAATATTTGACGCAGTACGGTAATTTGACGTTAAAAATTTCTTTTTATTAAGTCCGAGAGAATTCTGGGAAAAAATTTCGCTCATTGTTTGTATGGTGCTGCACCACAGAATTGTTCAAATTTTCATTATTTTTCTATCGAATATGTTCGGGTTCATGTGCGTTTGTATATTTATAGCGGATATTTTTCCATCACCAGGCCATGAAAATAAAAATACATTCTTAATTTCGTGTGTATGGATTATAATTTGTCGTTAAGCTTTTTATATTGTAATTTATGGAATATTTCACTTTATCGCCACAGCGAGCACAAAGAATATTAATAAATTGTCCAAAGAACGGTAAAAACTTATCGAAACCAATTATCCAACTAATTTTCCTCTACACATTATCACAGCTCCAAAAATATTGTACATAAAGTCTTGAAAATCATCGAAATCACGAATAACTGAAATGATTTCCCACGACTTTGCCACCACATTCAACACGAATGCTTCTAACATATTCAGTTCCTTACAGCACACTTTCAATAATCAAAACCCAGCAATTATTATTCTGCACGAATTTCTCTTTACCAAGCGATACCGAAAGTGGCCGTTTTCGACTATCCCCCTCTTTTACGCGTATCCTCCATTCGTTTGCGTAACAGATACCACAAACAAACCCGTTAAATCGTGTTGCAATTCATTTCAAGCATGAAATCCTTCACAATACACGATTATGTTGTACATGCACAGAACAGTGAACATTGCAAAAATGAAGGTCCGCTCGCGCGAGTGAAGAACAACAGTGAATACTATTTATTTGCTCGTCTATTCCGCCCGGAGCCATCACTGCGCATCCTTTTGTCTCATCCCTTTGGGGGCCGTTAAAAAATCCACGAGAAGCCGGGCTTCTGGGTATAAAGTTGAGTATCCAGGAAAGAATGCGAAGTCTCGAGGAACGCTCTTCTCTACGCGGAAAGGAATTTCGAGGGTGAACCCTGCCTTAGGCATCATCTAGACATCGAGAACGACGCCACGGGGTATTAGAAGGCTACGCGCGCAACAGCGTGATGCGCTCGCGCAGATGAATTTAGATAAGATCCACGGAAAATTGCAACGAGCTTAGAAACATTACGATCCATTATCCTCGTCTCAGTATCGCCTGTTAACGCTGTAATGGCCGTACATTATTTCTGACCTTTCATCTGAATTCATTCCGTGATTTTCGAGTTAGAAAATAAAAGGCGCAAGAGAAAGTTCATGATATCGCCGAAGTCATTAGAAACTATTGTTAGTAATGTTTAAAAGAGAACGAATTAATAATTGAATACATGAGACCATGTAAGAATTATTTATGCAAATGCGAACGAAAAGAATTGAAAGGAGTAATCTTGTTAAATTGTCTTAGGAGTGTCAAAATCAGCATTAATTAACATTGATACTACTATAGCATAGATTCTTCAATCTTCAAATGGAATCTAAAATTTCTAATTTGATAACAGGAGAAAGTGTTTAAAAATCATCAAAAGCTTTAAGGGAGTAGTTACTCTACAAATTGACAAAGACTGAAATTGATGATAAAAACAGTTCCCAGTTTCCTATCCACTAAACAAACATTCACAAAAATCATCTGTTCACTGAAAAAATGCTAAGACACGTATTGTACAGTCCCAACAACAAAATCTACAATGGCGATCGACTCGCAGCGCACCCTACAGCTCGTTTCCCCCACCCGCGTCCCACTTGACCCTACTCAACAAATCACGTAACAAGTATTTCACCGTAACCGTCGAGGATCCAAGCAACATCGAAATAATGACCGTGCTCGTTGGATCGTGACGCTGTAAATGTTACATTCGACTAATTCAAAAAAAGAAGGGAGGAGGAAACAGAAAAAAGAAAGAAAAATGAAAAATCATCGATGTCGTACACACCCGGCGCGAACGTGTGCATGCACGCGCACGTTGCGAACACCCGTTGCACACGGGCGCAATTCAAACGTCTCTTGATGCGCTACCAGCGCAGAAGTCAAGAAGCGTTCCGCGGCTTGAACACGACCTCCATTAGCCTTCTTGATAAGCGTGCTAATTGGTTGACTTCAGTGAATGAGCAATACGCAGCCGGGCCTCTGTTCGCTCCTTTTGCTTCTTCCTCAGTGACCTTTCGATTCCGCCGCGATATCCAGAGGCCCGACGGACCCTGCCCATGTAACATTACCCTGAACTTTCTCTCAAAAATACTCACGATCCGCTACGGGGAAACCGTACAAGCGAACGGGTAAATGTTCTAAGGACTAGTTTCCCGTTGGTGGACAAAAAAGCTATAATGACCAACGCGAAAAGCTGCCTGGGCTTGCGTCGCGAAGTTTCGAGCCAGGGTTCAAAACGGTTATGCTATCTGAACTGGATACCAGAGTCTTGTTAAGTAGGCCACGGAAATTTATGCGTTCACAGTTTATAAAAATCGAAAGAAAAAAATCCTGACACGAGAAATTTCGTCGGATCGGGAACTAAATTACTCGTTATTTTCCTTTTATCGAGGCCACTCATCGTACAAATAGAAATGCATTTAAATTATTATGATCTCCTTGGGGTTTATCTGTGAAAATGTGTATTTGCATGTGGATATAGGTGTATGTTTTATGGATTAATTTATGGAAATTGGAATATCGAAGGGGTATTTCTCTGCTCTATTAGAGTTTCTAACGTATTTCCGAAGAAAAGAAAAATTTCGATTGGGAGTTTTTTGAAAGTTTCGCTTTTGAGAGGTTGAAAACATTATAAACGAATAATATCTGAGGTATAACTGTATGGGTTGAAATAATACTGTAACAGTTACAGGTGAAAAAGGTTTTGATTTTTATTGGTTCCGGTTGCGGTTCTACAGGACTGTTATTAAATCGGATATGTATTGGTTCTATAACGGGTGTACGTCGGTTTTGTTTTAACTAAGTACTAGTGTTAAACCAATCAGTTACATTGGGTGTCTTGTAAATTTATTATGTTCTGTTGATAACTATATTATAAATATTATAATTGTATTAATACTATGCAAATAATTTATTATTGTATTAACATAATTATTTATATATTGTGTATGAATTATTATTGTATTAATATGTTCATAAAGACGGTTGTAAAACAGAAATCGTGTTGATTCCTAATCACAAGA
Source organism: Nomia melanderi (assembly GCF_051020985.1). Lineage (NCBI taxonomy): Eukaryota > Metazoa > Arthropoda > Insecta > Hymenoptera > Halictidae > Nomia > Nomia melanderi. Next base: position 14,221,125 of record NC_135002.1, on the reverse strand, counting down.
CAATTTTACACTTACGAGTGTTTATATGTTCATAGTTCACCGAGAATCAACGAAACGCAAAATTTCACCGGGATATTATACAACTTTAGATCACGTTTTAGTTACAAAACAATTATTGCTGCAAGAAATTGAATTTTTAGTTAGCTCCATTTTCTCCGAAAAAATAAGAATTTACATGATCATTCGTAGTGTAAACACTAATGAATAAACAGTGGATTTTATATACTTATGACAAACACGACTGCATAGAATACAAAGTAGAGAAATGTCTGTAAGAACTGACAAATGATGTAACTTTATTTTCAATTTAATTATCGTTTATTCGAATTACATTACAGAATTCCTATTTTGCACAAAGATCTGCAGTTCACTAATGAACAGACCACCAAGTATCATGCATTTATAAGAAATTTGAAATTACACAGAATCACGCAGAAAATTGCACCGCGGACATAACGAAAAATATGTAAAATATCTGGACTGGAATATTTTTCTATAACATCCATTAGAAATGTAATTTTCCACCGTAGTCCTTATTCTTCTAATTCCATTCTTAAAACATGTAATTTGCATAAAAAAACCGCAGTCCACTAGTTGCAAAATTGCACAGAATGCACGCGACACAAAATAAAAATAGAATAAAATATCCGAAGTGAAATAACTTTTATAATATTTCTCGAAAATGTCACTTTCTACCGCAGTTCGTATTCTCCTAATTCCTCTGTTAAAAAAAAAACTGGAATTTGCATAAAAGACCGCAGCCCGCTAACGAATAACGAACTCGTTTATTTTATTGGACTTCTACGCTCGGCGAGTACGCTGTAAACGCGTCAACGCGCGCCAGCCATGCCCATCGTTTGGTACAGTTTAGATAACACGGTAAGAGGACAGAGGGATGGATGGCAATGGATTACCGGCGCACAATTAACACGACTGAGGTATCCGTTTGATTTTACACAATCCATCCTACAGGTAACCATCCCGGTTTCGCCTCTTCATCACGATAATCCACCTCCTGCGCTCTCCTGGCGGTGGATGCCGGCCCGGCGGAAATGGAAAGCGGCGCGGACCCATTTAATTTGCAAATGCAGATTGCTTTTCATTTTAATATAAATTGTTCGAAACAAAGGCAGTAATTATAGCGTGCTTTTGTCACTTTGAAAATACCGGCGTGTTCGTTAACCCTCGCGAGACCGCGCCGGCCCTTTGCGCCTTTACTCGCCCCTCTATCCCCCAGCCTCTGCTCGCTACTCGTTTCGCCTCTCTTCACGCTGATTATCATAACGGAGACCGAAAGTTAATCGAAATTCGATTACGACTCCGTACACCGGGAAAATAAAAGAAATACCGAGGGGCGTGTTTCTTTAATAAACTGCGGATTTTATGAATCCGCGCAACGTACACGAACGCGTCAGTTGGAACAAAATGCGGAACATTAAAGGAAGGTTTAATCAATTTTTCGGGTTATTCGCGATCAGTGAGAAATACAAGCTGCCGATTGATTTTGATTACTGAAGAAGGGGCTTGAAAACATTTCATTTGAGTAAGGGTTCGCGGTCGGTCTATTTACTTCGACTCATAAAAAATGTTTTTTGATAATTATTATTGTTTCGTAACATTTTTTAGTGGAATCATTGGCTGTATCTTAATATCATTTTTATAAAATGTTAACTTCGAGTTATGACTTTCAGAAATAAATTGCTGACAAAGCTTGTAAATTAATGTACATTCATTAACTTTGCAGAATGTTCTTTTAGCGAATATCCATTAAACTGTAAACGTGAATTCACGCTCTGAAACTTAGACATTAATTTTTCTACATGCTGCGTTTTAAATCTACAACACAAGATCAAAGACCTATAATAAACACTGTTAAAAAAAACCTGTGTTTTTAATGTTGTTGTACACGGATATTCAATGTAATAAGAGATAACTGATTATTAATGTAATAACATGAATTAAAATAATTAGCATACACTGTCTGTTTCCTTCTGCCCCACATAATTTAAAGAAATTCTCTCCTCATTTGTCACCCCTTCTGCCAACCCTACCAACCGTGCCTCGCAATTTACCAAATTGCCATTCTACAAAACGTTAATAATTATTACTCGTTAATGGCAACCTAGGGCGCGCAAACAAAATTTCATTTAGCGTAGAACGAGATAGGTAAGTTGAGTTTAATCGCGCATGAACTGAATGATCACGAGAAACATTAAAACGATAATCCCCGGCGTTACAACGAAAAGCTGTGCTGCAACGACTATCTGCTTTTACACGATAGCACACCTTATAACAATTCATTTAATCAGCCATTCGTGAGTCTGTTACAAATGTTATTAGCAAGTTTCGACGAAGATAATAATAAAATTGTACCATCTGCGCAGATTTCGGTTAATTACGAGGATGCGACGGGCGGGCGAGAAATGTTCGCAAAATAGGGACACAATCCTTGTGGGAGGATCAGAGAAATTATCGTTGTTAAAACGGCAACACTGTCATATCTACGGCACTTCCCCTTGTTCCTTCCTACTCCCTGATGACGTTTTCCGCGGCATACTCTCGTATTATTTGCATTTAAAATGGCCACGGTTGTTTCATACCCCGTCGAGCACGATGTGCGGCCAATTATTTCGTTTCTCAGGGCAAAAAGAGAAACTGTAATCGAAATGCACTGTCAAATCGATACTTCGTAATTCGTATTATGCGACAATTATGCACTGTGTAAGGAAGTTGAACGAATTTAAAGTTCGCGTTGAATTAAGAAGCGGAAAGGTACTATCATTTTAAAGGTATTGTGAGATTCGAGGTAATGAATGTACAGAGGTAATAAAAGCATTAGTTGATTCATTTCATCAGTTCGAAACGTATTGAATTATTTACACGTGACAGGAACTAGATGCAGAAACCACATAAAATCACCGAAAAAAAGAGAAGTTACATCCACGAAGAAACATTGTAATGAAATTGTATTCTTCAATCATATTTGTCTCACATTCTTTGTTTAAATAAAAATCTCAAAAATTCTCTTCGTTTCGAATCCCAAAATATATCTCTCATACGATAATGCTACTAAAAGAGAAAAACTCGACTGTCAACGCATTGACATCACACTTATTAACCTGTCATCAAAAGACACCGACAAATGATGAAAAATCTTTTCTTTGCAAATAGTCAGCGTGTCTATATGCAAATTCAAGTTTTTAAGAACTTAATTAGAACCATATAATTACAACAGAAAAATATGTTTCCTAACAAGTACCATAAAATACAACGCTTCGAATATTCTCCATACTTTTTCGTATCCTATGCATTTCGTAGCAATGTTCACTCTCAGATTTCCCATAAATACATAAAAATTCCGAACGTATTTACAGATGCTTCGAAAATTACACTCTCAGGAAGACATCCTTCAGTGTCCCGATAACGAAATCAATAACACGAGTAGTGATTCTTAAAAATGTCCCTTTTGTTGCACCAGCCAGGTGAAAGTAGCCCCTTAAGTGTCCTCCGTAACGGAGAACGAGTTACGAATAAACAAAACTCCGCCGCGGCAGCAGTTTCACCCTCCATCGACTTCGACAAATAAAGGTAAACGAGCATATCATCGCAATCAGGAGCGAGAAACACGCGATAGAAGGTAACGCGCTCCCATCGCGTCGGGCAAACAAAGAGAAAAGTTTTCCTGGGTTCCGTCTGACGCCGGGCATTCGAATCTCCCGCTACGCGCGCACTGCACGCGGCTGTACAAAGTACCGACACTCGAGTTCAGCCAGCATCACGCTCGTTTTAGTTTCGTTCCGCGCGAACGGCGAACGACGCCCGTGACAAAGCGCGACGATAAAAGGCACTTTGATGAAATGGTTTGATTGCCGGACCGATCAATTACTGCCGTCCCTTTTCTTTTTATTTGTCTTCCTCTTTCCTTCCTTTTTTCTCATCAGACCCTCTCGCCGGATAAAATGAATTCGACCGGTCCTAAAGAAATCGTCGAGTCGATTTGATAATTCGATTGCCGAATCGATGAATACGATCAGTTTGAATAAGTGAAACGGTAGAAGTCGTAGGAGTAACGTTACAAACGCGTTCCCGTTGGAATTATTATTTATAGAGGTTGAAATTGAAGGAAAAGTTCCCTTTTTTAGTGAAATAGAAGATAATGTGTATTTTAATTAATTATATAATGTGGGAAGTATGAAACTTCGATCGTTGTATGTGTGGATATTGGGTAACTCGAAGTAAAACGGCAGAGACAAACTTGTAACGTAACTTGGGAGGCAAGCGCAGTAAAATAATTATAAATAGTTCTCTTATTTGCTGTTGTGTATTTTAATGGATTGAGACACTAAGGAATTTTTTAATCTTTTGAATAGTGAGTTTCATTTTTACTTGATGAACCATTATAAACATATACGTATACGTGTATATTATATATAAAAGTTTAAACATTTTATTTATTTGTTTATATTATTATTAACAATATTTCATAAAATACTAAATATATGTGCAAGTAGCTTTCTTTCTTCTTAAAAATATGGAAAATTTCACATTCAAAAATTGAAACTTCCGCTCGATAAGCTATCATTTCTCTAAAGATCAACAACACTTAAATTCGCCACGTCAGAAACAATATTTGTTAAAACGTTTTAAGAAAACCAATTCATTTTTTATCGCCATGCAAAACCAGTTTACGAAAGAACAGGCACCACAAGTTACTGTAACGAATGACGCATTCAAAACCAGCTTCGATAACTCGAATATATCATTTGTATTTTTACATAGACAAATTAATAATCGCAGCCAAAAACATCATCAAATAGAAAAGAAAGGATTAGAAACAAATTGGAAGTTTCTATTACGATAATCTATTACATAATTTCATTAATTTATATCTTACATATGTAAAACTCCGGTAATAAATCATATTTTATACATTAATTAATTCGAACGCTGTATGACCAGTATGAATTCGACGTTTCATGAACTTTAAACCACTTGAGTTTACAAAAATCACCTTTGATGTAAGAGGAAATATCCTTCCAGATATCGCCCGGGCATAACCACGTAATAACAAGCAAAACATTTAAGCAACGTCGTGTTATTACAGTGGTCAGCATTCAGTCAAGCGTGGCGCAACTAATTAAGCAAGCTTGAAAAATGTTACGGTTCGGAAAATAGCAAACCATTCACGGTAAATTAACTAAAGCTACTGTTTCCATTGGTGAAATGTAGAATGAACCAGACTCGTTTAATAAAATTTTGCATCGAAAAATTTACTAGACTCGTAAACTTCTTTATCGCTTCAGATTATAATAAAAACCACAATGATAATAATAAGAATTTCTTAAACACGAAAAACAATATCTCTTCATCTGTGCTATACTTAAATTAATATCTGTAAAATCACACAATAGTTTTATATCAACACAATGTTAAACTGTTATTTTATAATATCGAGTCAGGCTCACTACGAAGACTTTATAATTAAAGAATATATTCAATTTTCAGTGCATGTCAATTGAAAGAAAATATTATTTTTTGTAACGAAAATTATTATTATTAAAGAATTCTTAAACAGACTCAGCGAAAGAAAAACATCGGAGACATGTAACACCAAGAAAGCGCATTATCTTTTAAGATACTAAAAATTACACACAATTATTTTGTAAGAAATAAAACACTCACAAGAAATAGAATGCCAAAGTCGTACCGATCCGAACGGAAAAATTCTTCGGTAACTCATTCTTCCAACAAACGATCCTATTACTAACAATTCCATAAAAACCGCTGTGTGCCATTTACTAACTTCATTTGCTGTAACGTTCAAGAACAGAATAGAACCCGAACCCAATCGCAAGAAACCTGATTCAAACCCAGCCGACTAAACGACACCTACCTCAACAATCAATAGTCGTCATAGTAAACAAAGGCACAAACGCCTACCCAACATCATAGAAAAGACACTTCGTATTCGTATAAGGTGCTCCATGTCACAGTCAAGAGACGACTCACTAAATACGACATCCATCTCGACACACTGCTTGCCTAATTCGACGAATACAATAAAATCCAAACATACTGCGCGACACAGCCATCGATTCCAGCATGCAGATGGAATCACGCAATTATGTTAATTACCCGTGGCATGTCTCGCGTCTGATATTCCAGTATCGCGCGGCTCGTTACAATAGAGACCAAATTAGAAGGGAGGCCCGATCGGAGGAAGGATCCTGGAAGCATTCGGAGCTACGAATATCTCGTAGTCCATTCAAGGGTGCATAACAGCGGCGGGTGAATTTGCCCGTTTGCCCGCAAGAACGGAGATGCTCGGCTTGTAAACGATGCATGACGACGTTCGACTGTGCCGACAGTCAAGAGTATTCCTCCCCTCTTCCTTGCTGCGTCTTATCCTCATCCCCCTAGCATCCCCTAAACCCATCTATCCATATCTTCCTATTCAATCACATGTATATATCGATAGAACGAAGGAGACAGAGGAAGAAAGAGAGAGAGAGAGAGAGAGGCAGGGAGAGAGGCAGAGAGAGAGAGAGAGAGAGAGAGAGAGAGAGAGAGAGAGAGGCAGGGAGAGAGGCAGAGAGAGAGAGAGAGAGAGAGAGAGAGAGAGAGAGAGAGAGAGAGAGAGAGAGAGAGAGAGAGAGCGAGAGGGAACGAGAGGGAGAGGAGAGGAAGGACAGGGAGGAGAGAGCAGCAGCCGAATTCCTAGCATACCGCGGGGCCAACTGGTTAGCAAGCGATTTACGATATTGTAAACCGATGCGACGGCGGCAGCCGTGCCCACCGCTGAACCTCAATCTAATAGTGGCGACTTCGACCTCCAATGCCAAAGGCACGTCGTCCGGACGGTAACATTGTTCGAGGCAGCTTTTACTTCCGCACGCTCGACGCCTAGCTGCTACCGCTGCCGCTGCTCCGTGCCCGCTCCGACGCCTGTTCGACCCTCAAAGCCTAACCAGATAGCCATTCTCATGGTAATTGTAAACATCCGAGGGATCCGCCGAGGAGAAAATTCGATCGGTTTTGAGGTGGATTGCCGTTACGGCGGGAACTCGGTTGGACAATGTGCGACGCGATGGAAAAATTGTTTTTGGCAGATGTCGCGCGTGTTTCGTAGCGCTAGAGATTGAAAATGTGAGAATGTTGTGTGATTTTGATGGTTGGGATTTGTTGAGTGGGAGTAAACGAGAGTGATATTTTTGTAATTGATACTGAGTCGTGGTTAAAAGATTGTGACTATGAAAGGAATTTTATGTTTCTGCTGTTTCAGAATTAGATGAAATGTGTACTGTCGTCGGTTACGTTAAATGGAATTTGATATTGGAAACATGTGCGTATTAAATATTGTGGAGTTTATACATTGTCAGGAAATAAATTTTTGCATGAAGAATTTGACTCTTCTGATCTAAAAGAAGATTACTTTGTAACTAACACAACGATTAAACAAATACAGATAAATACACTTATTTATAGATGTTGCTTTTAACTCTTCATTCACTTTAAATTCAATTATAAATTCGGTCCACTCAGTTTGGGTATGGATGTGACATTGCAGGATTCATTTCAGGAAAGAGGGAAATTACTTTTCTACCATCAGCCTTTCCGTAGAACTATTCCACCGGGAACCAGCTATCGAACTATGTAAAACGTAGAACTATGTCAACAGCAGCAGAAGTGTTAAAATTACTCAACCCAAACAGAAAATGTTTCAATGATAAAATCCATAACTTTAATTAGTATCGTCATTTCGTTATTATTATAAAATACCAAAAAACATCATTCTTTCTCATCGCAATTCTCCAAATACATCAACAAAACCTATCAGTCTCCAAACCATCAATTCCTAATAACCTTCGAATAAAAAGCAAATCACGAAGAACCACCCTTTTCATGAATCTCTACCGAAACACTCAACAAAAAGTACATCGAGCACAAGTTCTAAATGAACACTTCAACCAAAAAAAGCGTCTCGAAATCGTCCGACACAAGCGAAACCCCGACGCGCCTTTCGAATTCGAAACGTCGACAAATTGGTCGACGCGGATATCGAGTCATTTCCCTGTCTCGATGATCGCGTTTTAACGCGGCGCGCAGTCAGTCCTACCCGGTGACCGTTAAGAGGCGCACTCGAAACGCGTTTCCCGGGAGCGGGACCGAACAGATCCGCCTCTATGCACCGAATAATTAGAAGCGGCGAGTGTGAGCGGGCACGGTGAAAAAAGTGAAACGCCGCGCCACATCGCGCCGGGCGAGAGCCTGTCTGGGAACGGCGAAAGAGAAACAAAGCCGGGCGAAGACAGGGGTGGAAGGGCTGAAGGTAGCCGGGAAACAGGGAAAAGAGAAACAGAGTGGCGCGTCGCGAACGGTAATCTAGTTGCGAGCTTAGCTCGGGGTTGCAGCACGAGCAACCATGCGGAATAATGATACGTAATCGCGAAACTCCCGCCAGCGCGTGTCGCGCGGCCGGCACGTGTTGGTACGCGTGCGTTCCCCAGGCATAGACACTATCCCAGAAGTCATTGTAGAACAAGTGAAACGCAGCCGTGTCATTTACCGCGCGCGCGTTCGCGATCGAAGCGATACAAACCCGGTCCCGCGCGCTGAACAACCCCTAACTTTCCCATTGCTTGTAGTTTCAACGATACTCGACTCCCGCCCCCTCTGTTCCCGACCGCTCGGATACTACCGCTAATTAGAGTTTAATAATGATCCGACCGCGCGTCGGCGTTGAAGAATAAATTTAAAGTGAATCGGCTGGGCAGAGAGATGGTATTGGATTGAGTAATGGGCTCGTTTATAGGCTCGCGGGTTTACTGGCCCGCGATTCGCGGGCAGGTATGTTGAAGTGACATCGGATTTTGATGGAACTTTTGATGGAACGAAGGGAGTTTTCAGGGAAATGTTTGATACGTGATTTTTTTCGTGAGTGATTATGGTGACGAAGTGGGGACTGTTATTGATGTTGGATATGCGATGGAAAACGTGTTTGGCGGAATACCTTGGGAGGTATTTGAATGAGAATAGTATAGGGAAAAAACGAGATACGGGTAAATAGGTATTGATATTTTTACGTTAATTCAAAATATAACAGTTCTTCTATAATCGTAACATGTTAGGCAATTACGTAACGGTGTTATAAAATAAATTTGAAATTATTAAAGACACGAGAGGCTATTGAAAAAATTCAGCTATTGAATATACAGAATCTTCGAACGCGTAAGAATCAGCCGAATTTAATAATTACGCAAAATAATACAGACTATACACAAATTACAATATACAATCTAAACAAATACATAAATATATTCTGTTATTTGCAGGTCATAAAACAAAAACATTTTTCTTCGAACACCGAACTCATTCTCAAACTAAGAAACATGTGTCAAATCCGAATATTCTATCACAACTAATCGCAAATCTCCCCAAATCATCTCGAAAAATCACGACACGCGACAACAAAATCCACGCGGCAAAAACAAACACGCGCGAAGAGACACAGGCGCCAAGCAATTAGCTGAAAGGTAAGTGGCGGTGCGCGCACAATAGGGTACCGTAAAATTCCGTTCAGCGATCTCGTTCCAACCCAAAAACGGACTTCCGTCGAAATAACTGTTAACGTTGCGAATTGCATCCCCGGCATGCACCGTAGCCGCGTGCGGATCGGAAAATTTCAGCTGCAAAGCTACTGCCCGCGGCTCCACTCCCTTCACCTCGAATACCTTGTTCGCCCCTGTCTGTTCCCCTTTTTCATCCCCCACAACCCTCCAACCTCCAACCTCTTCTCTTTCCATCTCGCACACGCATCCCGTTTCAAACATATCTCCGCCTCTGTCCCGCTGTTCGTATGTGCGAACATGTCAGACCGTTTCCCGGTTTCATCCCCCTCCACACACCCCCGCACCACTGTTGCACACTCGACGGTCGAGTGCATACACCTGCAGCCCGCGTACAGTTACATTTTTGCGGTTGACGCAACCGTTCTGTTCATCGTCCACGTAAATATGTGCGTGATTACTTTTAATTCCCTCTATTTGTCGAGCTCGTCCAGCGACGCTCTCTCACCCCCAGCCACCGCTGACCACCTTTTCGTCCCTCTTCCCATTTTTCTCTCCGTCCCGCTTAACGCCGCGCGTCCGCGGTCCCGATTCGTCCCCTTCCAGCGCGAGCGGAGTCTTTTCATCCCTGCACGCGTACAACGACCACCGATTAACCACGCAACCTGTCGCACCCCTTGCAACCCCCTCCTGATGAATCCGCGTTCATTATTCGTTACCTGTTTAAATTGATTCGCGAGAAACGCGACGAGATACTTTTTCACGGTGATTAATAGGGAGCACCGAGGCCTGATGATACTGTTTTCGGTGTTTTGTTCGAGTGGCTGGCGAATGCTTGAGTGAGGTCTCTTTTTCTACACTCGACGTTTACAGTTGCGGGAGATCAATTTTGTGGGATTTTTATATTGGTTACTGGATTTACGGTTGAGAGGTTAGAATAATGTTTGGTTTGGTAATGAACGGTGGTAGTGTTTAATTTTTAGGGGATCAGTATTTGTTTTTAAAAATAGTAGTTCGTTAACTTTCTCTAAATTTTGTTTGAAGTAAAAAATATGCGAAGGCGATGAAAAATGCGTAACTTTGTGGCATTGGTTGCTAACTATCATTATCAAGATTTGTATACAGTCTAACGACTGTTCTCCAATGTTTGAAAAAAGTCTTATAAACAATATCACGCGAATATTGTTAAAAAGTATTTCGCAAAGAATGGGGAAATGTTCTTCTATGTCAACATTTCTATATTGAGTTACATTATTTTTAATAAAATTCAATAGAAAGCTAATCCTTAACACCAGAACCACCGGATCGCTCAAAATATTTCACAATTCTCCTTTTATAAGTATTGAAAATATAACAGATATATCTTCAAAAAATTATTAAAAACATTCATTTAGTAACAATCAAACTGAATGACGCATTAATCGAAATCTGGATAGATGCACTGTGCAGAAAAAATTTAAAAAGTCGGCTTTACTGCTCGGTAGTACTACTGTTAATATTTCCAATGAATAGCTTGAAATAATTTAAAATAGTGCGGTGTTATTGAAGAGAAAATGTGGAAGAAGATGAATGTAGATTAGAGATTTAAAGCCGCATGTTTGAATAAATATTCACGAATATTGCGAGCTAAATGCGAGAACGCTGGGAACGTCTTTAGGCACGTACGATTTCTCGGAAGCGAGGAAAATTATTCCTGAGGGAGGCGTTTCCGAGACGCTCCGAATTTCGTCGCGAAGACACCGCGTGCAGATTCAGCCGCACGAAGCCGCCTCAAGCGCGTCATTCACGGGTTAAGCAACTTTACGCACGTGTTCCTGGCACACGTCTTTCTTTCCTTGGCCGATGTCCAAGTGCCTAAACAGCGTACCGGCGTCTTTAACGGCGCTTCGCCTTAATTATCGAGCCCGATGCGTTACGGCAAATTTACGAGGCGGTCCCGCTTTCTACGTTCGTGAAAACCGAAAGGTTCATTGTCGTCCATTCAGACACCATTTTCGCGAACACGCTCTTTGATTTCCGCTCGCCAAAATTCTCATCCGCTAACGACCTTCCGTTCGTTCGACCAACGTTTGCTTCAAATTTATACAGAAATGTGAAATATTCGTAATATTTTGAAATTCTCAGATTTTATTTACACTCTGATTGCTGAGTTAATCATACACGAGTGGTATGCCACTGTAGAAGCTTTATTCATTATATTACCGTTGGAGTTTCGAAGATGTTGGTACTGTTTGATGCATCTGTGTCCTTTCAAATTCAGTTTTGTGCTATATCTTTTGATAGGTACGTGGTAACGTTTGATAGTAGATTACGGTTATCTGGGATATTGATCTACGGTCAAAGAGGTGGTTTCTAGGTCTGTCCGTAATGGTTTCCAAACTTGAGCTGCGGAATAGTAGCGCCATAAGCTCTTACCATTAAGGAACAGTAATAAAATAGATGTGTTTTTCAGTAGCTCGTCAATTAGTAATTGAAATAAGTCAAATTGTTTATGAATGTTCATAGGAGAAGTCGTTTTCGAATCATCGACTGATTCAAACATTTTGCTAACCATTACAAACAATATCATGGAATTTCATTTGATTTTGTATTACACAACCACTTGTTCTATCTCGTTCAAACCATTGTCCAATTTTAATTTGATAAGCAACAACTCGTAAATAGTCATATCTGATCCCATCAATATTTCTAAAATATAATACAAGGGGCTAGCTGCCAAAATGGACCATGTTACATCGACAAAAAAAGACAAGGATGAGTGTATGAAAGTACGTCGATAAAGCGATCGTAAAATTGTGTTCGTTACACTTTATATTTGTGTTACGAGACCCAAGCAGAAAGATCACGAGGGAGAGAGAGAGAGAGAAATACTTGAAGTATACACACTTACGATTAAAGACTTACATGATTTATACATAATTCCGTTCGAATAATAGTGAATGGAAACATAATTCTTATTGAATATAATGATGCTTATAGTCACATCAATTATTCTTTATTGCTGTAATTGAAGTATCTTCTTGATCTATATTACATCGTTCCATTGTTTTTCAATCATTAAACTATAAAGTATTAAGAACGATTGATACGTATCCTTGCACAAAAATGTCATACCTTTTATGCTCCTGTGCAATAGGATTTTGTTTATGAAAATAGTTTCATTCATTCAAAATTTAATTTCATAAATTACAAAACAAGAAAACTGATATCAAACATTTTTACAAGTATAGTAATAATAACGTCAATATTAATTTCACTCGAGTAGTTTCAAAAATGTTCAAAAAACGTTAAATTCTTTTAGCAATAAAAAATATAATTTAAATTGAATAATATAAGAAGAAAAGAATAGGAAACGGAGTAGTAATATTTTCATAACTGTACTCCAATGGGAGCAATTATTTCTTGCACGGTATCAAGTAATAAGTCGAATATAATTATTGAAAAGTTACACCCGTGCGATAATTAATTAAACAGGAATGAAATGAATTATTCAATATGGCGAATTCGTAAAGGGAAATCGATACGTATCGAGAGTTAACGATAAATGAACGAATCAGGTTCAAAAACGAAATCGGTTGAATTACTGCCACGGATAAACGTGCAGAAACCTCATAGAAATCTCCTGTAACGGTATAGCCATTGCAATAGAAGCGGAAGTTAATCGAGAGATTTTATCTTCCACTCCATAAACGAAGCGCTTCGAGCTTCCTTGGTTTCGCAATGACCGTACATTTGTACAGGGTGGAACTATTCAACTGGAACAAACCAAATGAACGAAAAGCCACAGACACACGGGCAAATATTATAAATTTAGTCCCCAACCCGTGGTACCAACGTCTATTTTCACGCCTGATCTCAACAACGTTGCCCAGTTCCCTAGTTTACGATCGTTCACTTCGACTGACAATTGTTTATATTAACTCTAGAAAGAGTTAGTCTGAAACTATCACGTGAAACACAAGCAAGAAGAAAAATTTCACCAACGTTCGCTTAAGATCATGTATGTTTGGAAAATATTCTGAAAAATATTCTGTAAAACTACTTCTAAGCAAACTTTGCAAGCAAGGTTTGTTTCGAAAATTCTGTTAGTTAAAGATGGGGGTTGTTTAAAAAACAGTATAATGCTATAATAAATCCAGATTTTAAACTATATTTTAAATTGTTCAAAAATATGCAACAACTCTTAAAAATTCGATTCTAATAAGAAAAACAGGTTATCCAAATTCGGTGGGCAAGTCATTAGAAATGAAGTGATTAAAAAGAATACTAGTTTATATACGAATTAAAACAATAAACTGATCGCCAAAAGTCTGTTCCAAAAGACCACCGACAAACGAGTCCCCTTCACCCGCCCCGCTAACTCGAAACACATTCGGCGACCAGTCGCGCGAAGGTTAGCCTGAAATTTAAAACACTAAATTACACGGGGCAAAGGAAAAGGGAAAGATTTTCTTCAAACGTCGTCCCCGTTCAGTCCGTGGTGGAAAGAAAGCCTCGCGTTACGGTACAATTTACAAGCAACAGATGATCTCGCGGTTTAAACAGAGAGAAAAACCCTCCTCCGTCCGTCAACATCTAAAAGACCGGTTACTTATTTAAACGTTAACACTCCCCGGGGACCACGTAAGAGATAAACGTAGAGAGTTCAAAGAACGAAGACTGAAAGCTGCTCTAACATTAAGGTAGAATTCTAGATCAAAGGGAGCTTCTTGATTCTTTAGACGCTACTCGCGCGTGAGAGCTACTTGTACCCGCGCTTAAGCTCCCGCACGCTTTCGAAGTTTTCCCGACCCCGCCAACCCTCGCCTAGCCCCAATTTTTTTCTCCGTTCGTTCCTCTCTCTTTTAGGAGTGCTTTTACGCGAAGGAAATCCAAGGTGTCGTGGTTTATCTTATCCAGGGTGAAATTTAAATCCAACCGGCGTTGCAGCCTGCGTGCGAAGCAGGTTTGGGTGTGTGCGTGTTTGTGTATGTGCGCGGGCGGGTGTATGCGAAGGGATGGCGGCTGTTTTCTTCTTTTCCGAGAGAGAGCTGTCCTCGTGTGGGAGGTCCGCAAGGTGAGCAGATTGTCGGTTGGCTATCGGAAATATTTTCCAGCTCCGAGAATTTATCGGGCGTCTGCCCGGAAATATTTGAAAATTCCTTCGACGCTGAAGCGAAGCGACGGGCATACAAGAAGGCGACCGTGGCAGCGGCTGGAGCTTCTTCTCCGATCCACGATATTCTTCACACCTTAATTAATATCGCGATGGACGAGATTTTCGTTGACGCCCGCAGGACGGTCGGACGGGGTTTTATGTAGACGGTTGAATTCTTGATTAACGAATATGAACGTGCATGTTTGAATGAGATTGAGAATGAGGAGGATGAAAGTATTCGTACCTTGCGAATAAATAGTTTTACATTAGTTTGGGGTAAATTATTTTAAATAAATTTAACGTGAATATTTGGGTTTCTATTTAACATGGGTGATTTTATTTGAATTCGATGTGAATGGTTTTGTTTTAGTGCAATGTATTAGGTGATATTCAGATGATATTTTATGTAAGTAGGTGTGTAAAGAGAAAATGTACGGTTTGTAATGTATTATTTAATTTGAATAATAATTTGTAATATTGTAATGTATTTGGATTTCAGGGCACTTTGAAAACTCGCAATTAAACATTATAATCTCTAGATTCATTATGATTCCAAGTTAAAAATTTCGTGATTTTATTTTGTGAAATTTATGTAGATTAAGAATTAATTTGATTATTTTCTTACTTCAGTAAGTGTTTGAGCTATCACAAGCAAGGTACAGTTTTTGAAACATCCTTTATAAAACACAAAATAATTAACTGAAAATATATATTTACAATCACTGCGTAAATTAATTCTATAGTAAAGATGCCTGATAAATAAATTAAAATAAATACGTTAAATAAACTATTTATTAATTTAAAATAATTATATCTTCAAAATTACCAATTAACCACACCGCATGATTTTCAAGTAAATAAACTAAAACAAAATAAATAAATCACTTGCTGTTATCTTTATAAAGCTCTTCATTCTGCTACCAAGGAAAAATCACGATAAAATCGTCGATGAACTCCTCGGGTATTTACTTTGCCAGGTGGAATCACTGATTATAATGGGAAAATACTGTAGCCGAGCTGTCGAATGGCAGATCGAACAGCGACCTCATGGAAATGAAGAGAAACGAGAGGGACTCGATAGCCACGGACATACCACCCTCGGTAATATAAGGTGGCGGAATAGATTACGGCCCCTTCACCCTCGATAGTACTTCTCTTCTGTTGGGGAGGATTGCCGCCCTTATTGCGAAGACCATGGGTTTATTGCGAATGACTATGTGCCTCGTTCAGGATCCCGCCGATTTATGAGGACATATAAGCGCATACCACGCACAAATTTCCCCATTAATGACCTACCCTACATTTATTCCTCTTTCGTCACTTTCTTGTCACTTTCCTATTATACGTTTACTAGACCGATTTTGAGAACCCCATTGTTACAAATATGAGGTATATTCAACTTACTAATCGTCTATAGGGGTTATAAGATAAGGGTCATCTCATAAATAATGGAAGTTTTCCATTTGCACGAAATGCAGGTTTCAAAGCATTTTTGAAAGCATCTTTAAACAAAATAATTCTACATCTTATTTCTTGGTTAAATAATTTTCAAATGGCCATTGAAATCAAATATTTGACAACAAAGGAGAGGTGTAAATATTGAAAGAAATTTTCTCACTAAAATAGTTTCTATATTTCAAACATTAATTCTTAATTTTTTTCAGACTGACATGTCACTCATATTCGAACGACACGTTACTCAAAATACGAGTTCAATATTTTTCTAGTATTTCATTCATTTCGTTCATCTTTCGGTTATCCAGAAACAGTGTCTGTATTGTCTATATTCACAGGAATATAGTAGAATTTTATTACTTCAAGCGTCCATGGTCAATCGTCCGTGCACCATAAAAAAATGCGAGCTACGAATTTAATAGCACATATTGAGAAACTATTTTTCAAAGAGTCTGCGCCACGAGTGTCTACGCTTATCCCATGTTTCACTTTCTTTTTACACGTGCGAAAGGAATCTTCTGAAATTATTCCAGTTTAAAAGGAAAGCCTGTCTCATTAAAATTACTGCGGGTGTAGTACAGACGATGGCTGTATGCGAAGAAAATAAAAAGAATTGCCTTTGTTTAAATATGAATGCTATTTCAACGCGGTAAATCGATAAATCCACAATGAACGGTGCCTGTGTGACGACCCTGAAGCACCCCTTCAGGATCACACTTGTTGCTCGGCACCCTTGATCCGTAAAGTCACCCCTTCGGGCGGCCCTTTTTCCACGGACAGAGGGTCGAGTATTAAAAGAATTTACGAAGCAATCTTCGACCTTGTTCGTACGTGCCTCGATGACGATTCTTCTGTGAGAAGATCCAAATTGCTATTTGTATTTCATTTGCCTCGTTTAACATTCTACCGGCGTCGCGGGACTTCGTTCGGACGTACAATTGGTCTCAAAAGTATACACCCGACAATTTTCAAATATTTGAAACAGGGAAATATGAAGCTTTAATATTTTACGGACGTTCGCTTGTTCGTCAGTTGAAATTAGAGAGAGTTTCCAAAAAATTAACAATTTTAATTTACATTTGCTATGAAGAGAATGCAGATAAACCGAAAATATGAGAGTCGATGATGAACTGTTATAGATATGTGAAAATGAGTAACGTTTGTTGCAATAATTAGAAAAATCGTAGATTTTCAACGTGTTAATGTAAAATATAATCATGCAGTTCCTTCATTACTTATTGTAATTTCTGGTGGATACGAAAGAAACATTCGTCATTTCTGTCAGAAATGGAATCTTGAATAATATCTATAAATTACACGACCTACATTCTTCTTTTGAATTTTTAGAACATGACAAATGTATATACAACTTCTGCCACTCATTGTAAATTCTCATTCAGCCATACGATGAACAAAGAACAAAATATATCATTTGAAATCCCCATTCTCGAGAAATTCGAAAATATTATAAGTCAAAGAATATTTATGGTTGCATATTTCATTTCGCCAAAATAAAAAGCGGAGAAACCCTTGTCTCTTCAGCAGTCTACAAAAAATTTGTTACACGTACAATTAGCATCCACATTCCACTGAATATAATCTAAATATTTAACATAAAAGTAAATAATTATCCTGAAGAAAACAACTTAAAACGCTTCCCCTAACTCACAATTAAATCCCTCGATTTCGAAAGTTTCGCCGACGTGCGACGCTGCCCATCAAACATGTCCGATCCGGCTTCACGATAATTTGTTAAATAATCGTGTTTACGCCCATCGAGGAAGTTAGAGCAGCATTGATTGAGAACGAGAGGCGAGCAACGGAGCAAACCGTTTCCGTTCATCGATTCACCTCTGGAACCCTTTTTCTTTCACCCTCGACTTCGCCCGGCACCTCTTCTCCTCGATTTCCATTATTGGCAAAGCGATAACTCGGTACGTCGGCCATAAATCAAACTGCCAGAGTGTTTCATCTAGCCTCACCTACTACAGGAAGCTCCCACTGGCAGCTCCTTCATCCTCTGGCAAATGATCCGCGACGGTTCGTTTTTTATTTACGATCAACCGCATCGTGAAAAATAAATCCACGTCTCCGGTACTCTGACGCCGGTACCCTCTAGGCCCCGGATATAACTGTTCCTCTCTTTTGCACCTCGGGACACTTTAATACCAGAACCGCCGCCTGTGCAGTCGAATCGATGGGTTTCCATTTTCTTATACAAATCGACGGAGCCCGTTCATCCGAGATTTCGATCGACTCGCATTTTAGAGCGCTCATTAGGGCGCCGATTTATTTAATAATTTCTTAGAAACGTATTTGCGCCGTCTCGACGACTGTGAAGAAAGAAATCTTCAGACGGGTCGTTTTGAACTGTCCGGTGGTTCTAATATTAATCGGAGAGATATGAACACTTAACGTGTTCCTCAGTTTTTAACTGAATTGCAAAAACTCAGGAGTCTTTGAGAAAATTCGAGTTAATCCTCGTATAGAGGTCGCTTTTTCTCGCGTCGGTATTTTAAATCCACAATAAATGTTGTACGATGAGAAGTACGCGAAATATGTAGAACATATTTAGAAAATGCAATTCGTGTAACAAAATAATATCGCGGGAATGCTTTCGGTATAAATAAAATAATAAAAACATTTACATGTGTTTTTATCGTAATATCAGGAATTAATTTTACGCTGCAAGATTTGAAATAAGTAGAACATCTAAATTTGCTGTCGGACTTTACAGTTTGAGAAAAAAAAATTCATTGATCTATTCGTTGAATCGATTGAGAAGTAACAGAAAAAAATGAACGGAAACTAATTTATAGGAACAACTGGATACCAGAATTCCGACAATTTCAATTTATAGTAAACATGAATTCATAAGAAAATTAATCAAAGAATGACAATCTATTAGCACTTAATGTTTCAAAATATTATTTCAAATATAATCAAATATTTAATATAAATGATCTAGCAGAAGAAATATCCTACGAAATAATGGCATTGCACTTAATTCTAACAATATATAAAAAAGCGTTAATTTTTATTAAGTATCCAAATATTTTTGAATCTTAATTATAATTTTTAATGTCTAATAAATAATAATAATAATGAATTAATTTAATTATCCATTATCATAGAAAAAAAATAGAACAGAAAAATTTCTGAAATCGTTCAAGCGTCAGCCTGCGTGACCACACATATCGCGGAAACGCGTCGGAAGAAACAGAGTCGTCGTGAAATTATAAAGAACTTTAATTTCGACCAATTACCGTCTAACGTTGCCAGCAACAGTACCGTTTCAAAGCGGCAAACAGTTTGTTGTCTTTTAATTTCACTCTATTTTTGTCTCGTAACGTGATAAAACAGCTAGAAATCATAAAAGAAAAATGTTTCCTCGGAGGTAGCAGTAATTAAATTAGACATCAATCTGTACACGGCGGAAGGGCCGGGTGTCACCTAATGACTTCCAATGACTCCCGGCGCAATGGTGCAGATCAATTTTAATCGCTCGGCTATTAACCGAACAGGCCAATTTTAATCAGACGAGCGTCATTAACACCGGAATGTACGCCGGGGAACAAAGTACCGTTCTCTAAAAGCTAATATCTAGCTTTTTCAACGAGCGCGCTTGTCCTTTGAGGCGCACCTTGAACTTTAACGTTACAGAATGAATTACCTTTTCCGTGAACGCAAGACCACTAGCGCGTTCTTACATTCCTCGCGTTTTACTCAGTTCCTTCTTTTCAATTAACTGACGATTGTGACAGGTTGAAATGTTTGAACTTGGTATCGACGTGTGGTTTTCTTGCTCCCCGATTAAGGGGTCACCGTTTTCAGCTGTAATATAATATCTATTGTCCGTTGGTTTCGAAGAGATCTACGTGAAACTCTACGTTCATTTTTAATTAAACGTATCATGGTTCCTTAGGGTTGTAATTACAACAGCGAATTGGCTAATAAATAAGTATATAAATACGATAGTAATTACTGCTAGATCAAAATGGCACTGATTTTGTCAACAAAAGATTTAAATCTAGAGACAGCTGAAAGTTACTGATAGTATATTAATTTTAATTATAAATATTTAATTTTTTATTATATAACTTAATAGTTTTATATTGTCCTGTTATACTAAAACAAAACTTTTCAATATCAAAACAGAAGCAAAACACTAAATTAAGCAGTATTAAATGGGTCACCCATTATATCGCAGTCCAATGAAAAGTCGTACACAAGACAAGTGAGAATCAATTGAATCATGTTTATTGAAAATGGATTACATTAGCATTGACACTGAACACAAATGCTCACCCAATTCGGTCACAAAAATGCGTCCCTTAATTTCATCAAACAAACTGCTTAATCCTCATGCAGGCCTAAAAGAAATCATGCGGCAAGCAGTTGAATCATTGATCGAAGATCTAACACACTGTCTGCCAGTATAAAAACATTAACCCCAAAAACCAACTCACTTTCCTTCATTTACTATCATAATTCAAAGAACCCAGTTTCAAACATATTTTATACAAATCGTACGCGTCTTAAATACTTTTTGAAAATCGTTCATTTACATTTGAACAACAAAGCCTCTAATGAAAATAGAGTGAATACCATTCATACAAAAATGAAATGTCACCCAACATGTTAAAGAAAACAATTATAAACTCTGAAATATTAGAATTCAAACGGTTCGTGGCTTCAGGTGAATGGCGCGCGTGGTATCAGGTCAATGAGCACCACTGACGACCACCTTGAGAGAAAGAGAGAGATCGAGCGAGCAGCCACGGAACAGAGAAACGAAGAACCCGTCGTTGGAGGCGGCGGGTGGGGAGGGTTTAGGTTAGGATGCGCCAGGCCAGGAAATGCACTTGACGCAGCGTCGTCGTGGAGGATGAGTCATCGGAGATACGGAAAACCGGTTCGCCACGGCTATAAGCCTCCCCGCCCTCCTCTCTCCGCTCGCCACACCTACCGCCACGACGTTCTCCGCTCCTCGCCGCATCCAATTCTCTCTTCTAACTTCTGTCACTCTTTCTTTCCTCCGTTCCTTTTCTTCGGGCAGTCAGCACTTCCCTGCCCCTGCCGCCGCTGCCGTGAACAGCTACCTAACCACCTTAACCCCCTCCCGATCCTCGCCGATAGTGGGACTAAAGGTGGATCTCCCGGTATCGTCAATCGTCACTTTGTCACACCGCGTACGGTTCGTACCGTTTGCACAACGGGTGTCCGAGAAAGAATCACCACTGCCAGAGGGGAATCGCACTGGTTACATTCGTTTCCGATTTTTTTACTGATTGTAGAGGGACGCGGGCTACAGTTTTAAGGAGGTGTGGAGGGGGAAGATGATGGTTTATGGAGATGATGGAAGGTTTTGTTAGGAAACAATGGGTAAATGTGCGGCTTGAATTAAAAGTTACTTTAGTTTTGGGAATTCTTTCTGAATAAGAGTAGTCTATGTATCAATGTTATATGGCTTAATTCGAAGTTATCGTCATCAGAAATTGTTCATAGCTAACGACATAACGGTTATTGCAATTAACTGAGAATTTAAAAATATCTGAACTACAAACATCTTTTATTCTTTCAAAAAGGAAAAGAAGAATTAATTTCTTAAGCACTCAAATTCGACTGTACAGATTTCACAGTTTAAAAAATAACTGGCCCTCTTCGAATCTATGTCTCTGTAGACCTCTAATCTTTAGTTACTTTAGCGTAATAAGATAGACATGAGTCGATATTTTCAAAACGTCACAGTAAAAAGGCCCCTGCAGGACCTCCCCCACCATTACTGATTCCGCCACCACAAGATCGTAACATCCTGCACTCTACATCAAAGCTGACGAACTTCTGTTCCACCAGGAGCCGTACATGTCCCCGCCACGGTTAACAGGTTCTCCCACTAGTCGGCCAACTGGCCACCCCCACTATGCTTCATGACATTAGCACATATTATATAACACATATATCACGCGCACAGCCCATATAACAGTTGACGGTTGATAAAAAGGGACAAGGAAATATGATAAAGACGAGTTGAGTAGGCACGGAGGCGGCTATTCCCCTACGCTTCAACGGAACAGGAAAGTAGGAGAGGCAGCCACATGCGGCCCTCAATCCCAGAACTCAACTCTACACCGTGGGCCCGTCGTATGCGAGCTTTAACACGTTGAGCGCAACGTCGGTCCCTAGGACCCGACAGTATTAAATTTAAGGAACAATACTTTGCAAATCATTACATATGATATAAATATGATATTAACCCTCCGCCGACAATACGGTTTTTCATCCATATAGCCATCGATATGGGCCTATAATGGACAGGCTTAATTTTTTATTATTGCGAGTTCTGTAAAAATCTGAAAATATTCTAAGATACTTAGCATAGTCTCCAAGTTAATATATAAATGACACTTCAGCGAAATTTTCATTTCATTTTACAACAGAAATTAAAACTCGTGCTGAAAACATGAAGAAATCAGATTTTCGACTGGCCTTTAATAGTCCATATTGCCGGTGAAGGGTGAAAAAATTTGTTCATGTCCTTTGTAATGAATGTCATTACAATGAATGTCATTGTAAACAAAAAAAAACTTTTTCTATTATGTCCGTTTTTACGTTAAAACGTCATTTTTGAATCCACGTGTCTAAATGGTAAGCAAAGCAAAACCGAGTTTAATGTGTTAATCCTTGGTGGTCCTTTTTTTAAAACGAATTTTATAAAGCTCACCTGAAAGTCTTATATTGTAAAACGATATTTAATTATTAAAGAGATTATTTTACATTAGTAGAAAAATCTGAACTGTGACCAAGA
This sequence comes from Nomia melanderi, assembly GCF_051020985.1. NCBI lineage: Eukaryota > Metazoa > Arthropoda > Insecta > Hymenoptera > Halictidae > Nomia > Nomia melanderi. Next base: position 14,198,159 of record NC_135002.1, on the reverse strand, counting down.
TTTCATTCATCGCGAGTTATTTAATTTTACAGTAAATTAAACGTCACAGAGTCGGATTATTTAGAGATTTAATAGAAATTTGTAACGCGGTGTCACGAACTGTACGTGGCAATAATTTGGTTCCGTGATATTGCAGTCGTGAACATTGAATCCAATATCAAGATAACGCGATATCTGATCCTCACGAGGACAAAAGTCATGACATTTCGTGTTGTTTCTGTAAAAGTCGCGGTTTACGTGAAAACGTACCTTTACTCGCGCGTGAATCTGATTTTCCACATTCCGTTTCAGACGCCATTTTCTATTATCCGCAGTAAACGCAGAGTTCTTAGTTTATTGTCTTTTACTACCAGTATTATTTTTTACTAACCTTTCTACTGCATTACGACGCGCATACGTATACCTCTTGACAATTTCACATAATTTGAAACATTTACTGTTTTATTAAACTAATACAATAATAGAAATATCCTCCATATCGTAACGTAACAATTGATCGAATCATATTTTCAAAAATATTTTCTCTTTTAACGATACAATTCAATGTTTAAAAATGAATATATTGATATGCTTCAATGTAATATAGAGTAGCAAAAATGGCTAAAAACAATGGGCTAATAATGATAAATAATAATGACAATAATGATAATAAACACTAAATCGTATGCAGTACTATAAGTTCAGTTTCCCACCTTAACGTTGCTATAACTCGATTGAGCCTATCTTAGCATAATTCATAATAGATTCACAATATATGCAATTGTAGTATTGTTATAATATTATTTTACATTATTTTATTTTTGAAATAACAGGTGTTGAAGGGTGGTGATATAATCGTGCACATATTACAGTTCTGCAGCGAAAATGGCAAGAGAAAATATAGTCGAGTTGGGAATCACTGCCACACATTTCGTCAAACTATTTCGTTTCTGAATTGAAAAATAACCGTGACTCGTAGCTTTTTAAGGTACTTCCTATAGAATCCATATATATTTATAGAAATACCGAATTCTATGTATTTATAAAAATATATAAACGGTCCATCCTACTGGTCTATCCTATGGTGTAGTCAAATTTTCTTCTACAGTCTTAGCTCTATAAAAAAGTTGCAAAATATCGGTAAACATTGATGCACGTTTGGTCTCCAATTTACTTAAATCATAACTGAAATATATTTATGTATTCAAAACATAATTATAACTGACACTATCTTGTTTAGGAAAGTTCCCAAAACACTTTTATGCAAAAAATAACTAAGTGACTATTAGTATTAAGATATAACATACATTATAGTTGAAAATTTACATTTAAAAAAAAACGAAAGGCATTAAGCAAAAATAATTTTTAAACTTGCATTCAACGAAAGAAAGAATTTACAAAAAAAGACTCCTACTGCGTGTTAAAGATCAAAAGTTAAAATTTGTTTAACGGTGTAAACTTCTTCAAATAAACTTATACGTTATGGAATCGTTCGTTATTTAATCGGTTTTCTAAAGAATCCTCTGCGATTTAAACTGAAAATATTGTGCTCGAATAAGCTTAAAGTTCAAGTAAACTGAAACTGGGTCCTAGTCGCAGATCCTAACCTCCCTCAACGATCACCCCTAACCTTCCCAAGCTGGCCATCGGATCACTTCCCCGATCCTTAATGGACGAGGCAGCTATTATATCTCCAGGTGCGAGTTACTTAGAACGAGAGATGTCGACTCTGAACTACGGCAATAAATCCTACGGGACGTCTCCAGGTAGACGATGGCCTGGGATCGTCTTACTACAAGTTATAACGTTCGTTCGGATCGTATCCAGTGACGCAAGAATCCGAGCACTCGGCAGACCTTGTTTGGCAGATCACTTGTATTCTAACGAGCGGTTTGCGAATTACTCCATTACTGCATTATGTTTAATAGGCTTGTTTGTTTCGGATATGCTATTATCTTTTTTCAAACTTCCCTTTCTGGAGCAGTTGACTAATATAAATTTCAATATTCCTCTTTGATTTTTGTATTTACAGGAGTGGATGATAATAGGTTTAATAATAGGTTTTTAATTGTAGATGAAACGTATTAAATTTTGCATTTTGGAAGACACATTTGAACTATTAAATTGTTCTACTATTTCGAATTATTTTTGTTCTTTATCAACAGCACAATGCTATAATATTTTGCCTATACTAATTTCTTCGTTTTTTCATATTGCAGTCCATGTTTTTTTTTAAATATTTTCACTTTTAGTCGTTGGAATTACAGTTAGGAGTCACTATATATAAAATATCTTTTAAATTAATTTTCCTGTTATGTGCAACCTATTATCAGACAATTTGAATAAAAAACTGACACACAATTTCTGTCGATGCCTTTCTATACTCCAAATATAGCGAGGAAAGTCACAGAAGGCTAAGAAAATGCATCCAACGCAGAGGCGTAATATTTCACGTGCAAATTGCCTAGAAATAAGACAAAGAGCACCGTGGAAGATCTATTGTACATAAGAACGCATCAAGTCTAAATCGAATCCAAGTAAATCTCGATCAGCACTCCGAAACGTCAGCAGGTTGAAAGAAGAATTATTTAAAGTCACGACTTCGTAGAATCCGCATTGCGTTCGACTGCAAAAACTTCGCATACATTGTCGTGCGGCGTTCCGAAATCCACTGACCTTCTATTGTTTACCGACAAATCGCCGCTCGCCGCGGTTTCACTGCTTGCTACCTTTTGCACCGGTTTACCGATCTGAAGACGGAGTAAAAAGACAGAGAGAGAAGGACAGGACAAAGGAGCGCGAAAGAAGGAGAGAAAAGAGCAAAGGGAAGGAGAGGGAAGAAAGCAGAGATCGAAAGAGAAAGAGAGAGAAAGAGAGAAAGTGAGCATTCGTGTTCATCTCGCGAAGTCGGCACGAATCTCGCCAGAGCTTGGCTGGCATCGATGCATCTTGACCTTTTTCTTGACCCCTTCAAATGTCATTAAACCAGCGGCCGGCACGATCTCGTTAGAAAAGGCCTTGAGTGGAAACTTCGTTGCCTCATCGACCGGTCTTCTCCCGTTGGCGGATATTAAAAACCGAATGAGTAACGATTACTCGTTAAACGGTACCACCGCTGCGAATTTCGGAACGGTGAACGGAAGAACGGAAACACGTTTCCTGATAGTGACTCGGCGTTTGCGCTTTTGACGTCATAATTATCCGTTCGTTAGCTGAATCGAGTAGTACCGACAATAACAATGGAACAATTATTGGATTATTGCCTTTTGTTTTTGGCATTATTGCAGGATCTTTGGTCGTGCACCATCTGTTGTTGTCTTTCTCGCAAAACTGGGGAATGTAATTCTTTGTAGAATAATGATGGGATAATTTAAATAACGACATTATGTAACGAGGAATATTATTAGTATAATGCAGATATTTTTCATCGGTCAGAAAATTATTTTTACGACTTTAATTATTTTAATCATGCCGACGAATTCTTTAGATTAGATTTAATATGTTAGTATGTATGTTCTTATTTTTTCAATAAGATCGTATGTACATGAATAAACTAAGGATCGTAGCAGGGTTAATAGTAATCATAATCATGTTCTTATTGGCAATAAGAACAAAAACAAATACACAATGAGCTACATGAATCGTTTAAAACATAATTAACTGTAGAAAAGGACGAACAATGTAATACAAAGAAAATTCGTTTTAAGATAGTTTATGGAGAAATTTCAAGGTTATCGGTAATTGGAATACTTCGTACATTCCGATAACATTTATCTGATCCCATTCGCTTGGTCCATCATGTACAGAAAGTGGTCAGTATCTTAAACTCACTTTAAAAGAATGGAAACAGACAATTAAATTAAGTTATCACATAGAAGATAATGATCAGCTAATTATTTACGGTTAAACTAAATAATGCGGAATATTGTAGAATATAAATTTCTCCGGTTATATGAATTTTAAGTGTGACTGCAATAGAAAAGATAACCGCGTTCGCTTTTGTTCCATTAGTAGATTTGTATTTGAAAATGTTCGAGAGAAATTATTGGACTCATTATGTAGAAGTATTAATAAATTCAATAAGGTTATCAATGTTTCATCGCCGTTATGCATTTTTCATTCCAATACGAGGAAATCATTAGTCTTAAAGAAAAGCTACTGGAAACAATAGGCGACAAGCGTTAAGTGAAACAAATGAGATAAATTTGTAAATAAGAAACTCTTGGACGTTAAAAATTCTTTTTTTTGGTAATAGCTTTTTCCTTGTATTAGCGATTAAAAGAGAAGAATTTAAAAAAATAAGGCAATAGGAATTTAATTCATTGAATTTGTAAAGTTTGCCAAAAACAAAGACTCATGCATCAAGTAAAAAATCCTATAACATACGTTATAAAAACGTTATATAACGTACAATATTAAATATAGGCACAGCATATTAATTGTTTATTCTCCTTTAATCATTCCTTCTTCTGTTTCAGTGTACATTTACATGTTTTACCAATTGTCAATAACTAAATCAAGTTACTTTGAAATCACTCAGACAGAAAAAAAATCAGATATATTACCGAAAATCTACAAGTGAAATCAAATCATTTCACAAAATACATAGAAAGGTATTTATCATGCAAAAATAGAGAACCAACTATTAAATAATATCACTGAAAATTTTAAAATGAGATCCAAAACATTTCACAATATTTATCACACAACAGTTGAGGAACCAGCGCCAAAAAATACCCAAAACAGCATAGTAAAAGAGCCAACAGAACCAGAAAATTTCAATTTTCCCAAAAATATGTGACCAACATTTGCCAACAGTACCTATACAAACGTGACGCGAATCGTGAAACTGATAACCGCGAACAAGAATGAACAGGCTCGCATCTTGAACAGATAGATCAGTAGGATTCAAAGGAAGCTGCGACCTGAAATTGAAGCCCCCGAGTCGAAGAGTCAAAAACGATACAAATTCGAAGGGCTCGCGTCACGAACTGTCCATTGTTTCACGCGAACGCCGGCTCGCAGACCGATAAATTAGATTCCGAAATGGGTAGTAAAACGAAGCTGCGGTTTACGAGCTTCGTCGAAGCGGGACGCGGTACACTTTGGTGCAGGTTTACAAATACGCGGATCAATTCCAGGTTTATCGTTCGACAGCGGCGATTGGTTCGATCCCCGTCGTTGCATCCATACGTAAAATGCAGTTCCAATACGAGCGCGCCGGGGCGTAATACGCAACACGCGTATTCTATGTGGAAATACATATTCATGCATTATATATACATGTATACATACATATACGTATGTGTACACATATTTAGATATACGTATATACATAATGCACATAGATTCTATATTCCCGGTGTGTATCGCCATAATAATTCAGTGCCGAGCGTCGCTCTCTCCAGTGACCGCAACCTGCAGCGCCGACAAAATACGAGCAAATCGACTGTCGCGGCTATTTTCTGCCCAGTTACGTAAATTAATACTGGGAACGATACTCAGTTTATTGTTTAATCAATCACGGAAGCGAGCCGTAAACGATTTTAAGCCGATTGAGACATGCTCCGCCAAACCCACTCATAATGGAGAGGCAATAATGCTAAGAATCTTTCCGACGAGGCGAAAGCGATGAAAAAGTCCCATTAAAATAAGAAAACGTTACGTGCACCGGCGATATATCGTACTCGAAGTGTTCCCTTACGCGTAACTCATTTAGATTGTAGAGTTGCCTATGAATCCGCGAATCGTTGGGCGAATCATTTTACGTCATTTTTCGTTTAGTTTCAATCAGTTTTATGCGTATCGGAGTCCAAACTTCCGACTTTTCGTGAGTTTCTTTAGCTCTACATGAATACGACGGAGATGCTGTTTTTTAAAATAGAAAACTGCTTGGTCATCTGTCTTTGAAACGATTGAATTATAGAAAATTTTCTTTTTAGTGTGAAGATGCATTTTAATGACGCTGAAGTGTGTTATATAAAACGATAACAAGCACCGAGTATCGATTTAATCCCTTGTCAGACATGTGGTCATGATTTAAAATTGAATTTAATAAATACAGAATACGAACGTTATTCGCTATTTTGAATATCGCAAATAAATGTAAATGTACGATGAACACAGAATCCTTTTCTCACGTAACAAATTATCGATGATAACATAGCTCTGCTAACTGCATTAACAAGTAATTGAAAAAATATAAAACTCTTTAGACTTTTTTCAAATGTTTTATATTTAAAACAACAATAATAATAAAGCTTACTTCGCGCTATTTTATATAGTTATTCGATTAAAGCTGCAGCTCTCACAATGAATTAATTTACAAATCAATATACATACACCACTGCATCAGTTTTCTCTATGTTTTGTTTTGTGGCATATACAGTCACCACGAATTCACGAAAAGCAATATTAAACCTATTTAATTTCATTAAATTCAGGAGTATGATTTAATTTTTCTATGAAACGAAAAACTTCTGTTATTATGTATTAAATGACAATAATTTTATATTCATAAACAAATAATAAGAACACGACTAATATTCGATTCGAAGTTCGCAAACAACACTGTTCACCGAGAAAATTCGATAATTTCGCTCATTGTATTCTCAGTATCGCGAGAATCGAAGTGCAACCGTTCATTCCCCGAGACGCGGAAAAATCTTGCCGACGCGCGGTGGAAGTTTCTTTATACGTGGCGGCCGGCCGGTTAATTGCGATTAGAGAGAGCAGATTACGAATTCGCTCATAAGAGAATTTCGCGCTGATGGCGACGCCGTTACACATGTACCCCACGAAATGCACGCCGGTACGTGTGCTCCCGAGGCACGATGGAAAACGGTGATCGCAACAGCGGCACGCAAAGCGAGCCGACAAAGGCGTCTTATCGCAGCTAATTTATATTTCAAAAGGTTACTGGTACCATCGAAAGAACGTAGAAACTCCCGATGCTATTCGCGGCTAAATTCTCCCCGTCGAACGATATATCAACGCTGCGGCCAATTTCGAGGACGAGCGCGGCAATTCCGCTGGTCAGTCGAGGGTCGAATGATCCTTTCTTCATTTTTCTTTCATTTTTCATTCCGTTTCCTTTCGCTTCTATATTTCGAAGTGCAACACGATCGATATGCGGTTCATTACTCGACTCGAATTGTTGCGGTGTATCCTTAATTAAGAGGTGAATTATAGGAAACGCGAAGAAAAGTTCTTCGGATTGTTGTTCCCGTTATACAATTTTATGCGTTCGCGACGGCCTCGAATGTCCTGAGATTTTAAGGACATTTAAACCTTTCAGGACGAATGTCCAAGCTTTCGTAAGTTAAATTGAAACTTGTAAGCAAACGATTTAATTATTTGAATAATAAAAGATTAACGCGTAGATTCCCTTTTTTATAGTATCTACGAGTTTTATGTACGATTTAGCTTTTCCCAGCGAAGACTTCGAATACTTTGAAAAACACTTGGCTGTAAAGAGTTAAAATTCTTTGGTGAAATGAAAACTACTTGAGATGAAATTTATCGTGTTCGTCTTTTAACATGAATCAGAATTTAACGGTTTTTGAGACTTTCGAATAGACGTTTTTTATTTATATTTTTCATCAGATACAGTGCTGGAATAATTCAATTTTTGAAAATTTGACTGCCCAACAAAACAATGCAAAAACGTTTGAAAACATATTCTAGAACCGCTTGAAATTAATTTAGAGATATTTGATTTCTGCCAATATCACGGCTAAATCATTGCCATGCGCAGGAAGTTGTGGCATGCTTAATCTTCGAATTAATCATTAACACACTCAGAGCCTTGTGACTCATATTATGTTGATTAGACTGATTTTGACTCACGATTCTTTGCACATGTTTCGAAGTAACAAATATAAACAGAACATTTCATTTCGTGTTTCAGTCAATGAAGCCATTCGTTTTTGGACAATAAATATAATCACTTTATAAAGATATAAACATAAAGGATTTTTCGAAAAATACATGTAGAATTTTTACAATACCTAAATACGAACTGCTTAATATTTCAAAAGAAATAAAATTACATAATCAAACCGTTATATTTATTAGTTAAATTATTTGGTGTAAATGATATTATCAATATTTGAATAATCACTTTCAAATATTGATTACACACAGAAATATAATAGTATCAATATTTAAACAATAATTTCAAATATTAATTACACAAAAAAACTAGTGTCTAATGTCTAGCAACAAAATGTAACTAACAAAGGAGATAATAAGGAAAAAGAATAATCATCAGCCCGAAAGACAAAACGAATGATTCGAAATTATTGGAACCAGCTAAAGCAGAAAACTGCAAAAATAAGAAACGAACAAATTTTCCAGCACACGCGTATCGATTTCAAATTTTTCAGCTCATCGATCATCAGCCACCTCCGTGCCTTCAGAACAATCAGCTTTCAGGAAAGGACACAGGTTTCTCGTGTTGCGTATTGTTCAATTCCTCAGCCAGGATATCATGCATCATCTTTTGAACTTAAAAAGTATCTGTTCGATCTTCCAGGATTTCCGTGCAACGCGTCTTACACAATCCTCGCAAATCGTCGTAAATCATGTCGACGTGTTGCGTGGGCGGCTGAGAAATACGCTTGTCTCGACGGTGCATACCTACGTTTTACAACATTTTTGCGTACTCAACGGTATCCATACAATAACGAGTAACGATAACGACAAGAAGAAGCGCTTCGCCGCGTGTCCCATTGAACGAGTTCGAATCGCCCCGAGACAAACCGAGAAAGCACAGTGGAACTCTTCGCGAACCGTAATGCTCTTGACTTTTTATTCCAGAATTCGTATCGACATTTATCGATTCGACTTAGGTTTGTTTTCATTATTTATGACAGTGACGTTCATCGAAATTTATTGAAACAGTTAAATGCACATGGCTAATATATTCGAATATATTTAGAAAATAGAATCGTGTTATGTCATACGATTATGACGTTACGAATAAATACAAAGGCAGTCAGTAAAATATATAGTATACCGAATCGTTAAATGACGATTTTGTAAAAAATGTCACTCGAGAATTTATTCAAAGGAAATGTTACATTTATTCATAAGGTCGTTGAATATGAAACGACATTCGACATCGCATTGAAATTGACACTCTGTGTCAACAGATCGTACGTTTTCTAGATAGTAATTTATTGCATTAAAATATTGCAATTCAAGAGTAACGCTGTATGTATACACGTATAGAAGAATTATTCGTCTAATAAAATATGGTGATAAGTTAGAAGTATGTTATACAATAAAATTAACTTTCTCGAAGTGTGGGAAGTGAAGCCCAAAGTTAACTAATATCCGAATATCAAATGCGACAAAATGAAAACTTGTAATTTTACAAGAAAACTCGGTGCTCTAAAAGACAGTATACCAAGGAAGAAGTTAAATTTAGTTATTATGTATACGTAACCTGGAACTGCATCTACCCAGTATGCAAGTGTACCTCTCGAAATTATACAAGGTGGTCAAAAAGGTCAGCATAATGTGAAAGACTTACCTGAAACAAAAAAGGATAATAATGATTAGTTATACCATAGTGCTTTATTTGATTGATTATATTACTATACTTTAATTTCTTTACTTTACATTACTTTATTATTGAATTACATTATCATTTATCTTTCAACTTATTTCGCATAAAGCAAAATAATTAAACGCCCTATAAAATTCATAATGAAAAAAATGAAAAACAGAGATTTTATTATTCGAAAAAAAGTACTTGAGCTTCCGTTCAAAATTTAATAATAATAATGAAAACTGTCATGGAAAGCATTAGATAGTTTGCTAAGAATTTCGATTACAATTGATGTAGAGAAATGTATGAAATTACTGAAGGAAACAAGTAAAGGATCGTAGAACGTGTAAATTCCATTGCAAAGAAATTGAACAGAATAAATTGCAAACCAAACCGGACATTAATTTTTAAGTGACGGACTTATTTCATGACACGAGGTCCACATAACCTGCGGTTTCCTTTTCCCGTCAACCGTTTTAATGATGCGTCCGAGAAGCTTGGTTAATGAAAGAGACCGTCAATTTGAAGGGCCGTAACGCACGCCTTTTCGTTATTTCTCATAATCGCCCACACTTGGCTACTCGCCAACTTCGAAACCCAGGTTTACCGGGAATCGAAAATAATTACGTCTTCCTCCTTCGTGTTTCTTCGCTTCCTATTGTCGTGCTACAGTAATAAACGTCTTAAATAGTTACACGTATACGGCAAAAAGAAACGATTACCTCAATTCACAATTTGTCTAATTATTTAATCATATGTCCCCTTCGAAATCAAACATCTTAATTTGATATATCTTTTCAAATATGAAACAGTTTGTTAGATGTAGAAATTTGATGACCTTTGGAAACAAAATTTATCGCTAATTATTTTTGAGGAAAAATCGAAAATGTTGACAGAGAAATGTTTAACTTTAAAATAGGTTTGTAATTAATTGCATAAGAATGTTTGGAATTTATTTAAACATTTAAATAATAGATACAAAACATTCTAAGTAATTTATCGTGAAAACGCGGATATTGAATCCTGTTAAAATATTTTCAGTGCTTTTAATAAACTATTGGCCGAGATTAAATTTAAAATGATTGCGTTTGAAAATTCATTTCAGGCGTGATCAATTAATGTTTCTTAATATTTTAGTGTCATACATAATATTTTAACGATCGGTGTCACGTAAACGTGACTTGATCAGAGGACAATTATCTGTTGCGTCACGCAAACATGATTTTGCTGTTTTCAAGTCTACCATACTAAATTAAGATACTCAATTCCAACATAATGTACCCAGATATAATATTTTCTACTAACAGAGGAGGATAAATCGTGTGCTTTAAAAAATGATGGCTTCATTAGTCTCTAAGCAACAAGTATATCGTTCATTTGATAAAAGTAGATAAAAGATACATCTTAGACGGAAAATTAATGAAACCTTAAAATAGTGGAGAAATATTAAAATTAAACACGGGATGGATTAAACGAAAAGGCACCGAATTAATTTCCCAGGCCAATGCGAATAATTTAAAACCACGAAGTCAGGTGATTCAGCTTGTACAGTAAGTTTCTTATTCCTACGATTTCTAATTGGTGCATAAAATTTAATGAGCACAAGGATTTCAGGAAATGCCAGACGATTATTCTACAAATTACGCACAAATAAAAGATCCGCCATAACTCTGCGTTTATGTAAAGACATTAGACACGTACGTGAAAGTAGAGGGAGGTATCCATGAGAACATGTAGGTTAGGGCCCCACAAGTTTGTACCTACGTAAATACGCGGACCGACAAATTTATGCAGCCGTACATTTTTATAGAGCCGTCTGTAGGAACTGGAATTAAATAAAATTCAATTTTCCTCGCAAATAATTTCTGCAGGAAAAAAGTAAAATAAAAGTAAAATAAAGATGCACTGAACTCTGTTAGAATATCTTGTTTCGTAATGCTGCGAGGATTTTTATACGCTGCGAACGTATAAATTTTTGCTGTCTATTTGCATGATATGAATCAGAGAAATGTGCGCTGCACACATTTGCAATGATATAACGCAAGTTTCAGTTTTATAATCAACGGAACACCATTCCACGTGCGTCGTGTTAACCAATGCAAACAATGAACAGTCGAAAATATTAGGAAGAAGAGAGGAAACTCTTTACGTTGGTAATAAAAGTTGATACGATTCATTCACAAGTCCAACTGACCCATTCTATTTTTTTAGATATTTAAAAATTTTAATTACTTTTCGGTAGTTACAACTTCAACACTAAAACCACATTCGTTAAAATCACAGGTTTCAGTTCCCCTAATCCGCAATTATTGATAACTCAAGAGTACGAAATATCCGAGACGACTTTAAGAATAAATAGTTCCACTTGTTAGAATTTTCATAAGCATTACATATAAATCACGATAATTATACAAAATATATTACACAAATAACTGAGCATTTAACACGATCAATATCTAATCCTTACAAAAATTGTAACAATAGCTTTTTTCCAGTTTCATCATACACTGATCGTAGTATCGAAACAAAACTATTTATTCATTAAATCGCTTCAAATGTTCACCGCGTTTACTATATCGAGACTTGCGAAACCTAAAAACTGAAGCTCTTCGTTATGACGAGCACGGTTAATCTACTGTTGAATTCCTAAAAATTCATCCTTCGACGGTCGAAAATGATTTGGTGCGCAATACGTTGCACGTCGAGAACGTGTACACACCGACAATTTTGCGGCATGTTGCGCAACGAACGGAACGCAAAAATACACGGGCCACTATATCGATCGATGTGTAACCGATGAATCTAATAATGGCCCCGATTATTCAAGATCGACGGCGATCCACACGGCGCGGAGCGCGCGCGATCGCGAATCAACAGCTGGGAAGATATTTTCCCCGATGCGATGGTCGAGACGCGAGGTAGGCGTGCGCGTGGGCCCGTACCTATCCGCGATTTAAATATTTAAACTGTGCTTAAACGTCAGCAGAGCTACGCTTCCATTATTCGCTCAAGTAATAATTCCCCGTCCGCGGGTAAACTCGCCTGGGAAAATCAAACCGGCTGTGAATCATCCTCCCACTAACTACGCCCGAACGTTCGTAAAAATTCAATCAATGCTATCCGCGACTGGCAGAGAGTACCATTGACTTCGCGCGCTGACGATTAGACCGTGGATTCAATGCATACGCGAGCGACCGCAAGGAATACAATGGGATAAAGGTGTATAATTCTACGTGTCGCGAAAATAACGCGACTCGGTTCGACGCGCGAATCTTCCTATGGCTCTTACGTCCCTGTTACTCGTATGGAATAGCTTGATTTTCTTGTAATTTTATATTCGAACGGTTAATCTTTGAGAGTATAATGTTTGACTCGCGGTCTTGTATCGTGAAAGATGCGTGTAAGTAGATTTCAATGCACTTTTCAGAAATAGATGGTTTTTATAGATCTTAAAGGGTTTTCTTCCATCACGCTCCGTTTCTGGGAAATTTAATATTCAAAAGAACATTGAAGTTATATATTTGAAACATATCTAAACGTTTACTGTAGGTGTTATGTAAACGTTTATAACTTTTTTTTTCGGTAGTTAAAAGGTTCTTATAAGAATACGGTAGGTGTGAGAATATACGTGATAATTAAATAATTTTGTAGAACGCAAACGATCATAAATACTAGATAAATCTTCGAATTCACATTTAGTTAACAAGAAATAATCCTCAATGGAAAATGTTTAAAGCGAGTCAGTCAGTTGAAGTTGGATCGACCACTCGCCACGCGAGACCTATTACTAGAATTTGTAATTTTGCCAATAGCTTACGTGATATTGAGACTTCTTTGAATCAATCACCTCCCCAAGGTGCTCTGTCCTTTAAGCTATTTTAAATGACTAATTTTATACCTCTGTCCTATCTTCTTTCAAAACATCGCGCGTTACTTGTTCACTTTACATTGTAGCATAATTATTCATTGTCATTATAACAACGTATTTCAACAATTAAGAAACTGTAGTAACCCTTATCAGATGTATCTTAACAAGTAATGTAATTTCATTAATTCAATTCTTACAGTTATTAATATCATTATTAATAAAAGTACCCAAAGAAAACACTATTTCAATATTCAAAAAAATTCCTTGAAAATTTTCTTTCACGAATTGCTACGAAAGAAATAGGATTAAAAAAAGAACAATTCAATCGAGAAAAACACAATGAAATGAAATTGTTCTATTCTGGGACAAGTATTTTTGTGGGAACAGCTTTATTAGTCACCGGGGAACAGCTTTCAAACGGTTCTAGGATCAACCGGAAACGAGATAATCGAAATTGCACGCGAGCCAAAAAGCGAAGCCGTGGCGGCCGACTTTGTGTAGAAAGGAAAATGCATTCAGAGCCGATTCTGCTCGATGGGCTTAAGCCACTTGCCAAAGTCCCCACCATTGTGGAAACTTCATTCATGGTTTGCACGCAAACGTGTACAGGTGCATGTTTATTCGGTCGCCGCGTCGACGTAACGTGCAAAAATATCAGCTGACGTTATACAGGATGTTTCACGAAACACGAACGCTGCTTCCAACAAATTGTCTCATACATAGAAAATATATGTACGTTGATTTTAATAAAATTTGAGAGAAGACAGTTCTCAGAAAAATATTAAACGTGTATAGAAAAGAAAAAGAATATTGGCACGAACCAGCTTTTGCAATGTTACTGTGTGGCATTGCGTAAACCTGTCAGGTATGCCATTTTTGATCCAATCACATTTTAAAATACAACTTTCGAAAAAGTTGGAATATATCATAATTTATTATTGTTAAAATTTGAATTATTATGTAAAAATGATCGAAGATTTTAGGGGACTTTATTTTGTACTTTAGAAAGTCAAACCATATATCAATGTAGTTTTGAAGAATCGCAGCAGCCTTCATTAGTCTGTTTTACTAAACATTCAAACGTTTAACAGATTGACATTTATTTCGAGAGTTCCAGTAACAATGATACCGTTGCACTCTGGGAATGCTCCACCCAATGATTAATCTAATTTCAACAATAAAATGACAAAGCTTCGGGGTATTCAACTGCTGATGAGAGATCCGTATTTTCCTTTAATTAGAGACAGTACTTAATTAAAAGCTCCTCTGCAAACAACAGATTTGAATAATGAAATCGGTACCTTTGGTCAATCAATCCACTGCGGTACCATCGTTTAAAGAGTCCTTCATAAACAATGATTGAACTATAGTAACAGCGTCTTTATCGTACACGTTAAATCTGATAATGGCGTAAATATGAAAGGAAGCAAGATGTGTAAAATATTTAGAAATCGATAGACAACACAACTTTAAGAAAGCACTTGAAATAGAGTAAAATAAAGAAGAAAATAGAACTCGATTATTCACTTCCATTCATTCTGAATTCTCATCTTGACTACACTTAAATATTCGTTCGTTGATATCATTCATTCATCGACGTACAATTCCACAGAACAAATATGAGACCTACACAGTGCACGCGTGAAAAGAGAGGAAAAGGATACAGGTGTATGGTAAAGAAAGCTTTGGAGGTAGCAAATATCTACCGAAATCTATGGTGAAATTTTTCGCAAACAGATTCATGTTTGTTTGAAATTACTAAACGACTATAAAACCAATAGACTAGTTGTCAATCATCAACTTCTCGCAAAAGTAAGTTTCCTAATTTCAAACAATATTTTATAAAAGTGTGAGTTTGTTTAAAAATTGTGCTTTCTGTAGTATAGACGGACAGTAAATAAATAAGTAAATAATTGAAATTATAATTGACCTTCATCAACCAAGTCGAAAAGAAATTCGAAATATTGTCAACTTTTGAGGCTGGTTGATTAAAATGACCCCATTAGTTTTAAAAAAAGATCATTATCCAGAAGATACATTAGCGCAGGAAATGAATAAATATCTTATTTCAAGATCTCACAGTTCTATTCGAAGCGACCCTATTTTCAACGACCAGTCGGGTACTTTCCACAAGTAAACGGGGTGAACGAATGCTTGTCAATTTGAGAGTTTTACTCTAGAGAGCTACTCGAATTCACTAGCATTAAGCAGAAGTGTAGACTTGAGGCACGAGCATACTGCAAATCTATTCTCGAGTGAACACGTGGATCTAACGCAAATCCACTTAATGATTCGAGTGATCATGCTTTGTGACAGCTAGAAACATCCTCCCCAAGTGCGAAAGGTGAATTTGCAATGGCATTTGTTGCTCCTCAATCGTATTTCACCTAATAAAGTAAACCTCTATAACTTTCACGAAGTACACGATACTCTAAAAACCGTCGTTTTCATAAAACATTAAAGAAACACATTACCAACAGAAGAAAATCTGAACAAACATTTTTCACGATCTATTACAACTCTAACATAAATAAAACTTCAAAAAGAATATCTTTCACAGAATATTTCAAAAACATATCCCCACTCCAACAAAAGAAAACCATAAAAGCAACAGTACTTTTCACAAAACAAGTCTAAAAAGGCGATGCCAAATGTTCTCATTCGAAAAACTCAACATCCACCCCAAACAATCGAATCCCTGTAAGAATAAAGCCAATGTCTCCTAGGCATCAAACAAGTCAGTCCTAAGCAAAGGCAATTAAAGCCGGTCGTAATTACTGTCGTCCAAACATACGGGAAAAATGATCACTGGCTACGATTCACTAATTCAACCGAGTTAAAGTAATATCGCTCCGGTCTGCGCGACATTTGCGCGCCGGGTACACACGGGAATTATGGAATCCAGCGAATTAAAGCATAATGCGAGCGGCCGTGGAACTGTTGGTAAAAGCGTAATCTCCGGGAAAGTCTTCCTTCCTCTCCTTTTTTCCCCACCACCCCGTTTCATTCCCCCTTTCTTTTTCGCAACAAAAAGTCACACCACCCGTCGGGGAGAGCTCGAGTGGACGAGAGTAGTACGGAGAAACGTCGGACGGGGCGAGTGGAATAAAAAGGTTTATGGTTGTTTCGGGTGCTCTATCTTTAGGACCCACATATCATGCCACGCTCTCGCTCTCTCTCTCCACGCCCGGTCGTCCCTCTCCTTCTTTTCTTGCTCTCTTTTTCTCTTTTCCACTCGCCGTAGCGACCCTCCTGGCTGAACCCTCGACTGAGTTATTTCACGGTTAAAATAGTCGAGTATTCCTTCCGACTGAGAGCAGTTGCCGTTCGCGCAGTTTCACGCGAAGAAAATGCTAGCTGCTGAAGTACACCGACTAACACTACCCTTCGCTAATTCCCCTCCGAATTTTTTCCTTGAGGAAGGACACGATCCACTGCCGACAGCGGTATAGTTTGGGGTCACGAGTTCGATGGGTATCGATGTGTGTTTCGGTCCTTTTAGAATAAATCTATTTGAACTTACTGTTTAATATTAGTTGTATACAGTAATTGGTAATAATAGAAGAGTAAGGGTACTTGGGTTTTTATGGACGAGTTTCTGGAACATCTTGAAGTTGATTAATTGGAGAAATAAGTCGTTTTTATCGCACAATACAGTTTGTTTTTCGTAAAACTGAAATATTTTGACCCAGCTTTTTAAAGACATTATTTAATTTCTTACTTTATTGTAAGTAATTTTAGGTTTTAGTTGATTATATGATTTAGCACATCTTGCGCGGGAAGCGACTAAAGTCGTTTTGCGCGGATTGCATCTTGAGCAGGAAACGACTTTGGGAAGCGAGTTTGGCGGCAAACTCGCTTAAGATGTGTTAATAAGAAAATCGACAAATCTCAAGGAAGTATACATTTGAAAAATTATTTATATAAATAACAATTTTAATAGCTCCAAGTACCGTCGTCTATTAAGTTCTTAAACATGTTCGCTCTCCGAAGGTTAAAGATTTATCAAAATCAACGCTTGTCACTTTAGTATGTTCGCACGTAAGAGAAAATTCGCGATGCTGGAACCTTTATGCCTATGAGAATTCACACCATAGTACACCGAAACGCTACTGAATAACTGTAAATATGGAATGAGCACCTTGTTGACTGGGTCGAGCTTAGATAGCCAACTGTTAAAGCTCGTTCCCAGATTTCACTGTTTCTCTGTCTAACTTCACCTTCTCATAGACAGTAATGTAATATAAAATTTAACAGAAACATATTTCAACTATTATTTCAAATATCAGATATTACACAATTCAGATCAAATAATGTTTCAAATAAAAAACGCAATTTCTCCAAATATATTACCTTTCATTCTAGAGAATCTGAAATATAAAGGAAACTATCTAAATCTTTTAATTTAAATATGTATCTGAAATATTTCTCGATAATAACAATGCACTAAAAAGTAAATTTAATTTTGATATAAGTAAGGCTGCCAGCATATAGAATAGTATTCAAATTATTTTATGTAAATCAATATATTTATTTAATGTCATTTAAATAAAATACTATTACGTTATACAAATTTATTGTGATAAATAAATTATTTGATTTTCAATGTCAT
Source organism: Nomia melanderi (assembly GCF_051020985.1). Classification (NCBI taxonomy): domain Eukaryota; kingdom Metazoa; phylum Arthropoda; class Insecta; order Hymenoptera; family Halictidae; genus Nomia; species Nomia melanderi. Next base: position 14,180,144 of record NC_135002.1, on the reverse strand, counting down.
TAGTACGATTTTATATAAACTAGACTATTTGCTATTTTTATTGTTTGTAATAAATAATATTTTCCAGTAAACCACTAACCGGACTATGTAAACGTATCCTGAGTCAACGTAAGCTTCGATCATTTGTGTACAAGATTTACGGTAGGATAACGCCTCTTTTCAATTTCCTTTCAAAGAATATGGGACCAATAACCAAAAGGACGGACCACAAACCGAAATTCTGACCTCATCTCTCATAAATCTTGGGCAGAATTGACCAAAAGCCGATTAACCGGCCGATTTTCCATGTTCTACAATTATTTATCTTTCATTTTCAGTACCCTTTTAATTTCTAAAAAAAAACATTTTCTCTTTAAAATGTTGTAGTTACCACAATACTTTTTTTGATCCAGATTTTATTCATATTTCAGCACCGCGTTTCACGTAATACTATTAAATGCTGTTAAAACATTCAAATGGCAACGTTATGAATGAAGAAAAAATATATTCTACATTTGTAACTGAAATAATTGTACTTTTCCAACCCTCTGTTACTCTACTAATTTCGTCGGTACAATATGACATAAACTTACAGATAAATAAAATGAACTAAAACTTGAACGCATTAAATTAAATTACAGTTTCAACCTTAGCTATCTAACAACTAACAACCTGACAGAACAATGAATAAATAATTTCAAAGAAAAGAATCAACGAAAGTTAAACACGTTTATTCCTTCACCGATCCAAAACAATTCGATTTATATGTCCGATTCGATCGTTATTATGAAATATGTATAATAGGCTGCAATCGAGTGATGTCACAAGGTGCGGCAAGGTTCAAGAAACGCGGCGACGCGGCGATACGTTAACGAGCGAGAAGCGCGTTTCTCGGTAGGACTGTCGTTAAGGAAACAAGACGATTAACCTTTTCAAGAGCGTCGTAGTCGAACGGGCAAAACGAAAAAGGAGGGAAATGGTACTTGCCTCGTTGACCTATAATTAAACCGCGTCGTTGTTGCGGCCGAACGTTTCACCGGCATCGTTCGACGAATAATCTCGTTAAGAGGGCTCTCCTCGGTTCCATTCGGAGAAATTTCAAGGGGTACGGTATCGGAACGAAGAACACGCGCTGCCGGAAATAATTAGAGTATCCCCTGTCCGAATGACTTTCGTTCACTCTTTTGTCCGTTGCCATTAATAGGGAAATTAATCGGGAAACACCGGGAAATGGGAGGAACGGTTATTACGTCAAGCAAGACTGGAACAATGCTTCCACGTCGCTTTGCTACCTCTTTAACCCCTTAACGACGAACGACTAATGAAAAGGTAACTCTAGTGTTCAGACTGCCGATCTTTATAGGAATTCAAATTTTTAAGAAGGTAATTAGAAATAAAGAATTACGATAGAAAATTGGTTTTCATCAGAAATACTGTAAATAGTAGTGCACTTTGGATATTTTCTATTTTCTATTTTCTATTTTCTATTTTCTATTTTCTATTTTCTATGTTCTATGTTCTATGTTCTATTTTCTATTTTATATTTCACCTTCAAATTCCACATAAGTACACAAACATCTGCAGTCTAGTAATATCGCGCAAAATTACGAATGACTGATTCAATGCAGGGAAATGTTCGAAAAGTATTAAACACATGAACAACTGTTGATTATATTATATGATTTTGATTAGATATGATTACTATATGATTATCTAATATACGATTACAACGTTTGTATAGTGGAAATCAATTTACATGAAGAAATTAAAAGAAAAAAAAACGGTGTGTGTATATAATTAGCTAAACGTGTTCGTATCTTTCACTAATACTAGTGAAATTATGAAACTCCAGTATCTTCTTTCAGGGTTGGCTATGGGTTTACTAGAATTTCACTCCGTAACACATAATATTCTCCAATTAATGGATGACAGAATCATTGAGCTATCTGTTTAAGAGGCCATAAGATTATTGGGAACTTAACACATTATCTACCAGCATTTATTGAGCAGCTTATTGAAGATTAGATAGTAATCAATGACTACGGATTTCTTAATCAAACCTTCAATCACAATAGCAATTATTATCCTAAATCAGCAAATCAAAACAATGAGTAATATAATCTAAATGTATGAAATTACTGTTCAGAAACAGTTATTAGACGGTTTTCTAATATAAGATTATAATACATGTCTGATAGATAAAGTGTTGAGATTGTATTCTATTTTTTTCATGTTTATCGTAGTCTACGATCACCTCAACAATCGTCTTTAAATAAAAATTTAATCAACACCAATATGTCATGCCTCCAAACACGTATACAATGGAAGATGTTAATTGATTCGATGTAATACATTTTGCGTTTATATAGCCCTCCTATGTCCAAGCTTTTGAATTATTTTATATTATATGAATGAAAGTCAAAAACATGTCGAGAAGAATCTTAAACAAAAGCATAGTTTCCTTCCCTTGTAATCGCTTCGTTGACCTCGTTAAAATCGCATCGCCATCCGTAAATACGGGGCTGGTCGAGAGAGCGAGTGAACTTTTTCAATTCCGCCTGCAACGAGAAGGAGATTCTGTTGTGCCAGTAGAAGGGAGCTGAAGTGAGCGACAGCTATACATAAATTGTGAATCATGTTCATTGCTTTTTGTAATCGCATCATCAGCACCAGTCCCAGGCAGTGCAAATAGACGAACGAGAATACTATAGAAGCGAAGAAAATTATATACAGTGTGTCCAGTATAATTGTATTCATTTCGCAGTGATAGATTTTTAAAAATGTAATATTTTTATTTTTGGTTTGTTTAGTTTGACTTATGTCATGTCAGGCTTGTCATGAAAATTTTGAACAGAGTTCGACCGACCTAAGTGTTATCAATGTTTTTTAATACAATGTAAATATTACTTTTCTATTGCCCATCATTGATCTTTGGATTAAACGTAGACACAGATTAAGTATCAATTGTTTGTTCTTTTTCTAATAAATTATTATCAACAAAGTAGTTTTATCAAGTGCAGTTGCCAAAGAAATCATAGGACAATGGATTACTAGTTACACTAACACAAGGTCAGTAAAGGGGACATCAGGCCAAACGCAATTTTTCTTGCAAATTTACAACAGAACTGAATTTCAAATTCGAATTTTGACTCACCCAAAAAAGCACAACACCAACGACATTAATCATTTGCAGTTATTGGCAATAACATTGTATTTTTGCGCGATCAGTAAGAGTCATTCGCCTGAACGTTCGAAGCGAAAAGAATTTCTAAACACTTTCTTCGTCTCTTGTGTTTTACAAACATTGACGAGATGAAGCTGTTTATTGCTTCATCCCGCGCGAGGCCAAATGTTTTTCAAATGAAAATGTTCACCGCCGCGTCGGCGAGGGAAAAAGAAACGTAGGCTAGCAAGTGACACGCGGCCGAAGGGTCATTATTCCATCAGCGGGTGCTCCGACGTCGGGCGGCGACACTCGCGAAGCGGGTGCACACGTGTTTACGCGTCATTACGCGCATGTGCACGCAGATGACGCGAAACGAAAGTGGCTTCCCGCCTTTCGGTGGGAGGAGAATCGGAAGAAAGAGAGAAAGAGAAGAAACGCACGGTGTCGAAAACGCTCGGACTCGTTCGACTGTAGCGACGATCATCAAATTAGGAAAATAAAATGATCTCGCTAGTGCAAAAAGGAACCGTAGCGATTTGTCGAACTTCAATTGTAATAGCGTGTTGAGGCGCGTGGCGGAAATTTGTATAAGTATTAAGTAACATGTAATCAGTGTTAATGCTTAAAAGATCACTGTTTTGAAATATTCGAGTGAGTAGATTTATTTTTTGTAAGTATCGCTGGTAACAGTATCTGAAGAATTCTATGAAGGCCTATATTCTTTAATTTTGTTTATGTGTATTTGATTTTCAAACGAAAAATTGTTAGTTTTGAAGTATAGATATCAGAAAAAATATGTGATCATTTAATCGTTTTAAGTTAATCTTATGATTTACTATATCAAGAGCTGGAAGAGACTTTTGTCTTGTGAATACGTATAATTATCATTTTGTACATAAATTACTTTGTTAAGTAGCGTCATTCAGCTATGTTCGTACGATAAATAGTTTTTGAAAGTATTTGAAAGATACTTGTTCAGTGTATGTGTTGCAAAAAATTATCGTGTATTAATATTTATATAAAAAGGTATTGTTGGAAGTCATAAGATAACGACTTAGGTAAAGTAATAATAATTTTACCGAAATGTGTACACCCACAATACAGTATGAAATTCCTGTTGTACGTTCTAATGTATTTAATGGACAGCTTGCGCCAGATGAGCATTCGGCCGTCGAATAATCCGTCATTCATGAATTAACCCTTTGACTGCGCTATGGGCTCGCGCATACGTATATGCGCCTAATGCGATGCCGTCACGGCATAATGTTTATCGAATTAAAGTTAACTAGGTACAACACTCAAAGGCAATACACCGATGTTGATATGCACTAAATAAGTTCCAAAAAATATTTCATACATATTATCCACTCACTGACACTGAAATGATAAAAACAATCTTCAAAATTAGAAAATGAACATTCTTGTTCATGAAAATAAACAAAGCATTCGAGAAGGACAGCTTACAACAAATACAACCGTAAAATCATCTTCTCGAAATATAAATTTCTCACAAATTATTACTCCAATTCCATGAACAATCCTAACGAATTCCGCAACGAACATTTCTGTGCTAATTATCAATAACCCAAAACCCTCGTATCTCCACTGTTAAAATAAAATGATTATTTTCTCATTAGAACCAAATAACCAAGCGAACGACGTTTAGCCGAACATTTTCTCCATAAAAGCCGACACCCATAAACATACATGCGTATTTTATCATCTAACTCTCCTCCTATATTTTACGCATACACTAAAAAATAAAAGTAACAACTTAATCATGCGTCGAGCACGCATCCATATAATTAATGCTCCAAAATTATATACGATATGAGATAAAAAAGAAGGAACTATTCTACGACGATCGTAATCGCAGACCAACCGAGGGTGGTCCCCAATAACCTCTCAGCGTCGCTGCCATCCCCGCTCGAAGGTTTAACGACGCGGTCGAAAAGTCCACCCCGTCGCTGTCAATGTTTCATACGATCAAGGGCCCAAGAAAGCTGTTTACACTCGAGCGACCAGTTACCCTTCCATCGTTACCGCGCAAGGAAGTGCAACGCGCCGGCACATCTCGCATCTGTCGTAGGTGATTCCCCCACCTGGCCACCTTCCAACCTCACACTACCTATCGTTTCTTCCGAGCGTCCTCCTCTCGCAGGAGGTGAAACAGGTATATCTGGCGGAAAGCGGACCGCGGCCGGTCTCCGGGAGCCGCGCGTACACGTTTACCCTCTAAAAACGTGCATTAACAGAAAGGAAAGGACAGGAAAGGAGGATGGTGCGCGGCGAGCGCAGAGGCTGCATCCGGGGGAACTGCTTCGCCAGCCTGACCTCCCGAGACTCTCGATGTCAATTTCTCGTTACGATCTTCCCCTTTCTAGGCTACGCACGAAAGGTCACTAATCTCCCCTCTCCTCCCTACGGTTTCTCTTCGACCGATGATGAGAGATACCAATGATCGCCTCTTGGAATCGTTCTTTGACGTTAGCACCACGGAGTTTGGGTTTGAAGTGATATTTTGAAATTTGTTAACACTTAAATTAGCGAATAGTTAAATTGACTTTCTGAAATTACTCTATAGAAACTCCAAGAGTGCATCTATTGAGACTTTAATTGATTTTTAATTCAGTTTGGGTATTTCTTTTGGGTATTTTCTCAATTTCTTTAATAATTTCTCGAAGAAACGTTTGTTATTAGTAAATGCAAAAAGAAGAAATCAGGAATGGGTCAGTTTGTTCCGTCTGGTAGTTTTAGTGTTAAATACGTTGGTTTCTTTTGGACCGCATTTCGTTTTAGAAATACAATTTTGTCGTTTTCATCTTGTGTTTAATTTTCAATTGTTTCGAAAGAGAATTTTGAAACCAGAAAATCAATGACTGAAATTCAAAAAGAAATCACGCTATTACGAGAATTTTATTATTACTCATTTCGTTCAACAATTTCTCCTTCATTCGATCTTTCATCAAAATCAAGGCATCTCGCTCGAAAAAGCAACAATAAAACCTTCAAACAACCTGATATTCCAGTACAACCGTCGCTCCACGTTCAATACCACGTTTAAAAGAAACCGCTATCAACCTATCAAAGCAGTACCAGATACAAACAGTCGCGACTCCGATCGCGTAATTTCAAAATTAATTCGAACGATCGTTCCGGATCGTACTTCCGATATCTCAGGTAATTTCTTTTCCCGGGGTTTGAAAGGGCAGCGCGAATAGATTGTAGGAGGTCGGTACCAGGAGAGAAAGGGATGACGGGAAGATCAGACAAGAAGGGAGACGGAGTCGGCCCTCTTTCTTTCTCCGGGACTCCTCAGGTCCCTCCTCATTTCGTTTCGGTCGCCTTCCTTTGTTCCCACGCCTCTACGCGGGCCTCTCCTCTCTTCCGCCAACGGCAATCTGACTCGCTCTCTCCTGCTCTCTCGCTCCACTCTTCTTCTGCTTCGCCAGCCGCCGATCTGCCTCGTCGTTCTTTCGTGATTCACCGTTACACACAAAGGGAAGCTTGGACCATGGCTATAAGCGGTTAGAGGGAGGGGGGAGGACGAAGAGTGAAAAAAATATAAAGAAGGGAAAAGAAAGAGGAAAGGAGAAAACTGGCGAGGTGGTTTCGAGATGAGACGACGACGACGACGACGACGTCGACGACGACGGAGACGGCGGTGACGGCGGAGACGGCGGAGACGGCGGAGACGGCGGAGACGGCGGAGACGGGCCGCGCACAGGATCTTTCGAACGGGAGGATGCAGCGTGAAAGTCGCCAGGTAAAAATGAGCAATTCTCGCCGGAGCGGAGAGCTGTTTCTGCACGCACGAGACCGGTGAAAATTCTCTGGAATCGCGCTTGTCTTCCTGATCGGAACCTCTCGCCGCGCTGGCCGGAAGGAAACCGGTACGGGAAACCGGGCGGACCATTGTAGCGGGCGTGTGTATGAATATTGAAAAACTGCGAGGACTGCGCTGTCTGACGCACCAGTACCCGGATTATTTCCGACTTCTTCTCGGAGACACGTTTTAGGGATTTCAGAAAGCGAGAAACTTTTTACTTTTCTTTTTGAGATATAAGCCTTTTTGCCTGACTGCGTGCGCGCTAACACGATGTGGATTGAGTGGTTAATTCTTCTTTTCTTTGTATGGGAGTTTAAGTTAATGGATGAGAATATGAAATGTTGGGCGATGAGTTTATTGTGAATTCATTGTGTAATGGTGATTACTATAGATTGATGTAGTTGGCATTTTAAGAAATGGGTGGAGATATTCTGTTATGTTATTGAATGTTGGATATATTTTTGGATAATTATGTATATATTAATTGTTTGTTTTTTTTATCTTTCTTCGATTATAAGTCTCCATTCAGAATGTACGTAATGTCTAATGAGCTCTAATGTTTCAATGAAGGTTTTATAAATATATAATGCAACACTGAGACAGTTAAAAGGCTTTTGGAAAGTGGATTTTAGAATAACTTTCGTTAGACCTAAAATTGCAAAGATATAGTATACATTAAAAGCTCATTGGAATTTATTCCGTAATATATTATAACTGTTTCTTACTACAATCTGATAAATGTAATAAAAACTCTTTGAACATCCTGAAGCATCGATAAAGATTGATCAATGAAAATGCCTGAATTAAATTTTGCATAATAGAAAAGAAAATTTCAAGTAGAAAATGTAGGATGGTAAAATGTAAAGAATAATTGCTGAAAGTAACGTTTTGGATGAAAAGTGAAGCAAGAATCGCTGTTGAAGTAGATGCGCACAGCTAAGGGTAGAATGGAAGTACCGTGAAAGAAAACGGCTGCAGAAAATTCAATAAAACTGCAATATCCTGACGTGGTCCACCGTCGTACGCGGAAGGAAGATCAAACACATAGTGCAAGACGACGAAAAAGGGCCAAAGGATAGAGCGGCGAATAAAACGCGCTCCAAGATTTAAAGTAGAATTTGACGTCCGAAACTGATTCCTTGGAGAGAAAGCACCCATTATTATTACAAACGTAGAATGTAAATGTTTATTCAATTTTCTATAAAAATAATACAGCAAATAAATGATGAATGGTCGACGGTTAATAAAATTATTTAATAAAAGCTGTAGAAATTCTGCATATGATATGATTCCTTGTTCAAATTCAAAACTTAAAACAAACAAAATGTCAGCTATTATCACAATTAATAAAACTAAATTCGATATTTAAATTTCAGATATAAATATCCGGAAAGTTCATTTGAATTGAAACTTTTCAATTGTCTACTTCAAGATATCGCAATAACTAACACAATCAACAAATAACACGAACAATAATCCACTACTAAAACAAAGAGTCCCAAAACTATCCTAATTTTCCGTATCATCGAACAATCACGTTCCTCGAGCCAAAGAAAAGTAGAAATCATCACGGATCACTCGTTCTCGATCCATTCGGCAGCCCCGCGAGCAAAAGGACGAAACACGAATCGAGAAACGTTCGCAGAACGTCGTCCGATCCGCGGGTCCGGGATTTCTCGCATCACCCGGGAGAGGAGAGGACCGCGTCTCTCCCCCGGGTAGAGAGATTCCCAAGCTCTCGACGCGCGGGCCAGCATCGAGGTCACCGGCAAAAGGTAGACAAAAGAGAAAAGTATCCGAGAGTGGCCGAAAGAGGAACGAAAAAGCGTTTCTAGATGGGAACGAGGGCCAGCCGGGGAGGAGCGGCAGTAGGTACGGAGAGAGAGTAGATTTCGTGGCGCGCGGCTTGAAATAAAGCAAAGAAGGACAATCCTGGATAAATTGACCGGTAGCCGGTGGATCGGGGATGGGCGAGGCGAAAGGGTGAAGTGGCGAGGGGTCAGAAAAGAGTGGAACGGGGGATAGGGTTCGAGGTAGCCGAAGGAGGACGAGGGAGGAAGAGAGGAAGGAGGCGAGTGTATAACCACCCTGGTACCCGAGTGCATTCGGCGAAAGGGGCCACGAGAGGAGAGAGCCTTCGGTGTTCCGTTCGGTTCGCTTCGGTTTGGGTCCGTGAGAGTACGCGAACGATAATTCGGAGCCGCGCGCACGCGGCTGACTCAAAGGATCCGCGGGACGATATATCAATGCCTTGCTCGCGGAACAATTCGAACTATCCGCGATACACAAAGAAAAATACCAAATCGAATGCCTGGAATAGCGACGAGCGGAGCCCACGGCTCCTTCTATCTCTCTTTTCTTCTCCGTCCCACTCTCTCGAACCCCTGGCCATCTCTCGTTCCTCCGCAACCCCCCTCTTCGCCCTTCATTCACCCCCTTCGTGCAGTGTCCCTCTCTTTCTTCGTCGAATCTTTCTCCTATTCCGGTGACCGGCACCGGGTTCTCTCTTTCTTTCTTTCTCTCCCTCTCTCTCTCTCGGTTCCCTCTTTTGTACGCACCACCCTGCTTTCCCCGGGGCTCTTAGACCGGCTGCCGATGTCAATGGACTGCCGCTCGGGGACCCGGGGCTCTCTCTTCTCGGACCCAACCGCGCATTCATGCGGCGCGTGTAGGTACCGGCGCGGTCGCGATCGGGAATTCGTCCGGGATATATCCTTTTCTCTATTGGGATGGGCTGTAAGGTATAAATTAGCGGAAGGTGGGACAGGCTGCGAGATTACAGCCGCGTTGCGCGGTGAGGCGCGGTGTTGGCGAGAAATGGATCTTGGGGAAAGGGCCGACGATTTTCGGTGAAATTTATGGGGATGGGATCTGGCTGGAAACGGATTATGCGCGCGGAGGTGTGATACGATGGCTGATTCCTTAGGGAAAAATGAAGAGATTTCTTTGAAACTTGGCTTTTGATTTTGGTATTCGGTGTTTTATATTGTTACTTGAAGTAATTGATTTTTATTTGGACTTAAGGCGTTTGGAAGTGATTTGTCCGAAAAAATGAGATTTTATACTTTATGTGTACGCGTTCTTTTAGAAACATTTAAATTTTGTTACAGTAATTATCTGTATTTGTTATTTGTTACTGTCAGTTGCAATAGAAACGTAACAATGTCAGTGTTTCATTAGCGCGTTGAATGCTGCACGATTTCATAAAGCACAACACACGTAATGGGAGAAATATAATATTACATCATTTGATAGAATTGCATTATTATTATTGCACGTGCATCTGGCTGAATGTCACTACATTATGTAGCATTATTTATAATATAGAAATGCTTTCAAATAATCACCGTTTAATTAAGTGAACTATAGTAAGTCGATATGGTTGGGGATCACGGTGACCCTCATGGCATTCAACGTGTTAATTATGAAACACTTGCAAGAGAAAACTCAAATTTTCCTACATGATCGCATGTTTCCCGATTTCATTCTACTCTGTTCCCATTTCCCGTTACCCACTTTTCCTACTGTCAAATTATGTTATCCTCGATGATCTTCTCCATTCATACTTCAGCTTCACAGCGACCTTCTCATTACCAGGATCTAGTACAAGCCAGAAACATAATATTGATCACGTATAGCGCAACAAATTCATTCAATCCACCTCACAAAGGTCTAGTTTTCACTTCTAACCTACTCACTCAATTACAAAATCATATTCCAAACATTTATCTACAACAATTAATAATTATTACAAATACATATATCTCAAGCAATAGAGAATCTCATATTCGTTATCATCCAACATTTTCAATCCCCTATCTCGCAGTCGCCCGAAGGCACCGTCCAACATTTCAAAAACTATTCCACCAATTGAATTTTTCCCCGTTATACCCAGTAATCAGCGCGCAGATCATGCCACCGATCACAATCGACGAATCAAAGCGTAAATTTTCCGCTGGCGGGGCAAAAATATCGACCGCGCAGGAAAAGGTCTGGCATAAACAAAGTCGCACGCGCGGATCATAGGGAACACGCGCGCCTTGCGCCGGAGCCGCGGATCCGACTACACGCCAATCGAGTGATGGAGCAGTGGTTTGGTTATAATTGGATCAGTTTAGTTAGGTATTGCAAATATTGGCAGCCAGGGAAGCTGCCGGCGACCCAGTGATGAAACCTAATTGGGTAAGTCGGCCTGGCTTGGCGCCAAACGAACCGGCCCAGCTTCGAATTCTAGATACCCCGATGATGCCTTCCATCTCGTCTCTATTCCACCCTCCCCCCGCCAGCTGACATCGCCCCCTCGGCACCGGTGGTTGTCGTCGTATCCGTCGGCGCACGGAAATTGACACGTAAATACAAGGCGCATCGCGTATAGGCGGAAACTGGAAATGGACGACGGGGAATTCGTTCAACCGGCTGGTTTAATTGGACTGCAATGTTGCGACGGGACACAACCACGCCACGTCGAAATTGCATTGACAAAAGAAGACGGGGATAGATGCCGGGGAACGATGACGAGAGCGAGAAAGAGGGAGAAAGAGGGGACGACCAGGAATGAATGATTTGAATTATGTAAACAACACGAACCGAAGGTGGCAAATAACGTCTAATTTGGTATCACGAAAACAATTTTTTCGGAATGTTAAATGCGTCCGTTGTTTCGTCTTGGTTTCGTTTCAGGTGACGGCGAAGGTGGATTCAAAGTTATTTTATAGGTGTTTTGAATGTGGGATTGTGATACGAGATGCTGACGCTCGGATAGTTTCGTTTTTGAAGTTCTTTTAAGTATCAAGCGGAGAGATTTAGTACAGTGAATTAGTTTTGAGAAACGGTTTTATGGTTCTGTGTATTGTTGAGTTATATACTTTTCGAGTTCGTTAGAGTAAACTGTGAATAATTTATGAACTATTTAATTAATTATGATGTATTTAAGTTTGCACGTTTTTCGTTTCATAAGAGAATCTACTAATTTAAATATTATATTTGGTAAACAATGACAAGAATTTGTTAGGTGGTTTAGTATAGTATCCTTATTATGTATATAATAGTTAATGCAATTGAAATAATACAGCTGACAATTATTCGCTGTTTGTATTTATCGTGAAAACTAATATTAATAAAGTGTTCATGTTCATTTTATTACTATCTTCTGACGCAGTCAGTGTCGTAAAACTTATGTATAAATAACGCGTTGATCTTAAGTTGGTCAAAATATATTCGATTGTGCGTAAACTCATTTTTCTTCATTTTTAGTTTATTTATGGAAAATGAATCATTTGCTGTTTGATTGTACCATCATCCTCGATATGCAGTATACAGAGTGTCTTATAAGTAACTTTTTAACCGAGAAGCATAAGTATCATTGTACGATACATAAAAAAGCAACTCCAAAACACGAATTAGAATCTTTACAACTGAGACAAAAATAAGATATTTTAATCCGGATAAAATGAAGCGTAAATAATTGCAAAGCGCCTGTTATTCTACTCGGAAAAGTGGTTAAATAACACGAAATAAAATTTTCTTATTAAAACACAAATCGAATTTGAATACATTCTCTCAACAATTAGTCAAATACAAGAAGTCTCGAGAACAAAATATCAAACACAATAATTTTATTCGATGTTATCTACTAATTTCTTCATGTAAAATAAATTCATATAAATTACATCAATCGTACTAATTGTCAGTTAAGTAAACCGCACCTACTCGATAAATTTTTAATTTTAATTTCCTCGAGAAGCTGAAATGAAAAAATATCATTTCATATTTTCAATTCTTCGATTGTACCATCGAATTGGTCACACAGTATATGAAAAGGAAAAAGAATCGATAGTGCTTCTTCAGCGATTCTTCGATCCGCAGTGAATACGATACTTCGGAAAGAAATTTCGGTATGGGGTGAACGAACCGTAGGAGAGCGACGTGCTCGTCACTCGGGATGCACCATGCATTGTAAACGAGCCGGGCGACAAGTGTGCACTTGATAGTGTTGACCTTTCAATGACGCTAAGCTACTCCTCATCGTTGCTGTTACCATCTCCTCTTTCTCCCTCCGCTCCCTTCTCACGTTTTACCTATACGATCCACTTCAAGCTAATTTTCAAGAGAACGATCGTTGAGCACCTGGATTATTACGCGATGCAATTACCGAGTGCATCATTATAAATTCATTATTCCGTGTGAATTTCTTGAATACGTTCGCTACCAACATTACATATTTGCAAGGATTACAATTTTATACTTTACATAAAGAAAAAGAGATTAATGATATTGTTATTTAAAGATGAAAGATATGATATGATATTTAGGAATTTAATAACATTTTTAGTTTTAATTTTTCAATATTTTATTTGGAAGACTTGTTGGGTTTAATAAAATGTTACAACTAAGAAGATTGTCGAAACTGTTGAAATTTTAATTATCTAGAAACGTTATTTACCATTTATTGTTTACTATTAAAATGCTTATCATACTGAGACTTAGTTCTTGCATATAACTACTAATACCGAGTTAATTAAATTTACTTACTTATTTATTAAATACACTTAATTAGTGTTCATTAAAGTTACATATTATCACTATTTAAAAAACGAGATAATAATTTGATAGGTTTTTTTATTTCTTTTAATCATAGAACTTATACCAGTGAATGAATTTTAAGTTTCGTATTATTATATAAACTGCAAAACTTGCCAAAATAAAGATTATTATGAAGTTCTTAAAAAATCCTGATACAAGAAATTACAATCTGCCTTATCATTTTTCTCACAAATCACTGTCCAAAATTGAAATTTGGGACGTGAACATTCATGGTTTATTAATCACTCTAAACGACAAAATAAATGAGCATCGGTGATTAATAACGATTGTCAGTTATTAAGCAAATGAATCATTGGGTAATTATGTGGAATTGTAAGTGTCGAGGCGAATGGGAAGCATGAACGGACGACGGAGGTCGTGGCAAGTTCGAGGTTAATCGTTCGTTTGGCATGACGCGCCTCTTGGACCGCCCACATTACATAAGACGAAAACGAAAACTAGAAAAATGATATCGGTATAAATGACTGGCACTATCATGAACAATACCATATTGTAATCGTCTATTATGAAAACGAAATATAGAGAATGTACATAACAATTATTATTATTACAAGTGTAATACAGTTACAGTATATTCAAAATTCGAAACGTTAAATACAAAATTGGGAATTCAATAAAAGTCTATGTTCATTATTACAGACATTATTAGATGTGATATACAATTTAATAAGTTCTGTAAATAAATAATGTTAACAGTTTAATTTTCATGTATAAATAATACTGAATTTAGTTGTAATGTGATTAGAGCTGTGAATATATATAGAGAGATAGTGGTTAGCATAACGTTAATGTAATATTTACAATGGCCATGATTGACTAAATAAATATTTTATCATTCCTGTACTAGCTTATTGGATGTGGTCGTGTGCTAACCGTTATTGTGACTTGATTTTCATATTCCTCTCATCCCGCATAGTACGGAACTTATTTTTAACCTCTCCATTTACACCATTAATTATACAAAATGTTCTTTTCTATACAACAGAGTACACCATTTTTTTCATATTTCTAATTTTGGACTTTCGTAATACATAATGAAACTTTCAAAGTGAGCAGAAAAAATGACACATATAACATATTTTACATAACCAATTCAAATAATATTAATTCCTCTCATAGTATAAGAAATTTCAATATTAAAGAGGAGTTATTAAAAGGAGTATATTAAAAGAAGGCTGTAATTAGATCTCCGATCTTGGAGTTTCGAAGATTTAATTTAATTTAACTTAAAATCTCTAATGAAAATACGAAACAACAAGAAAATGCAACCCACACTCAAATATTCCGTAAAACAATAAACACCTTTACCTCATTACAGATTAATCAAACACATATGGAAGAATATATTTAAAAACTGTTTCTTTTAATTACAGTATTCTCATGTTTCAAGTATTCGAATAACGCGGTGAATATCTGTAGTTCCTTATTCCCGCTAATAGAGTCTCACCTGTGTTACGATAAAAAAGTATCTGTATAGCAAGAAACGAAGAGAATCGCGCCGGGATTCCCGTGAAAAAAATGAACGATTCCGCCGCGAAGGAGGTAAACGAAGGGAATGATCCAACGAATGACGAAAGAAGAAAGCATGGATGCTCGCGGTGCGAGGCGCGCGTACGGTTGCGCATGCGATTGTAGGTGCGTTGTATACATATGTATAAAGTACACAAGCTGACGGTGGATCACGTGAGCGAGAGGGCCCCAACGACCGGCGCGGCCCCAATGAATAATTCATGACGGGTTGCGGAGTCACGGGGTCCCATGATCATCGCAACACACGCGGACTGCCGGCCGCGCTACGCTCGCTGCCTTCTCTCCACGAATTATCGTAGACTCGTTCGAACCGACCTTTACGCGGTCATTACGCGGTTTTATTATTCCCGCCGCCTCATGAAACTATGCTCAAGGACGACTTGCACTTCCCAGTCAATTTTTCGAGAATTCTTTAACACTAGACAATCACACTCGTCAAAATCGTCATTTTGAAAGGCTGAAGATTCATAATAGACAAGTAATATTTCATTTGTACAAAAATGAATAAATAACATTTACATTCGTCGAATTCGGTTGAAGAT
This sequence comes from Nomia melanderi, assembly GCF_051020985.1. Taxonomy (NCBI): domain Eukaryota; kingdom Metazoa; phylum Arthropoda; class Insecta; order Hymenoptera; family Halictidae; genus Nomia; species Nomia melanderi. Next base: position 14,164,495 of record NC_135002.1, on the reverse strand, counting down.
TCTAAACATTTCCTATAGTATTACTCATTCCTTCATAACAAAGATGAATGGTATGAGAATCAATTGCCTATTAACAATAGAACTATTTCACCCGTAAAAATGGCCGGTTTCAGTTTTCTTATCTGTCAATTATTGACATCTTGAAAGCGTTAAATATCTGAACTCACTTGGGAGATAAATAGCTTCACTTCAATACTACAATCAGTATACGAAGTAAACGAAAAAAAATCTATTGTTACAATTTTTGTAAGGATTAATCAT